>NW_022196906.1:26119696-26159696 GCF_008632895.1 Mastomys coucha | reverse complement strand
GTGTGTGTGTGTGTGTGTGTGTGTGTGTGTGTGTGTGTATGTGTGTACGTGCACATGCACGTACAGATTGAGGTGTTGGGGAGCAGGCAAATGGAGAAGCAGTTAATATCTGTCTAGTTACTTAGGAGAAACCTTTTCTATGTGTGCACAAGGACTAAGTTTTTAGGTTCGAAGTGGTTTAGGAACTACAGACAAAAAATATCCGCTGGTCAAAACCAGAAGTTTGGGGAGTTGAAGAGAACTGGATTCAATTCCTAATACCCAAGGATTCTAGAGGATGCCAGCCTTTTCTGCCCTCTGAGGGCACCAACCACACATGGGTTCACAGACATTATATAGTCAAGCAAAAGACCTATACACAAAAAAGTAAGTTTTAAATAAATAAATAAATAAATAAATACAATCACTGGTTTTTCAAAACTGAAACACTGGTTTTATTATCCCAAAAAACACAAGAGGAAGCTCTGAAAAGTACTGAAAATGGGTAATTCCAATGCTCTGGAGGCTGCAACTAGAGGATCAGAGTTTGATGCCAGCCTGAGATATGTAATAAGACTTGGGGGAGCGCGGTAGAGAGAACTATTCTCTTAAATATGGCAGAGATGAGGAGATGGGTAAGTTGGTAAAATACCTGGTGTGTGTGCAAGTGTGAATATCTGAGTTCAGACCCCTGGAAACCATGTAAAAGATCAGACACAGTGGTGAGCATCTATAATCTCGCACACTGAGGAGGCAGACAGAAGAATCCCTGAATCTCTTTTGCTAGATGGTCTAGCTAAATCTATGATACTATCTACATTCAAGAAAAGTTCCTGTCTCAACAACTAAGGTAGACATGATTGAGGAAGACACTGAACATCAACCTCTGGCCTCCACATCAGGTCACATGCACAATTTCAGGGAAACACACACGGCACATACTTATGCACACAGTATTATGCCACATCACTCATACATACACAAAAACAATGTAAATGATAGCAAAGGTAAACTAAGTTTTTTTTTTCTTCCCTAAGGACCTAAAATCATAAAACTGAAGACCACATTCAGTATAAGCCGATTCAGTATAAAACTATATTTTATCAAGCAGTAATTTCAGAAAATAATACCACATATAACACTACAAAATCACATTTGAAACAAGCATAAACCGCTAGCCCGAATGTCTGGAAATATCAGTAAAGATATCAATATTCCTCTACAAAGCATTCTTGAGGTGAAACCTAGGTGCCAGAGCATTCAACATCACTGAACTTAAACATGAGGCCAAGTAGGGAGTTTCTTGTGCCTCACTGACATCTAGTAGGTGCCATCTGAGGGCAGGTGGCACACTTGTGGTGCCAGCTACTGGAGGGATGAGGCTGGAAGCTCACTTGAACCCAGAAGTTCAAGGGAGAGTCCATGTCAAATCTGAAAACAAGGAAAAGAAAGGAAGGCTGGAACTTGCCCAATGGACTATCTCACGCAGGTGCCTGTGACAGTAAAGAACCAGGTGAGTACATTTTTTCCTTCTGAAGAGAACAAAAACATCAGAGAAACCCAAAGGCCTTTAACAACAATTAGCACATACTGAAATTGCACAGATTCAGATATTTGCATAAAGAAGAACATCAACTCTAAAGTTTGCTAAAAACAAACAAACCAACCAACAAACTCAAATCCATGCAGTTATCTTTTCTGTCTTACAATTCTGTGGTCAGTTTTCATATTTCATTCCCATTCTTATTCTCCAAAGGTCTAGTGAGGTAATAAGGGAAAAGATACCATCCCTGTACTACCCGTTCCTGTACTAAACTCTGTCCCTGTACTAAACTCCAGGGTCATATAATTCCCCCAGATGGTCACTTCTTAGGTCACCTGGGATGAAACACTTAAAATGTCTCTTCCACTGAGAAAGTTTCAAGTTATTTTCTCACTCCAAACTATCCTGCCATGCTTTCAAAAGTACTGCTCTAAATACTCTTTATAGTATCTTTAAATCTATGGGCGAAGGGGAACAGAAAGAGGTTCATCTATCCACGGACATGCAGAGAAAACCGACTGTCTACTCCAGAGATTATTCGCTTACCTAGTAAGCCATTCCCCATATTATGAGCTAAGCATGATGTCTTCCACTGCAATGCTTTTCTATCATATAAATTAGCCCAATCATTTATGTAAGATTATGAAAGAGATGCACATTAAAAATGTTTCCTATAATGTGAAATTTTAATTCAACTGCACAAAGCACTTTCAGAATTTTAGTCTAATATTTATATTCAATAATATATGATTTATTTAATTCATTTGGGCATAGTTTTTTTTAAGGGAATACTTTTTCCTTTTACTGAAAATAGCTTTTCTTCCCTCATATAATATCCTGATAATGGATTCCCCACCTTCTTACCTCCCTCACAACCAGAACCACGCCTTTTTCATCTCTCAGAAAACTAGTTTATAAGAGACAATAATAAAATAAAAATTAAAACATAGGAATAGAATGAAATGAAGAGAAGAAAGAGAGCCCAAGAAAAGGCATGGGAAACAGACACAGAGACACACTCAAGAATTCCATAAAAACATTAAACTGGACCAGTCACTTGTTGGCAACTCCCACAATTCTGTGCTATCTATAAATACTCCAACTTGAGACCCATGCCATGAGAGGGAGCCCACCCTTGACAATCTATGGAGGGCCAGGATCCAGAGGCTGGACAGCCCAGAGACCAGGGATGGAAAATTATTCCTAGTCTGCTATACTCATAGATTAGAACCTAACCCAATGTCATCAGAGAGGCTCCACCCAGCAACTGATGGGAACAGATGCAGAGACCCACAGCCAAACATTGGGCAGAGCTCAGAGAATCCTGTAGAACAGAGAAGGACTGTAGGAGCCAGAGGGATCAAGAATACCTCAAGAAAACCCACAGAATCAACCAACTTGGGCTCACAGGGGGTTCACAGAGACTGAACAGCTAACTAGGGAGCCTGGATGGGGCTGACCTAAGCCCTCTGCACGTTACAGTTGTGTAGCTAGGTCTTCTGTGAGAGGGAGCAAGAGCTGTCTCGACTCTTTGGCCTACTTTTGGGGCCCTTTCCTCCTATGAGGTTACCTTTTCCAGTCTCAATACAAGGTGTAGCCTTACTACGACTTTATATGCCATGGTTGGTTGATATCCATAGGAAGCGTGCCCTTTTCTGAAGAGAAATGGAGGGGAAGTGCAGGGAGAGGGGGTGCAAGAGGGGAGGGGAGGAGGAAGGAATAGGAAGAAAGGAGAGAGGGAAAACTACAGTCAATGTGGAAAGAAAAAAAAAGAAATAAAATGTATAAAATGTATTTAAATAAATAAATAAAATTAAACTGGAAGCTATAATATACACAAAGGACCTGTAGGGTAAAAAGAAGATATATACTCAAGATAAAAAAATAAGATAAATTTTAATAATAAAAAAAAGAGCCCAGACATGGAAATTATAGTCAGACAGTGGTGGTACATGCCTTTAATCCCAGCACTTGAGAGGCAAGGGCAGACAGATCTCTTAGTCTGAGGTCAGACTGATCCACACATTGAGTTTCAGGACAGCCAGGGCTGCACAGATAAATCCTGTTTCAAAAAAACAACCAACCAAAAAAAAAAAAAAAAAACTAAGGAACTTCCAATGATGTCATTGAATTCATTTTGTGTTGTACATCTTCTGGAAAACATGCAGCCTACCCCTTAAGAGTAATGTGTCTCCCTAGTTAGACTCCCTTGGAGAAAAGCAAATGTCCATTTCTAAGTGGTTATCAATTGAGATAGCTTCTAGGGTAGAGATGGGAGTGTGTGTCCACTTCTCCTTTTAGCTCAAGGACTCCATCTGGTACAGACCCATGCAAGCCCTATATATGCTGCTGCAGTCTCTGTGAGTTCATGTGTACATTGATCCTGTTGATTTAGAGGGGTGTGTGTGTGTGTGTGTGTGTGTGTGTGCACGCGTGTGCATATAATCCTTCCCCTCTGGCTCTTACACTCTTTCTACCTCCTCTTCCACAGGGTTCCCTGAGTCTGGAAGGGAGGGATTTGACGTAGAATCCCATTTAGGGCTGAGTGTTCCAAGGTCTCTCACTCTCTGTAATGTATGGCTATGTATTTGTTCCCATGTGCTGCAGGGGAAGCTTCTCTGATGATGGCTGAGCAAAAGACTGATCTAAGAGTATAGCAGAATATCATTAGGAGTTATTTTATTGCTACTATTTTTTTTTAACTTTAATAACACTGGTATTTGGTTTTTCCTAGGTCCGTGGGCTATCTAGTGTCAGGTTCTGAGTCACCCAAGTAGTGTCTAGTATGGGATCCATCTCATGAAGTGGGCCTCAAGTCAAATCAGACATTGGTTGGTTACTTCCACAGGCTTTGTGCATTGCCCTAGTATATCTTGCAGGCAAGACACCATTGTAGATCAATGAGCTTGTGCCTGGCTTGGTGTTTACATTTGCTTTTCCTGTGGTAGGGAGGTATGCTATTCTCAGCATGTCCTACAGTTCATGCTGAGGAGCTGGGCTGTGTCCTGCACTGCTGCCTACTCACTTTGATCTATTAGCTGTGTGTGCACTGCTGTCAGGTACAGGTAGCTTCATCACATTACTATATGTATCATTTGCCTTTAACAAACGGAGGACAAGATGTAGGTTAGGGATGGTAAATGGTATCCTCTGTGCCAGTTAAGGCACCCCGGTGATATATTTCTGGATTAACTGAAGAGGCAATGATTTGCCCATTTTCAGTGAAGCCTGAGTTTCATTGGACAGCATGCTGAGAGCCTTGGGCACATTTCTTGATTACACTGTATCTCACTGACATCACTGACATTTCAAGTAAAGTGAAAAATGTAGATCCTATAATTATATTTTATTTGAAGTACAGTTTAATGAAACATAAAATTTGAGGAATAAAGTTTGATATTTTTGTGTATAACTATGTGAAAGCCACGTCAAAATATAAACTGAAATCAAATTCAATTTTATAACACAAATAAGACTTGTTTCTTTATATGTAAATTGAGTGGTTTTGTTTCCCAATTAGAATGTTACTGCTTTCTGGATTACAAAAATATATGCACACATATATTACATGTTAAACCATGAAGGACCAGATGGCATTTTATTTCAATAAGTTGTTTAACTCACTCCAATTGCAATCTAGAATGTTCCACTTGTACTACATATTAGGGTTGTGACAGCATTCACCAGCTGAGGTAAACTCACGAAAGCATTTAACTAGGGAAAGTTACTGGAGAAGTTTAACTCGAGTTGAGTTAAGCCCTACCAGTGATAAAGGCACAAATGACGTTGATACAGCTTAAATTACAACAATTTGTACCCAAAGACCCAAGAATGTTTTTTTAAAAGTGAAAAGAAAAATTCTTCCTTTCCCATAACTAGAGCTCTGTGGTGAGAAGGAAGCTTCCGATGCAGGCATTACAAACACCAAGATTCTTGCTGTCAGTCTCGACTTGATAGGGTTTTCTTTCCCACTAGGTGACTAACTGAAAGCTCCCGTTAGCATTTATTTTGTTCTCTCCATGCAAAGTCTGGGTGAGCAGCCCTTTCGTCCTTGAACTAAACAGTATTGAGATAGAGCAGTGAAATGGCTATATAGTTCTGGTCCTAAGGAATGATTTTCCTTTCACTTTACAAAACCAGTCTTCAAAAAAAAATATTTTTGAGAATATAATACAGCTGTGGAGTGAATGTGGTTGTATCTACTCCTATTCTCTTCTCCAAGTCCCTTCATTTTCTCTCCAACACACCCATATCAATTATCATAAGAGGTCATATTAGATATGGGGAAGGTAGGAACTTTCCTGAATCTCTGAAATTTTTAGAGTAAATCTAAAACTATTTTGAATCTAATGGTGAGTAATGCTGGGTTTTGTAAGTTTGGTATAAAAGGTATCTATCTCCCTTATATAAGTACTTTCTAGAACTACTGTCTTATAACTATGTACACATAAGCTCTGGAACTTATATATCATAAATCACACCTAAGAAGTGCTTTCTGACATGACTTCCCATGTTCCTTAAAAATAAATACTCAAAAAAGATGGCAAATCCAAAACTGCTACCTGAAAACTTTGAACTAATATATAATTGCAAACCCAGTACTGGGGGGATAAGAGCAGGAGGAGCACCACAAGTTCGAGGCCAGCCTGATCCACAGAGTGAGAACCTGTCTATAACAAATACTCTAGGAGGTACAACAGATGGCTATGCAGTTAGAGTACACATTACTCTTGCAGAGGACCCTAATTTGGTTTCTAGCATCCACATTAGACAGCTCACAACTACCTGTAATTCAAGCTCAAGGGTATTTTAACAGTCACTACGGCACCATATGTGCACATGCCCATATACATACACACAATTCACAATAGTTTTAATAACTTTAATTATAAGTTTAAAAAAAACTCAAGCCAAGGAGTGTGCACTCATATGCATGTGTGTGTTTGTGTTTGTGTGTATGTGTATGTGTGTAACTTTACAAAGGCACTAAAGTAATTAGATTAGAGAAGGTCAAATATGAACCTTACTTATTATCCTGAGTTCTTGAGCAGAAACTACTTAAGCCTCAATTTCCTTACTGAAAAGCTGGATTACCAGCACCAACCTGAGAAGAACAATATAAGAATTAAGTGTGACAATATGGTCAACAGATTTGACACTGTAGTCACAACATAGTGTTAAATAAATTGTTCTTCAAAACCAACTGTCTACTTTAAAAATGTTTCATGTAAAAAAAATGTTTCATGTAATATTCATATGTGCATACAATACTGATGTATGACAGACATTTTCCTGGGGACATGTAACATACAGGTCTACTTACCCCAGAAAGGTAGTCTATAACAGACCACAGTATGGGTAGGCCAAAAACAACTCCACTGGAATTTAGACTAGAAACCACTCATGTTATAGTCTGACAAAGAATTTGCCTACATTTTAACATATTCTGAGACTCTGAATGACTTTAAAGGTAAGGCACTAATTAAATCTAGTGGTGGAAATTTCAATGTTGCACAAGATTCAGGCTGTGACATAGATATTACAGGCTTTTTTGGAACCAATTCTCAGAAATAATTAGAAAAACAGCACAGCAGAAATACCTGCAGTTAGATCAGAGAAGCCTATATGAAACTGGACTGAAGAAGCCACTGTTTATTAAGAGATAAATAACAATGAAAACAGCAAACAAGGCTGGAAGGCTCAGACCAGAGTTCATTTCCAGCACCCACATGGAGCTGGTCACCATCTTTACCATAGTTCCAAGGCATCCAATGCTCTCTTCTGGCCTCTGCAGGCACTGCATGCTAGTAGTGCACAAACATTCATGCAGGAAAAACACTCATTTATAAAAACAAAAATCTGTTAACTTTTCATCCACTTAAAAGCAGCAGCATAGACACTCTAGGACAACAGAAAAGATGCCTTGGGAAAAATCTAGGAATTGGCCAAACCCCATTTGTAGTCTTGACGGTATAGGTTTGAAAAACCTTCTCTTTAATAATAATAATAATAATAATAATAATAATAATAATAATAAAGAGTGTCTCGAAATACCCTGCTGGCACAGGACCACCAACAAAGTTGTTTCCTCAATATTGTTTTTATGGTGCTAAGCCACTTGGGTACCCAAAGCCTTCCATAACTACCGTCTCAGGATAGCTCAGCTACTATGGGAACTAACAGCCAGTTTCGGGATTGCCCATATGATACAGGTTTTGCAGCCATACATAATACAACAGTCACAAAGTTTATGGATGCATCCACCCAGGATTTTTTATGGAAAGCTTGGAAAGCCAGACAATGTATGACAGGGCCAAGATTCCTACCCACAGCTTGGGAGGTAATGCAAGGTGAGTACTGCAAGCTGGTGCCTCCAGGAAGCCAATTTTGACATCTGCATGTATAATGGTTAGTGGCGAAAGCTGGTAAAACATCTGGAGTGAAAAGAAATGAAAACTGACCAAAGAAAGTTAAGTCTCCTCCAGGCCCCATGCTACAGCCAACCCTGAAGAAACTTTTAACTTAGCATAGCTATTAAGAACAGAAGGGAAGAGAGAAAGACAGAGACCCCACATCAACTAGCTGTTGGGTGACACGGAAAAAGGGGATACATTTCCTCATTCACACATACACACAGGGTGGGGTGGAAGGGGGACACAACACTCTCAACAAGTTTTTAATTCAGATTTCTCTCTCAAGAACTTGATAGCTGAATTTTTTTAACTTTTTCTTCTCCTCTTCTAGCTGGAGCATTATTTTTAAAAAGAAAAAGCTTCATTTTGGAAGCTGTACTTTTTCTCACCAGAAACAGATACAAGCTTCAGCTACATGGGGACAGGAAGCTACACAAAAAAATTAATTTTTCACAGATGTAGAGGCTCACAGCCATCCATCAAACTGAGTACACGGACCCCAGTGAAGGAGTTAGAGAAAGGACCTATGGAGCTGAGGGTTTTGCAGCCCCTTAGGACGAACAACAATATGAACTAACTAGTACCCTCAGAGCTCCCAGGGTCTCAACCACCAACCAAGGACTGCATATGATGGGTCTGATTGTTCTGGCAGCATGTGTATAGTAGAGGATTGCAAATTCAATCATCAATAGGAGGAGAGGACCTCGGCCCTGTGAAGGTTCTGTGCCCCAGTGTAGAGGAATGCCAGGGCCAATTAAGTGGGAGAGAGTGGGGTGGCAGGCATGGGGAGGGGGGAGGCAACAAGGGTTTGTTCTTGTTGTTTTTGTTTGTTTGTTTGTTTTTTGGAGGGGAAACTGGGAAAGGAGAAATTTACATGTAAATAAAGGAAATATCTAATAAAAAAAGGGATGAAAGCTAAAAAAAAAAATTAATTTTTCATACTTTCCCATTGATGTTCCCACAGGATTTTACTGGGCATATCTTTTCCAAGGGTTCTTGTTCTGGCTAAGGTAAGGATATGGCATTTTTAGGTACTACTTCCAGAACTCCTCCTCTCACAATTGGCAAACAGAAAGGTTTGAGTCCAAGTTCTGGTTTTCCCTGGGATCTGTTCTGCCATCTACACCTCATACAAGCACAGAAAAGCAGAGTATTAGACATACACCAGTGGAAACCATCTTCTCAAACTAGCTTTCAGGCTGGCTGCAAATACTTTTCTGGCCTAGAAATAATCATTTTTCCAGCAACATTCAAAGTTTTTTAATGTTGTAATCATTTTAATAGCATTAGCATATTAACTATGAAAGTAAGCAATAAGGCTCCTAGCCTCGAGCTTTAACAAATCAGACCATAGCTCTACTTTTGACCACATAATAATTAATATTCAGACCCCTGGAGTAAAAAATAGATAGGCAGAGCTTATGTACAAGTAAAAACAACCTAAAATCTGAAGATTATTAACATTTGTATTAATCATTAACATATGCAATGTTCAACCTCATTTTGCATAATTTAGCCTTTTAGGCTTCAACAGAAGACTACCTCGATAACTCTTTGCCAAGGGAAAAAATAAATCCTGACAACCCTGTGTTCAGTCACATCAATTCACCCTTGAGCTCATGGACAAACAATGACAAGGAATTAGATACCAGGAAAAGGAAGGTTCCACAGATACAGGATTTGCATAAACTGCTTAAGAAAACTAGACCTGACAGGCCTGATCATGTAACAATGAGTATGTTCTTCCTGTATTTGGAACAGGCTCTGGAACTTTACTAACTTTTAAAACCAGAGTATCATATCATTAACTGAGATAATGCAGCTCAAGCCCCTCTACAATGTTCACTCACCATTTGCTGTGTCCAGGAGAACAGAGTAGTCAAAGGAAAACAGATAACACTGGGATTGAGTTTTAAAGCAAGAGAAAAGAAGGGTCTGTGTGTGGCATGGGATAAAGGGTTTGGAAAAAACATAACTGATATGGACAGGAAAATATATGAATAAGCTTTGTGAGCAAAAGAGAAGATAGAAAAATTAGTCTAAAAACAGTACAACAGAAAACAATAGATCATTTTTACTTCTGGACAAGACAAAAGCATCATTTTTGGGTTTACTGCTAAAAATGGCATGGCTTTCTGAACAGGAAAGTCCAAATATTATTCCCAATACCTGTTAAGGCCAGAGAAATTAACCTCATGAGCCAATGAAGTGTATAAAGTATGCGTTAAGGGCAGAAAGCTAAGACTGAGAGTGTCCTTTGCAAAGGCAGCACAGGAGGTCAGAAGAAAGCATTCAGTGAAAGTACCAATTAGGAAGATGTAAAGGTACTCTCTGGCCCCAAGAGAGCCTACTACAGATACCAAATAAAAACTGAATTCCAGGAGAACTATAATTACACCCACCTCCAATCTTTCCTATTCAACCACTTGGCTTTCAATAGAAATTGCAAAAATAATATGTTTCTCCAGCAGCTCCACTTCTAAAATAATCAATAACTTAATTAAAAAAAAAAAGAAGAAGAAGAAGAACTGGTAACTAGGAAACAGGGTAGACATTTAAATGTTACCTTGCCTTAGTCAAGATTTTTCTCAGCAGGAACCTGCCAGGTTCTAGAATACAGTCTTGCTCAATGGCAGACTTACCTGGTATCCCACGATCACTAAAATCACACAGTCCTTGACCAACTCTAGACCTAGGACCTTAGGGCTCAGAAACCTGCACGCTGAACAACTTGCTGCTGACTGATTCCTTTACATGTTAAAGTTTAAGTCTGGCTCTATGGAGAATTTGCAAAGGTAGCTATCTCACAAATAAAACTGAGCTCCTGGTAGAGTGGTTCTCAAGGCTTGAGGACACAGTAGAATTACCCAAGTTAGTTTTTAAACAGACTAAACTCTAAGACTCACCAACTAAACTATGCTCTCCAAGGGCAAGCAGAGGACAACTACATGCCCTAAGTGGGTGGTGACCATGAGGCCATGGGTACCTCGTGAGACCAGGCACACAGAAAATTAGATGCATCCTATTATGAGAAAAGGCATACAAGAAATAAAAATAAAATCAGTAAGGTTTAGAAACTGCATAATTTCTTCAACAACATGATATAAAGAAAACTAAAATTTTGCATTGTCTCCCACAAACACACACACACCAAGCGGGCAGCTGTGTAAAAACCACAAATTCTTATTTCACAGATTGAATTTTTCTGATACAATCATCACATAAACTTTTAATTAAGTATAACATGACTTTCAGTGTCAATAATAAATCCCAAACTTGAGTAGGTAAAATTCAGAAGTGAGCATGTCAATGTGTGTCTCTAATTCCAGGACTCAGGAGGCTGAGTCAGGAGGCCAGATTGAGCTACAATGAGAAGCTGTCTCAAAAGATGGAGGTGGTCAGTCAGTGAATGAGAACTCTACATGAAGAACGTAAGCTAAAAATGCATGTTTTAATTTTGATCTCTCTTAAAGTCCTATTAAAACTAAAAGGCTTTGAAATGGTTGCTTCTGTGTTAGTGTGCATGGTGCTGCACTCATCCTGCAGTGAGTCTGGGAGGATAGAGTGCAGATACGAGTGTCTCCGCCCAAAACAACTGTGACTGTTCTGAGGAATCCACATTCCAGACTCACTCTTTCTATTTCTTCCAGACATGCTTCATACTACTGGGTCGCTGATGTCTCCTATTCCTTTCCTTAACTCCATAGCATCACTGGTCTCTTTATGCAGAGCTCAGTACCAGAAGAATCGTACTAATGAGCAATGCAGAACCATGACTTCTGAAATACACTGATAATGATAACTCTTTCTAGAGTTTGCTGAGTGGCAGGAAGCAAGGAAGAAATACTCTGTGAAGCATACATTGAACCTCCAAACTAACCAACTACTTTTAAGTAGCCTAAGTCTTTCTTAATGGACTTTAGCATTTTCTCCCTTGCATTATCAAAAGAAAGTATGACATGTAAAGTAAACCAACAGTCACAGAATCCTCAAATGGCACTTTATGTAACAACAGGGCAATTTACTTGTTCCCATTCTACCAGCAAGAACATGAAAGGTGACGTCTTAGTCTTTTCTGCAGCATGCAAGAGATACAGAAGAACCAATCTTCCCAGGGACAGGATGTTACTCAGAGAAAAAGCCAGAACTTAAACTTAATCATTTAATTCCATGTGACATGCCCTGCTGCACTAAAAGACACAGGAAACTTCCTCTAATTTCAAGTACAAATACATCATAAGCTTTGTGGCATATAACTGTAAAGGCAGCAACTTACCATATATAAAAGACCCTTGACGTGAGATTCATAGCTGAAGATGACAGTATGTGTAATTCACAACCTACCCTATGAGAAGCACTAAAAACAAAGCCCTTTCAAGTGAACGAAAGAACACTAAACCATAAACAGGATGCATACCAGTAAGGAACTACAGAAGTAGGAAAGACCACATACACAGATTTTGTTTACATCTGTTTTTCTTTTGTTTCTTCTAATGCAAAAGACAACTGAATAAAACAATAACTTAAAACTGTCTTAATGTGTACACAGTATCTAAAGAGTATTTTGTATTAAACAATAATACAAAGGAAGAGATAGAAAACATGCTATACAAGAAGAATGACTGTGCATGCTGCTAAGATTAAACTAGTAATGACCCATTCATTAGCAACTATACTCCCTGGATCTGCTAGCTAGTTTTTATGTCAACTTGACACAGAGCAGTCATCTGAGAAGACAGACTCTCAACTGAAAAAATGTCCCCATCAGACTGGCCTATAGGCAAGCCTGCAAGGCATTTCCTTAATTAGTGATTGATGTGGGAGGGCCCAGCCCAATGGTGGTACTGCGCTGGGCACCCAGTCCTTGGTGGTATAAGAAAACAGGCTGAGCATGCCAGTAAATTCCTGCATGGCCTCTGAATCAGTCAGTCCCTGCCTCCAGGTTTCTTCCCTGACTTCTCAGAATGGTGGACGATAGTAGGTAAGATGAGGTAAATCCTTTTTCCTCCCCACGTTGATTTTGGTTATGACATTTTATCATAGAAACAGAAGCCCTAACTAAGGCATCAGAGTAACCACAAAATAACAAAAAATAAAAATAAATAGTGTTTCTCAAGACTTTATGGAGCCATTCACACGTGAACTCACAGTAAGTGTTCCCAGACAACCTAGCTGGTCCACCCATGAGCTCACCATGACTGTGATTGCACACACAAGATCTGCTCAAGATCAAGCCAGTCATATTCCCGACATGGATGCGGGGGGAGGGCCTCAGAGTCCCCAGCTAAGGAGCTCTAGGCAGTAGATGGCTGCTGGGAGAAGAGCCAGGCTTCTCTCGGGATACGGCCCCTCAGAAGCTGCCTGTGCTCCTGCCTGTGTTCAGGCGCTTCGTCCATGAACATACTGGCAGTACCAAGTGAGCTCAGTGAGTTTTTAAAAAGCCCACAAAGCTGGGAGGGAAAGTGGTGGGGTATGAGGAACACTGGAAGGAAGGAAGGGCGAATATGAACAAAATGCATTATATGAATTTATAAATCTCTCAAGCAGTAAGATTTTTGAGAAACATTTTAAATGGTATACACTAGAAAATATTTACCAGAAAAGTTCCAATGCCCCTGGACCATTAAGCTAATACTAAATGTAGGAAAGAAAACCACATGGAAAAATAAAGATATAAAAAAAAGATATGAAACACAGAAGACAAATGGCAAAACAGCAAGCATAAATCCTGCCTTGTCAGTAACTACATTCAGTGTACAATGTATTAAATTTTCCAATAAACAGTCCCTTAGCAACATGTGTGCCATTCACAAGAGATACTTTAAATGTAGTCAAGTACTATGTAAGGTCATTCTGTCATAGACAAACCATATTTACCACTGGTCCCACTAGACATTATCTAGTGACCTAGGGTCTAACAAAACATTTCTCAGAAGCCATTCTCAACATTAAGCAACATATGGCCACATAAAAATAGAAACAAGTTTTTTTTTAAGATTTATTTATTTATTTATTTAATGTGTATGAGTAAGTACACTGCAGCTGTCTTCAGACACACCAGAAAAGGGCATCAGATCCCATTACAGATGGTTGTGAACCACCATGTGGTTGCTGGGAATTGAACTCAGGACCTCTGGAAGAGCAGTCAGTGCTCTTAACCACTGAGCCATCTCTCCAGCCCAGAAACAAGTTTTAAGTAAAAGACAGAAAAGACACACCAGCACAAAAAAGATAGCTGGAATGGCTATCTCAATATACAACATAGTAAGATTAAAAAAAAAAGTTACACATAGTAAGTTCCAAGTCAGCTGGGGTATAAAACAGGATGCTGCCCCAAAACATACCCTTCCCTTCCCGTGCGTTCACGCGCGCGTGTGAGTGTGTGTGTGTGTGTGTGTGTGTGTGAGCACACAAGTGTGCCAGGTACAGTGCCAAATAATTGTAATCCTGGCACTAAAGATTCAGAGTCTAACCTTATCTCTTTAAAAAAAAGCCATACAACAAAAAGATTAACACTATTGACAAGCTTTTAATACTAGCTATCAACTATTAAGCAATACATATATAATTTTACTTAATTGGTACTTCCACCCATAGAGGAACATCTAGTCATGCCCAACTCACACAAGTAAAAGAGTAAAGAGAGATGTGAGTTATTACATCATTCACCTTAGGACAAAGAACCAGGAAACAGAGAAGTTAACATTTGATACCATATTCTTTATATAAGGCTGCATTGTCTAGTTTCAGGATTCATGAAAAATTAAACTCTATTTTTTTTCCTACAAATGGTAGGGGTGTGAGAGACATAAAGTGGGAGAAAGAGGGAAGGAGTAAGAGAGGGAAGAGGGAGAGGGGAGAAGGAGGAAGGAAAGAAAGAGGGAGACCAGATCAATCTTCCTCAATGGCTCTCCATCCTACTTCTGAGACAGGTTCTCTCATGGAACCCACAGCTCAATATGAGGCTACAGCGACTGGCTGGTGAGCCCTCAGGGACCCTCCTGTATCTGTTTCCCCAGTGATTACAGCTAGATGCCATACTACCAGTTTTTTACATGAGTGCTAGATATCTGGATTCAGGTCCCTGGGCTTCATTCACAAGCTCTTTCCTGAGCCATTTTCCTGGTCCCTCTAAGGTGTATTTTAAAGCTTACAGTTATACTAATAATTTTGTTTTTTGGCAAATGTTGCATTTAGTCGCCTGTTTTTTGGCCTGATTTTCTTTGTATCACTCACAACTCTAGTTTTCATTATCTTAGTTGAAAGGGTCAGTATTAGCTCAGGACACAAGACCAAGGTCTTGTTACAAAGGAGATTGATTTGCTCCAGAGGGACAAAGGGCAGGAAATAAGAGACAAAGTCAGGAGATAAGAGGAGGAGGGAGAAGGGGGTGGGTGGGTGGGTGGAATAAAAACAAAAGAGAAGGGTAAGGGTATTTGTCCTGGTGGGGACAGATGTGCCATATAAGAAAATAGCAACTTATAAAGCTTTAGGATGAGGAGTTTAATTTTAATTAGGCATGCTAACTAGGTGAGCCAAAGGGGGCTTTTGACTGCTGGATTTCAATATTTTGATAGCTGGACCTTGGTAGTCAGCCCAGGAGGAGGAAGTGGCCAAATAAGGGCACAAATCTTGGTGGCTAGCTTTAGAAATGTAATCTAACAGTTTATAGCAAGGCAAAGGCAATCGGGGAGCAGGGCAAGGTTTGCTGGAGCTGGCCAGAATCCCTTTACTACTAGCTTTCTTATAAAAACTTTGTACTGACAAAGTACCTCAGGAAACCCTTGCTATAAAATGCAAGCTATGTGTAATTAATGCATTGATCATATGTAAACAACTAAAAATCAAATATATATAAAAGGTTATTTTTAAATGTTTTTAATCATGCTTACAGTAATTATTAAACATTGAAAGGAAAGTTTCCATATAATATATAGTTGACTCAACTACTCCAAAATACCAATAAACTAATGAATTACACCAACTGATTTTGACCAAAGTTTTCTAGACCTTCAAGTTGTGCTGAGAGAACTACTCTGAACATCATCTACCTCAAGAGGAAAGTTCCTGCCAAGATGACTGGGTTTTAGAAACCAAGCATACGTACACAAAGCTGCCCCTGTCTTTGAACTCTCAGTCTACTACTCCTTGGGTTTCCAGATTTCTGCAAGGACTTCATGGGGTTTGATCAGTATAGTGAGCTGAACTCCAGCCTCTAAACTGTGTCCAAGTCTGAATCCCCAGTCCCACTGAATCTTACATAGCTGAGGAAAGGATGTTTTATAAATATGAGTATCTTAAAATGAAACTATATTGGATTCAATTGACTCTAAATCCAAAAAAAAAAGTGTCCTTTATAAGAAATATGAAAGACACAGATGCAAAAGAAAAGGACATAAGAACACAATGCCAATGACTGAAGCCACATATGTGAGTCTATAACTAGTGAAGACTTAAAAAAGCCCCTATTCGCCAGGCAGTGGTGGCGCACACCTTTAGTCCCAGCACTTGGGAGGCAGAGGCAGGCGGATTTCTGCATTCAATGCCAGCGTGGTCTACAGAGTGAGTTCCAGGAGAGCCAGGGCTACATAGAGACACCCTGTCTCCAAAAAAAAAAAAAAAAAAAAAAAAAAAAAAAAAAAAAAAAAAAAAAAAGACAAAGAAAAGAAAAAAAAAAGTAGTTCCTCAGCTGCAAAGCTACTTAGAGGCCAGCCTAGCACATGAGACCTTGCATCAAAACAAGTGAGTGAATTAAAAAAAAAAAAAAAATCCTCTATTCTTTGGAGGGAGTGTGGCAAATCTGTTATCTGGATTTCAGAGCTTTGTCAAGACAAACTGTTTGAAAACAACCCAGCTTGTGAACATTTGTTGTCTTACTCTCTCAAACACTCCATGCACCAATTCAAATAGCTACTTAACACAGCACCTGTCATGGGCCCCACCTCCTCCAGAATTTCCCTCCACTTCACTGCAGTTCCACACATCTGCCTGAGAGTCACCCTTAAATGTTCTGTCATTGACTCTGAAACTTTCATCTTTACTAGCAAATGCAAGTTTGTGTCATTTTTTTGCTACTATCTGATGGACTTCAAGAGCAGGTAAATTAACAGGGTAACATGCATGCTACCACAATACATGAGAGACAGTAGAATAAAGCAGGCTCTTCCACAAGAAAAAGACTCATTCTGTCCCTGGGTATCAAACAAGGAAACAGGGGTGGTACTGAAGTGCAGTCTAAACAAAGGAAAGCAGACACTTGGAGAGTCAGTATAATACGATGTGATCTATAAAAACTAACCTGGTAAAAAGCGGTAACTAAATTAAAGGTTTTTATTAGATGTACATGTGCACACCCACCAAAGTGTGTGTGTGTGTGTGTGTGTGTATGTGTGTGTGTGTGTTTTCACACATGTGAATACGCCATGTCTTGTGTGTGGCAGTCAAAGAATAACCTGGGGTATTTAGTTGCTAATAGGTGGGCTCCAGGGTCAAATTTAGGTTATCAGGCTTAGCAGCCAGCACCTTTACCAAAATTAACACCCTCACAGGCATGTCTTTAAATCCAAGATCAACTTACAAATGATTGTCATTTTTCCTGTTTTGATTACACAGAAATAGAAATAGGATTATGCAGATATTCTGACAGCTTAGACTCCATCCAAATTTCCACAGCCCCAGGCATTTCTAGCCCTGAAATCCAGTTTTACGTTGTATGGCCTAGCCCTGCTCCTTCTGATGAAGAAGCATCTGTGCATCCCTACAAGAGCAGCAAAGGAAAGAGAATGCAAAACAGAGAACAAAAAACGACTTGTGAGAGCTGGGTAGATGTTCCCACATGGAAGCCAGGAAAGGGCAGGAGAAAGGCAAAGTAGGGGCAAAAGATGGCTCAGAGGGTAAGGGCACTGGCTATCTCACTGAGAACCCAAAACTTACAGGGAGGCTCATAGCCAGCTGAACTCCAATTCAGACAGACACCCTCCCTCTTCTGGTCTCTGCAGGCACTGCTTACACATGATCCACAGAAATTCATTCTGGCAAAATACCAATACACGTAAAATAAAACGTAAGTCAAAAATTAAAAAAAAAAAAAACCCACAGTGGGAGAACCAGAGTCTCTCCCACAACTCAAAGCTCAGTAGTGGAGAGTGTACAGCAAAGGACCCAGGGCTGGCTCTCGAATTTGGTGCAACACTGCAGAACACTAGTTCATCAGGCAACACTTCTGAAATCACTGAGCAAACTGTTCATAAATGAATGTCTGCTTTTTACATTTACAGAGCCACACTTTGAAAATGAAAAGCTCACCTCTCCCTCAAATCCCCAAACACATCATCAGTAAATCCTGAAGTTCAACCCACACTGCTTCCTGAGTCTGTTTCCACAGCCATTCCTTCCTCTGCCTTCCCTCTGACTGCAACAGCCTCTGCTTTAACTCACCCTTCCTGTCATGAAATTGAAGGGCTCTTTTCTCAACTCTGAGTAAACTCTTATGCATCTATTTAAATCTCTCCATGGCAGGATGGTGCTCTATCACTTACCTTTCTGACTCTTTCCCTGGACCACAGTCCTGTAGTTCTGGAAGGTTCTCCCATTCGCTGCAACCCTTGCTCACTCCTGCAGGACCTCTGCACTCACTGTTTCAGTTTTTCAGCTCAACCACCTTTCCAGCCAGGTAAGCTTGACTGTCTCTCCCTAGGTAAGGCCTTGAATGGACACACTAGGAAACGTATCCCCACCCCCAGCCACTTCACCCCTCTTATCTCTCACAATTAGAAAATGCTAGAGGCTACCTTTCTTCATTCAGCTCTCAACGCTTGTCTTCATTCTTTTCATTCTGAGCAAAAGAGACATATTTTCAACACTCAAGTGCTGTATAGAGTCAAAACTAAAATGCAGCAATTTACTCAAGCCCTGGAAAGAGAGAGACACAGAGACACAGAATGGGACATCTCTATTCAATAGACTGTCAAGCAACCCTGGGGGAAGATGGCAGAAGCACTTCTACATTCTGAGAGTGAATTATGTATTGAAAAAAAAATTCAAAATAGAAGAAAAATTAAAAATTGAAAGCACATTTCTCCTTCAAAATCTATAAGAATTCTACCATTCCAATTTAAAAGGAGCATGTATAATGACACTGGCAAATGCTGACAATTAATTCAGAAGGATATATCAAAACTAGAAACACTTCAATTTCTCATGAATTCTGGACTATCTGATGATTATTAGTCTCAAATGATTTTAAATTTTAAAAAAATAGATGATTAAAATAAAAATCATGCATGCTGAATGACTCTTAGTGATTTTTTTTCAAAAAGAAACTTCTAAGAGGTATTCTTATCATCTTAATTTTATGCACTCAAACCTAACTGGCAAAATTGCTTCAGCACAGAAGGAAAGCACTGATAATCACCCACCAGATCAGATTGTATCTGGAGCTTTTTAAGAACTGGAAATTAGGGTTCACCAAGCAACTTATGGCATATTTTGGAGGCTACACTTTTTATTAATATATACCTCTTTTTTTTTAATTTCACATTCACCAAAACTGTCTAGCCAATCTGTACCACTGCATTTCTATCTTCTAAATCACTAATAAGACTGCTCATATTTTTAAACTGGAAAAAAGCTTGCCTGTCTATCTGCCTTCCTTGTCTGACTGGTTGGAAGATGGGCTCTCCCCTGGCTGTCCTAGAATCTGCTACAAAGACCATGCTGGCCTTGAACGCATAGAGTTCCCTTGCCTCTATCTTCTGGAGCTGGGTTGCTGGCTCTTCCTTGCTCTTTGGTAAGGAAGTGTAAGAGGTCAATTGACACAAGTCAGCATTATCTGAGATGAGGAACCTCAACTGAGAAAACCCCTCAATAAGACTGACCTGTAGGCAGGCGTGATTAATGATCGATGTGGAAAGGCCCCCCTGTGGGCCTTGCTATACTTGCACAAGTGGTCCTGGAGTGTGTAAGCAAACAAACTGAGCGAGCCAGCAACAGTGTTCCTCGGTGGTCACTGCATCACCTCCTGCCTCCAGGTTCCTGCCTTAAGTTCCTCCCTGACTTCCTTTGATGATAAACTTGTAATATGAAAGTATAAGTGAAAGAAATCCTTTTTTTACAAGTTGCTTTTGGTTGTAGGGTGGTGTCGTTCTTGTTATTGTTCTTTAATCACTGAAATAGAAATTCAAACTAAGACAATGTCCTTTCATTTCATAAGTACCTAACACCATCTTCTCACCCACTGGCTCTATTAACCACCCTGTCCCCATGTCTCATAACAGCTATAGCACAGAAGTATAAGTCAATTGAAGTTTTTAAATAGCACATTTTCTACAAATAATGACCAAAATAGTGCCATTCAAAACTATGTAGAGCCGGGCGGTGTTGGAACATGCCTTTAATCCCAACACTTGGGAGGCAGAGGCAGGCAGATTTCTGAGTTCCAGGACAGCCTGGTCTAAAGAGTGAGTTCCAGGACAGCCAGGACTACACAGAGAAACCCTGTCTCAAAAAAACAAAACAAAACAAAACAACAACAACAAAAAATGAAAAAAAAACTATATGGAATTGTGGAATAAGTTGTAAATGTTTTCAACCATCCCCAAAATACAACCCAATTTCCTTCTCACATTAGAGTTAGCATCACCTCCACCCAATGCCCCACCCAGGTTATCATACTTCCCAAGTATGTCCTATTCCATCTGTGTCTACATGACCTACCAAACTCTTCCTCTACCTTTATCTGCTGAAACAGGGCCATTTCCCCAAAATGAGATCAAAAATTGACATTCTTTAATAAATTCTGTACAAATATATATAACAATATGATTTTACACACAATATGATATTATTAAAGACAGATTTTATTTGCCCCATTTAGAGATTCCTTAGCATCTGAAACAGAATCACACTATGCAGCCTAGGATTTTCCTGCCTCTGCCTCCCATAAGCATCCTGTAGTTTCTCAGGAAACTATAATTATGGCTAGTTTACCCAAATCTCTTGTCTCACAGACTATAAAATCCAAGTCAGTAATTCTTGGTTTTATTTCCATTTTCTACATAATTATTATACACATGACATGAAATGCACATGCTCATACTCATATATACATAGATCTAAACATAATATAAACATAATTTAACACAGTATTATATATATGTATATATATGATGGAAATCTCAGGAGAGAAACTTAAGAATTATGAAAATGGTCACTTATACAGAGTAGAAATTGGAGGCAAGATATAGTTAATTAGAGGATATGACATAGGGCCAAGAGACTGTATTTTTAGAAGCTTCATAGTGCTACTGCTGTTTATAATTACATTCAAGATTTAGCAAATAAAATGTGAACTAGTTCTGAAAAGATGTTTTAATATTATGTCACTCTTATAAGTAGGACTGTGGTTACTTTAAGAGAATTAAGAGAATTAATGCAATTTTGGAGGCACCACACTCAAGGCCTTTGGTTATAATCACCTGACACACAGTGGCATGCACACCTAGCCCTGTTCATGGAGCTAGTGTTTTAGGACCTCAACTTGAATGTCAAAAATCCAAACAAGTATGGGAGATGCACTATAAAAAACAGTCAGAAAGTAAAATATATTATTTGTTACATCCCACTACCTTTAATTAGCAGGCAGAGAGGCAGGTGATGTAAGGGCTACAACAAGAGACCCTGTTTCAGGAAGGAAGGAAGAAAGGGAGGGAGGGAGGGAGAGAGGGAGGGAGGGAAAAAGGGAGGGAGGGAGGGAAGGACAGAGGGAAGAAAGAAGGAAGGGGGAGGGAGGGAGGGAGGGAAGGAAGGGGAGGGGAGGGGAGGAAGAAAGAAAACATTATCAAACTGTCCAAGTCCAGACTAGTCAGCACTAACAGAAATGCAAGTGCCACCACATCTGCCCATGATCTCTCCCATAACACTCAAACTACCCACCTCTGTGGTCGCATCTACCACATCTCTGCATACAAGTTACAAATCTCTATTCTTAACTTTTCTAGCCACTCACCCTCTCAAGTTCCAACTGCATATTCCCAGTAGCACCAAGCAAATGCTTTCCTGGCAATTCGGTCGGTCAAAGGCAAAGTACTACCTGCACATCCATTAATGAATACTAACGTTCACTCCCCCCGAGGGTTCATTAAGATTAAGTGCAACAAGGCCCTAGGACACCCAGGGTTAAAACCCAAAGGCTTTCTTTAACATCTACATCTTTCTTACCCAATACAGAAAATTACTAGTCCACCTCTATAATAGTTTCACATTTAACCTATCTTCACTGTCACAACTGCCACATTGATCTACATCTTCTTTATATCCTAAAATATCTCTGTTGATCGTAAATTAAATAAATATAATGCTATGATATCCTTAATAGAAAGTGTAAACAGCAAAAAAAAATAGGAATTTTTTTTTTCTGTTCTAGGAACTCAGGATCTCTGGTACAGGCTAGATAAATATTCAATACTCCTCAATTCTGCAACTATTCTATTGAGTGAATAAGGAAATGCTGAGTCTTCCTACATGGCTTACCTGCCACTTACACCACACCACTCTGCAGTTATTCAATCTCCCTAAAAACTGGTTCTTATCAGATCACAGAGCTTCACTTAACAGTGTCTCATGAATTAAACCCTCGGCTCCACATTGAATTCACTACAACATGATGTTCTTCCTCTTACTTGTATTTTCCCACATTGATTTCTATGCTTATGTGTCTCATGAAATGTCATTTGCTATCATCTTAACCCTCAAAATCCTATCTTACAATGCTCAGTGAATGTTATGCTCTTTCCCTCACAAACACAAAATAGTGTTTTCCAGTATTAGAACTCTCATAGTAAAAAGAAGCACTATACCTCTATAATTAAAATTATTCCTCATAAGTCTATCTTTACTACCATTATGGTATGACTGCCCAGGATCCTTCCAAAGCCCTGTGTGTGTTGAAGCCTTGGTGTCTTCCACTGAGCAGCAACTGGGTCATATTCAATGGGCTGTTAGGCAATGGGCCTATTTGGAAGAAGAGCACTAGGGGCTGCCTATTTTCTCTACAGGCCCAGAAACTGTGATTGGCATCTCTGAAACCATCCATGAAGCCAAATGAATCTCTCCTCCATTCTTAAAGGTTAAGTATTTGACATGGGATTAAACATTAGCACAACTATGAAATGAGTTACAAGTTCTCTGTGAACAGAACCCACAATTCTTTACTTGCCTCTTCTTTTTATCTTTTTTTTTTCATTACAATAAATTTAACTCACATTCTAGATAGACTTGGAGGGAAGTAAGGAAAACATTTGAGGAACTCCAAAAGCTGCAGGGAGAACACAAAGGCTGTGGGGTACTTTGGGCAGATGGGGTAGAGGGGTGCTCTCCTGAGCTACAGAAGAATAGTCTGCTGTTAGGATGCACCCAGGCACAACATCAGACTGTCCACTGGCAGCCCTGGGAGCGTCTTCCTAGTCTTGCCATTCCTGGACTCAAAGCACTCCACGGCTTCCACAATGCTCATGCCATCTTTCACCTTCCCTAAGACCACAATGTGATAGCCATCTGACCTCTCAGGCTTCGGAACCATTTGTGGTTTTGCATTCACCATGGACATGATAGATGCCAGCCCTATATGAAGTTCTCATCCTCAAGCCTTTCCCTGTAGGCAAACTTGCCACCAGTGCCACTATGGTGCATGAAGTCAGCACATGTACATACCCTGGAATTACCCTTGTAACCAAGTCATTTCTCTCTGGTGCTCAGAGCAAGTTTTCTGCTATCTCTTTAACTTTATCGGCAAACAGCTTGGGAAACACAGGCCAAGGGTTCGTAATCAACTGCAATACCAGAGAACACGGTGGAGGGGCTACAGAGATAGCTCAGTATATACTACTTTTACAGAAGTTGGAGTTCAGCTTCCAGTACCCATGTCAGGTCGCTCACAATCTCCTGTAACTCTAATTCCAGACCTAAGGCCTCTGGCCTCCATGGACCCCAGACATATATGTACATACACATAATTGAAATTTTTAAACTAACTCTTTAAAAAAAAAGGAGGAGTTGATCATGGCTGTCAGCAAGTGGCTATAGGGGATAGCAACATCTCTATTTTATATCTTATTGCCCCTGTCAAATATTTGTCTAGTACAATATCAAAACTAAATATCTAGAAAAAAGGACTATGAGCATCAAAAACAATAAATAAATAAAGTATGCCTGCAGTAGAAGCTGAATCTGAAGGCCTTACATATTCCAGATACTATGCTGGGCACAATACATATATAATATTCCATTTGTTCCTCATAGTAGCTGTATGAAGATACTACTACAAAATTACCAGAAATATCTCAGATTTCACATTTTATCATTTATATTTGCAAGTACATGATAAAGTGTTTCTTAGGAATAGGATATAAGTTTTTTTTCTTCCTCCAAGACAGGGTTTCTCTGTATAGCCTTGACTGTTCTGGAACTCACTCTGAAGACTAGGCTGGCCTCAAACTCAGAAATCCACCTGCCTCTGCCTCCCAAGTGCTGGGATTAAAGGCATATACCACCACCACCCGGCAATAGGATATAAGTCTTAGTTTTAAAAAAGTTTATTCACTTTTCATATATATTTTACACATATCATATAGGTAGTTGTATACAAAACTCTTAATGCACCTGCATTTTGACTACAGCCCATCACATGAAGCCAGGTATGGCATTTTTCACTTGGAGCATTATTATAGCACTCAAAAAGTCTCTGGTTTTGGAAAACTTTAGAGTAGAGATGATCAACCTGTACAATCTCCACTTTATAAATAAGAAAACTAGAGCAGAGAGTTAGCTATTCAAAGTTTAAAAATATTCCATTTGTAAATGATTCTGTAGTTGGCATCTTTGTGTACACTGTTAGCTCCTTAGAATACTTCATTCTAATCTAAAAATTATAACAGTCAAATAGTACATATGCTTTGGTAGGTCTTTATTCTTATTTTTATGTTTTCTAAAGGAGTCTTGAAGAAACAACCAACAATGTGTAAGCGGAAAGGTTTCCCTGCTGCAGAGTCATAGCACCATTACTTTCCCCCTGGCCTGGTCCAGCCAGGCCCAGGACAGGCTTCATTCCTGATCCTAAACTGTTTACCTCACTACATGAGGTAAACATGCCCTGTATTTGGAGTATTACTATAAAGATCTAAGAAACAATGTGCCTAGTGAATTTATTGGAAGTTACTTTGTTATATTTACAGATTAAAAACAAAACACCACAATCTATACTCAAATATGCATTAAACTTTTGACAATATGCCTTCTATTTAATCAAAAATCTTGTATTCACAGTTCACCAGAATCAGGTTCTCCTTCAGCAATGAGGCTATTCTTAACCATAGATCACTAGAAATAACTGATATTGATATTAAACTTTTGATGTGTGTGACCTATTTAAACAATTTCTAATCCAACTTTCTTTTATTTTTCTTTGTTTTTTGGGGGGTTTTTTTTGTTTTTTTCGAGACTGGGTTTCTCTGTATAGCTCTGACTGTCCTGGAACTCACTCTGTAGATCAGGCTGGCCTCGAACTCAGAAATCTGCCTGCCTCTGCCTCCCAAGTGCTGGGATCAAAGGCGTGTGCCACCACCGGCCAGCATAAACCAACTTTCTATAAACATTACAGATGTTTCACAAGCACTCAAACCAGTCTTCCAGGGAACCAATCCTAATACTGGATTTGACTTTGAAGGCACTCATCTACCTATCTGCCTCCTCTCCATCTTGTCTTTACCTTTAATGACTCCACTAAAATGAGTCTACTAAGAGACGCACATTCTGACATCGGTGTTTGGTAGGGTCTGGAGGTGAGAGTGAAGCCACTTTCAGCTCAAAGAAAGCATCTCCCACATGGAGCATCCCCTTCTCAGCCAGTGGGATCTTTACACCATAACTAGAGATCTTATCCACCATTCTCCTACAGGCCCAGAGGGCTTTGCATCGAGCAAACAATTAACTATCAACATTAAGTGATTAAAGAAATCAATTTAAAAAACTATCACACAATTATCAGAATTGAGTAAAAACTACTATACCCTCAGATAAATGTGCCTTCATTAAACACCAAGGGTTTGACCATTAAAACATGAAAATGATGTGCAGATCCAGCTGACGTCATCATTCAAGGTAAGCTGCCAACAGTCATAAGAATTTATACGGATTAAGTTCATCCACAAGTTTATCTTCTCAAATATTCATACTTCCTGATTTATGACTTCAAAGTAGCCTATAAGACTTTTTTCCAGAATTTAAAAGACATATATGAGTAGCATACATATACATCAAAGGAGAAGAAATAACTACTCTAGCAATACTTCCTGGAGAGAAACATACCAAATTTTATTCATCTGCATTCAAAGAAGTTCTTCTCTCTAAAAATCAGTTTATTTCCCTTCCAAATTTAATTAACATTTCAGAGAAAGAATTGTAAAAGAAGAAAAAGATTTAGTTTACAAAATACAGAAGTTGGAGGAGGGACCTGGGAGATATGGCTCAGTTAGTAGAGGGCTTTTGCCTAGCATGCACAAAAACCTGGATTGGATCCCTACCACAGCATAAATCAGGTGTGGTGGAGATGGAGAATCAGAAGTTCATGGTAATCCTTGGCTACACAGCCACTTTGAGGCTGTATTAGATGCATGAGACTGTCTCAAGAAAGAGAGAAAAAGAAGAAAGAAGACAGACAGACGAAAGCAATTTTCTACCTATCTTTTAGAAAACTATTTTAACATAACACAAATGTATAACCTCTGTATTCTAATCAATATATTTTCTGGGGAAAAAATCAAAACTGAGTGGAGGGGGCTACAGCTATTAACTACAAAAATTCTACGGGTCCTAATGGACTCTTTCTTTTTACTCCCATCTTCAACTTCACTGTTCAGTATTCCTAAGGGCGAGCTGATCAAGTCACAGAAGCAAATTAAAAGTAAAATCTGAAAGCTTATCTGTTGTAGTCTATCTTACTATCTAGGATAGACCTGGGTTATATGATCACTTAAATCTCACATCATTTTCAAGGAGAATGGCATCCTTGGGATAAAACCCTGAGTGTTTTACTTCATGTCTTAGTTCTCCTTATTTTGATTATATTATATCTGAATATTTTAAACTTACTTGTAACCAAAATCTAAGGGAAGCTCATTATAACATCTGATTTCAGGCATCTTTCTAAGCAAGAGCTTCTACACCTAAGTCCCCACTAGCTTAAAAAATGGTAATTACAATTAATTATTTTTAGTAGTATTGCTGGTACTTGCTACAAATTAAATCCATGCTGATAACATGCACAGAATAAGTATTTGAAAATACAGTTATTAGTTTCTTAGATACTTTCACAAATCTAGTTGAATCTTCTCTCCCCTTCCTTCTACCCAGCCTCAACAAACACCCAGCAATCCTCCTACCAATACTGCCAGTGACTCAGTATAAACTGAACACCTGGTTTCTCCTACGTATATGCTTGGCTATATTCTTGAGTACTCCGTTCTAATGTGAGCATGCTGTATACTAGATGCTGCACAAAAACTAATATGTACTGAATAAA
Organism: Mastomys coucha; assembly: GCF_008632895.1. Classification (NCBI taxonomy): domain Eukaryota; kingdom Metazoa; phylum Chordata; class Mammalia; order Rodentia; family Muridae; genus Mastomys; species Mastomys coucha. The sequence continues at coordinate 26,132,188 of NW_022196906.1, read as the reverse complement.
ACAGGCATCATATCTGCCTTCATGGAGATTAGAGTCCACTTCCTCTTACACATAATTATTTAGCACACACAATACTTAGCTCTTTAATAAATGATGTGGTGCAAGAATGATAATAATACACTTAATTAGATAAAAAGAATAATATATGGATACATTCAAAACAGTTGACTGGTTCACTCTGGAAGTCTTTAAAAACATTCCATGTTTTCTTGACAAGCTAAGACTCAAGCAACAACACAACAGCTTTGACTTAGAGTGGGATCATATCCTGATAAACCCATAGCATATAAAAAAAGCATGAATCAAAAATGCTCATAATACACATATATACTAAAGATTACGGTTTACATTTGTCTACTGTAAACATTCTCAGAGCAAATACAGTAGCTCTTACAGTTGGGCAAACCTGTATCCAAGTACTGAGTATAACAAGTACACAGAGAGATAGGCATTGCGGCATTGCACAGACAGGAGATGTCTTTGTTTTGGGGGTGAAAACACACTCCAAAAATGACCCAAAGCACTGGCAGCACAGCACACACACACACCTTTGTTTTTGTTGTTTGTTTCCTCTTGTGATAAAATGGCTGATGGGAGACACAGTTATGTGGATCGCTGGTTTGGGGAAAAAAAATCCAAATTCAAAGACCAGTTTATAGTGCACTCCTGTAAACTTGCACATGAAGGCAGAATTCTCAGTTCAAGCCAGTCTGGGTCCCATCTCAAAAATAAAAAAGATAAATGAATAAATCGCAGTTTCTCTTGTATGATATGTAGTTTATGTTCCACTACTGAGACAAAGAAAACCTTGAGCAGATTACAGACGTAGAAGGCTTCACCAAAAGCCAATACACAGAGAAATAGTATTGTTGTTGTTGCTGTTGCTGTTGTTGTTTCACCAAGACAATATACAGAGAGGTGTACGCTTAAAGTCTTTAAGAGGGAAAAACTCATCACATGGAGCTGAGCACATATAGCAATAGAAACTAACTCTCGAGAGATCTTACAGTTTTGAAAGGCGCTGAACTAGTGTTAAAAATCACCATTTCTGCACATTTAACTGCTATTAAAAAGCCAATCTCTGCTTCAGAGCCACAACTGCAACTATGAGCTGAGACCCTGCTCCTGTCACAAGAAAATAGTTTCCCAAAGTAGCCAGGTTTTCTACCATATGAAAACCTGTCCAAACCATTTTCAATATGTACACTCATGAGCCTGCTACACTCAAAGGGACTGACTACAGGAAAGATAGCAATAAACAAAAGCCAATATACTCCTTCAAGAAACATGACTAAATAAGGAGGCAAATGGAATATCAGAAACATCTGATACCCACCAAGACTCAGAGCCCTTTATTAAAACCCATTTATGAAAACACCTAGAGGCAGCAACACCAGCAGCACTTTGAAATCCAAGACAACCAGAGCTACATCCTGCTTTGCATTTAACCAGCTATTTGATATCAATTAGTGTTCTTCATTAAACCTGCTGAAACAACTTTGCAAAACACCGAGAAGGTAGATTTCTCTGTCGCAATTGCACTTCAATCAGACACAATAAGATGATAGAGTCACCTATTGCTGAGAGTATTTTATGCTGCTATTTTCTCTAACAATGCCACATGAATACAACCTCAGGAGTTAACAAAGACATCTCAGTTTACATGCTGAGTGACTACTACCTTCAAGCCCCAAATACTTTCCTCTTAATAATGGCAAGCTTGATGAGTAAAGATAGCACTTTACTAAAAGCACAGTGAGCAAAAATTTATCATGTTGAACCAGGAGGAAATGTAATTCAGAAGCAGCACATTGTTACTGAGAACTCACTCTGATGACTTCTCCTCCTCCCTCCACAAACCACTTTGCTCTAGTGAAAGTCTTCATTCCTATCCTATAGCACGTGGATTTCTTAAACTAATCTATGCCTCAACTGTTCAAGTGCTTACTACCTTTGAATTTGAGTTAAAATTTTCCTGGTATTTGGAGGCTGAAGAGATGGCTCAGAGGGTACAAGCTCTTACTACTCTTACAGAGGATGGCGCTTGGTTTCCAGTATACACATGGTAGCTCACAATCATCTGTAACTCCAATTCTGGGGAATCCCACACCCTCTTCTAGCCTCCACAGGCAGTAGACATGCACATCATAATCACACGTTCATGTACACAAACATCCATACATATAAAATAATAGACAAATAAATCTTAAAAGATTTGTAGTATTTTTCATCCATTTGAAGAGCTAGTAACCTCCATCTCTGCCACCATTGTCCACTGACCCTTTTTTTGTATTGGCAGATAGCTGCAGAAAGATGATAACTATCCACAAAACAAGTCATCCTGTCTACTTTATTATTGAACTCTTCCTCTAAATGTTCACCTGTCTACTTTATTATTGAACTCTTCCTCTAAATGTTCAAAGACTACTTTCTCAAGTATATTAACGATTAAAGCATTAAATACAGAAGCAAGAAGGAAATTACCTATAGCACATCTTACTTAACCCTCAAAGAAAATTCTGGAACTAAAGCAACCTCTCTAGAATCATACAGTTAGTGACAATTCAACCAGGGTCTGAATCAAGCTAATTTAAACTCCAGACAGTGCCTTTACCTTGCTCAAGTCTTAAAAAAAAATAAATAAATAACTAAAATCCCTCAAGGATGGAGTATGGCAGTTAGCAGAAGAGCATGTGCTCACATGGGTGCAAAATGGTGTCAATTCCAGCTAACACTTCAGGTTACAAAAACAATGCTTCTTCATTATCAAAATTGACATTTTTTCTATTCATGTGCATCCCTAAATCTGACTATACATATGATTCATTTAATGTTTTCTATGTTGCTTTCTCTTTCTTACACTTTTATTTTCATTTGTGACAATGTGTGTGTGTGTGTGTGTGTTGGTATATGTGCATGAACACATATATGTGCATATAATTTATGTGCATGACATATTCTCCCTTTTTCATATTTAATCATTACAAGCCTGTACATGCAAGTCTGACTTGTGATTTGGTTTTGGATAGAGGTGCAGAACTGGAATAAAGCCAGAGTCTTGTGTGTACTAGGTAAGTTTTCCCCGTCCTGCTACAAGTGCAGTTCCATGACTTTGTTCTCAACTATTAACTACTTAGAGAATTCTTGTTGTGTGTCAGTGTGTGTATATGTAGTTGTATATTCATTTTTAAACATAAGCTTTCCTTTCTATTAATCTTTATAAATTAACTTTATAATGACTTCATAAAATGTTTGTATAAAAACTATAAATATTTTTGTTGGAAATTTTGATCTGCCAAATATTCACTACTGAATATATAACTACCGTGAGTAGTAAGGTTAAATCTTTCTGTATTCTTCATGTAACTTGGTACAGCAATGGCTATCCTATGAGTAGAAGGCTCTAAATGCAATCCCTAGACTCCACATAAAGGTAGAAAGAACTGATTCCACAAATCATCCTCTGACCTACACATATGCATCATGGCACATATATACATATGTATCATGTACACACAAATGATGGTGGTGGTGGTGGTGGTGGTGGTGGTGGTGATGAAGAAGAAAAAGTCTAACTACTGAGTCAAAAGTAATTTTAAAGTTCTTGATATATATTTCTAAATTGCTCTACAGAAAGAAATTCTATTTAACAAGCAAGTATAAATTCTACTACTATATTATTTTTGTCTTTTGTTTGGTTTGGTTTGGTTTTGGAGACAAGGTCTAACATTGTAGATCGGGCTATCCTGGAACTCACTACATAGAATAGGTTGGCATGGAACTCACAGAGATCTGCCTGGCTATGCCTCTGCCTCCCAAATGCTGGCATTAAAGGCGTGCACCATCATATGCAGCTTATTTTTGTCTTTTAAAGAGTTGCTTGTACAACTAATGTTAAAATATTATCACTTAACTTTGAATTTTGCTTAGATCAGAAAATATCCCAAAATGTAAATTATCAAGTTGTGACTTCTTATGTATTAGGTAAAGTAATTTTAAAACAGAAGACATCAAAGTAAAGTGACCCTACCTTGAGGAATCACCACTAAGTAACTGCAAAAATAATAGTGATAAGATAACAAAGCTGGCCAAGGTGTAGACTGCTCTTCTCAACGATCTGTCCCTCTGTGAAACGTGCTCCAGCACCCTAGGCTGTGAGGAACAATACTACAACTCTGCTAAGTGCTCACTTTACACCAACTGCATCACAGAGTTTTTGCACAGTTTCACTAAGAACAATATGTACATCTGAATGTAAAAGGCACACGAAGGGCTACAGATTTAGGTTCAGCAGGTAAAGTACTTAGGTAAGCAAGAGAACCTAAGTTTATATCTCAAACACCCACTATAGATAGACAAATAGAGATAGATAGATAGATAGATAGATAGATAGATAGATAGATAGATAGATAGATAGATAGAGACAGATTTTATATTATGTGTTATATAGATTATATTATAGGTATATAATAGCTATATAGTAGGTGCTTGAGATTGTGTGTGTGTGTATGTGTGTGTGTGTGGTGTGTAGTGTGCTTTGTGTGTGCACTGTGGGTGTCCAGCATCAGTCACATGAGGCCATGTGTACCTGTACCTGTGACCCCAGCCCATGAAGGCAGGAGTACTACTGGAGTTTGCTGGCCTCAAGCATAGATCCAGGTTCTGTGAGAGACCTTCTCTCAAGGAAATAAGGCAGGTAGTGATGGAGCAGTCTGTTGCTGTGATAAACAATAAACACAATGACCAAAAGGTTCATTTCACTGCCTCATTGAGAGAGACAGGGCAAGCAACTTAAGGCAGAAACCATAGAGAAAAGATGCTTAGTGACTTACTCCCAGCCTCACAAGCCAGCTACCTTTCTGATGTGGTTGGAGCCCATGCCCAGGATCATAGCACAAGCTGAGTCCTCCACATCTATTAGGAATCAAACAAATTCCCCAGATACACCCACAGGCCATGGAATCAATTCTTCAACTGAGGTCCCTTTTCCCAGGTGTCAAGTTGACAATCACGACTAGTTATCACAGAAACCTACACAAATACAGAAGAATGTTTTCATGAAAACACAAAAACAACATATAACTTGGTTTTAATTAATATTTAAGGAAAACTACTTTTAAATGACAATTTTAACTGAAACCTGCCTAATGATCATACAAAAAGGCATCAACAATAGTTCGATTATATTTATAATCAAGTATTATCAAAGAAACAAAGCAGAAATTAAAGGCTAAAACAATAGCAAAGACGCTGGAGAGATGGCTCAGCGGTTAAGATTACTGACTATTTTTCTGAAAGTCCTGAGTTCAAATCCCAGCAACCACATGGTGGCTCAAACCATCTGTAATGAGATCTGACGCCCTCTTCTGGTGTGTCCAAAGACAGCTACAGTATACTTACATATAATAATAAATAAATCTTTGGGCTGGAGCAAGCAGAGGTCCTGAGTTCAATTCCCAGCAACCACATGATGGCTCACAACCATTTGTACAGCTACAGTGTACTCATATACATAAAAACAAATAAACAAATCTTTTAAGCAAAACAAAAACAAAAAAAAACAAACAAAAACAACAAAAAGCTATCATTATCAAAATGAGCCTCCAAGACAGGGTCTCAAGTTTGTGTTCTCACCATCAAGCAATAGGAAACATCAATTCTAAACTAGTGTTCACTTCATATCCACAGTACATTCTACCATCTTGAAAGACCTTTATTGCCATAATAATTGGTTTATTTTCAGTGTGACAGCTTGCCTCTGAGAGAGAGGGGAGGAGGGGGAGGGAGGGAGAGACGGAAAGGGAGATAGATAGATCTTGGCAATGGAAGAATTTTTAAAAATTCCACTGACAATAGAATTCCAAAAATTCTATTGTCAAAACAGTGGTTTAGAAGGCTCATTAGCTCAAACCAGCCTGGGTTTCATATCAAGGTTTTTTTTTTTTTTTTTTTTTTTTTTGGTTTGGTTTGGTTTTTGGCTTTTGAAGACAGGTTTCTTTGGGTAGACCTGGCTGCCTTGAAATTCACTCTGTAGACCAGGCTGGCCTCAAACTCAGAGATCCACATGCTTCTGCCTCCTGGGTGCTGGGATTAAAAGTGTGTGCCACCACCGCACAGCTAGCAAGCTTTTTTGTCATTATTTTTGGGTTTTGGGTATTGTTGGTTTGTTAGTTTTTGTTTGCTTTTGAACTATCTCAGTAGGCAACAATAATTAGCTAACTGCCTCTTAACTAATACCAAGAGTATTATGGTTCAGAAACAAAATGTCTTCCATGAGCTCCTTTGCTGGATGCTTGACTGTCAGGTGGTGGACTTTGGGGAAGTGACTAGATCCTAAAGACTCTAGTGATAAGTCAAGACATCAATGGATTTGTGTGACATTATTAGGAAACAGTGAAGATTAGGGCCTAGTAAAAAGAAACTGGTCAGTGGAAACATCCTTAAGACTCTATCTTGCTCTGGCCATTCCTATATGCTCTCTGTTTCTTGCTGGTTTTGTCTGTCATGATATAAGCTATTCTGCCAAACCTTTCCATCATAATGAGCTGAACCTGTGAAACTGGGAGTCAAAATAAATCTTTCCTTCTTGAGTTGTTTCTGTCAGGTATTTGGCTACTACAATAAGAAGAGTAAGACAGATGGTATCTTCTCTAAGTATACTGATAACACACTAGGCCTGATATTAGTAAACATACTCTTTCCACTGAATAATTGAACTGTCAGTCTCTTTCCTTGACATAAGACCAAGTAAACTGAGAAACCACTGATCTCCATTAGAAATTAGGAATTTCTCCCCAGTACAACACTAGTCTGTAGTTTCAGTTACTCAAGAGTCTGGCAGGGTCACCTGAGCCCTGAAGTTCAGAGCAAGCTTAGGCAGCACAGTGAGAGGGAGAAAGAAGAAAAAGGAGTGTGGAAAAGAAACAAAAAGAAGAGATGGGAAAAAAGGAAAGAAATCAACTCTTTCTGTTGACTAAATGAACACTGTATAAAGTAAGCCAAATATTGCAGTATCATAGGAACGAGCCAATAGCTTATAAAAATATGAAATACAAAAGGCAGAACCAACATTTCAGATTCAACTGTATAATAATAGATCAATTATATTTGCAACAATCATCGTATCAATACATTGAAATAAAACTATATATTACAAAAGAGTATGGCTGATTTTGTGCACATATTGATATAATCAATATGCCTAAAAGCCCTCCAGTCTTCGTTAAACAGGAAAAGCCTTCCAAAGTGCCAATCCATCTCTCTAGGGGGCACTTTCCAGTCCCTTTCTAGTCAAACTGTAAACCCAATCAAGGAGAATCACTTAGGGAATTCCCAGAATTCCTACACATGCATCTCTATTCTGGCTTCAAAGCAGAAAGCTGGCAGGGTGAAGTCCCATTTACTGAAACTAAGAAACTAAGGCAAAGAGGATCAGCTGAGCCAATTCAAAGTAAGACAAAAGGAATTACAAGTACAGCAAGGTTGAGGTCTGAGCAGAGAACATTCCAAAGCTGCTACAGTCACTGGAGGAGGCAATGAGGCTGGAGAAAAGCTCTGTGGCTAAAAGAATGCGCTGCTCTTCTGGAGAACCCAGGTTTAATTCTCAAGACTCCACGTGCCTGTTCACAACAGTCTCTAACCCCAGTTCCAAGGAATCCAACACTCTTCTCTGACCTCCATAAGCACCAGGCTTTCATGCGGTACACAGACATACATGCAGGTAAAACACGCATACATATATTTTTTTAATTTTAATTAAAAAAATAAAACTAAGGGTAGTAGCAAAATTAGTGGTGAAAGCTGACAAATTGATAGCTGTTTAAAAGAAGTAAACATAGAACTATATAAATAAAATAAGCCCAAGTGTGCTCTGGAGGACTGGAGTGCCAGGCAAGTATCCATTCCTCCTCCTATAAGAACAATATATAACACTATACACAGAATTGTATTGCTCACTTTTACATGCTATGACCAAACACCTGACAGAAACAACTTGAAGGAGGAAGGACTTGTTTGGGTTCTGATTTAAGGAGCTATGATAAGATAAAGTGAGGTGGATGATGCAGGAGCTATGATAGAATGGTGGACTGCTAAGTAAGAATTACTTACAGAATAGTCTGTGAGAGTTGATCTGGTAACCAAATGACCACTAGATGGCTGATGAGCACACAGCATACTGTAACCCCTCATATCACTACAAAAAGGGTGAGCATGGTATAGCAAGTTGTACTAGGAGGGGAAGAGATCCATTTTCCCGTAACTTTTAATATTGTGCATTGTTCTGCTTATTTTTACTGTGATTAATGTCTCACTAAACCTAACTTATAAATTAACCTTTATTACAGGTATGTAAGCGGAGGGGGGAGGTATAAGTACAGCTCAATGTCTCAAGCATCCATTGTGGGTCCTAAAATGTATCTCCTTTACACAAAGACAAATAGCAAGTTATATTGTTACCAGCAAGCAAATTCACCAAATGCAAGACATGCTATGAACCTACTCTGCCCAACCCTTGACTAGAAAGTTATATCTGAATCCTATCTGTTTTACTCACTTTTCTATTCCATAGGTATTTCATACCTTATTCTATTTCATAGGTATTTGAAATACCTATGCAGCAAATGCTGTCACTCAACTATTCAGGCAAAAACATTATTTGATCTGTGAACACAAAAGAAACTCAGCCCACATTACAGTTATGTAAACAGACTGCCAAGAAGCACAGTAACTTTGAGTTTTCATCTGACTGAAATAGAACAGTTTTGTGACATTTTATCTGCTCACATAAAATTCCACTAAAATTACATTATAAATGAGGTGCATTCTTTCTCGGTAATTAAAAGTAAGTATTCTCACAAACTGTCAAAAAGCTGACTCATCTTCAGTTCCAATTTCTGAATCAAGCAGGCACTTCACTTTTAAAACTCAGCACTCCGTAACCAAATGGGGAGGGGAAAAATCACCTGTGTAGCTCCTATGTACACAAATTTCTAATTATTCATTCACTTTTTAAAAAAAAAAAAAAAGTTCCCTAGAGTTCTTACAGCAGCCACACATTTCAATTTCCCAAGACTGTCTCATTTCACAGAACTCTAAAGCACAAATTGCCTTTACTAGGGGCTCTGCATGTCTTCCTCCTACCTATACTCTCCATTCACCAAAGAAAACAAGAAATACTAGGGGAAGGGCTGAATTTAGATAATGGATACAAGTTATGAAAGAGAATATGACATGTGCTGGCTAGTTTCATGTCATCTTGACACAAGCTAGAGTTGTTTGAGAGAAGAGAACCTCAATTGAAAAATTTCTCCATAAGGTCAGGCTCTATGCAAGCCTAAGCCATTTTCTTAGTGATTGAAAAGGGAGACCACAGCTGGCTGTGGGTGGTTCCACCCCTGCGCTGGTGATCCTGGTGATCGGGGTTCAGTAAGAAAGCAGGATGAAAAAAGCCTTGAAAAACAAACAACTTAAGTAGCACTCCCCCATGGCTTCTGCATGGGCTCCTGCATTCAGGTTCCCACCAGGTCTGAGTTCCTGCCTTGATTTCCCTCAATGAACTATGACTCAGAATATGACAGCCAGATAAACGCTTTCCTCCCCAAACAGCTTTTGGTCATGGTATTTCATCACAGCAATAGTAACCCTAAGACATAACACTAATTGTTTTTCTATTCTACTTCTGCCGTGGCTTTTTCATTCTTAGTGATGAATAAAATATATTTAATAATGAAAATGTAAAATTCAATATGTGATTCCACAGCTTCAAAATGGCTATCTTAACTATAGGGAAACTTACTGACGTGTATACTTTGGGTTTGGTTAATTTGTGTGTATGTGGTGCTTGTCCACAAGGTTTTTTATTTTAAAATTTTTTTAAATTATTTTTTATTTTAAAATTTTATAACAAAAGCTATAAGTATTTAACTTTGAATATAAATTATAACCATTTTACTTTAAAACCTTACCTAATGAATTAACATAAAATGGAAGGGAAAAGAAGGCAAGTTATTGAGAAATGTCTTCAGATTGACAAAAATCAAACTGTTACTAACAAAGATTGTTGCCTTTAAATGTCATGTTAAGATGATTCACACTTCCAGATGGACTCAGTCACTATTCCCGGTTCATGTTTCTGAAACAAACTAATTCGCATACACCATGACTACAAAGCTGGTCATAATGGTATACAAAACAGCTGATTACTTACAAATGAGAAAATCAAGTATCAGTGCAATTAAACAGACATTTGAACTAAGCATCTAATTACGGCACACTACACTGATTGATGCTTAAAGTGAATACTGATTTTAAATATGTGTATAATCTATAAACCAAGAAAATATTTCTACTTCACTCAAAAAACTTATAAATCCATTAAAAATTTAGAGATACCGATTATGTTCTCTATATGGTTAAATGAACTAATGCTGGTATGCCTGACAGCTAGCTGAGGGATACGTATAGTTCAATTTAAAGGCATACAAAATAAATATACCTTTACCTAGCCACATGGCAATTCCCAAGACTAGCTGAGACCATTTTAAAGAAAAACAGAAATAACGAACTTGATAGTAAGAGTTAGCAAACTGGAACAGTATGGTTTTGCAAATGGACAAAATCTGGCAAATAGAACACAATAAAGCAGAGTTGACAAGCATCCCACAAGTTTGTGGTTACCTGATTTACAAAAAAAAAAAAAAAATCATCTTTCTAGTACTCGACTAAATATCCATTTGGGAAAAATGCCCCCTACATATCACCTCACATCCAACAGTAAAAAAGCAACTACAGAAGGATACAGGCAAAATTGAAAGGTAAAGCAGTGAACTGAATGTCCTCGCATAGATAAATAAGTAAACCCTAAATAAAAAAAGGCCACCCCAACAATTAGAAAAGCAAACCAACAGAAGAGAAAGCAAAGACATGTACAGGCATTTCACAAAACCAGAATGACTACGTTCAAAACAAGTGCGAGTAAGAACCGGAGTTAAGAACCTTATGTGTTGCTGACACCCTCTCATCTTGCTATTCCACTCTCAAGTACATACACAAGACAATATATTAACCAACCATACAATTACCAAAGCACATGGACCAGAATATTCTTAGCAGTAGCATTCACAATAATTAAAACAGGAAACAACCAAAATGCCTACCAACAGGCTATCTTCACATAATGGAATGCTATACATCAATGAGGATAGTGTATAATTACATATAATAATACGGATGCCAAACAAAAGGAGCCAGACATCCAAAAAAGTATGCTCCATACAACTCCAGTATACAGAATCTGAAGCAGGCCAGAACTAATCCCCACTATTGAAAGTTGAGAACCTGAAACCCACCAAGGCAACAAGGTGATTACAGTGATCCTGAATAGAAGCTAATTGCACATACATGCTCATGCTGCAGTCAAGGAACTATGCAGTTATCAGGATGGACTTACAATCTGTTATGTGCATACAGGAGGATCAGGACTACAAGCTCCTGTCCATGACCAGTCCATACGGACCCTGATTGTGCTCTAATTACCAATATTCTCTCCAGTGCTAGAGTTTCTACAGGTTATGTAAGTAGATGAAACCAGAGACTTAAAAAAATGATAGTGGGAAATACCACAGCCTAGTTTCTGAACACCTCTTGCATTTCTCAACTCTTCTGCAAGTAGCCAGTGTCCATCTGGCTGCATATCAAGCTTGTTGAACCACTTCTAAAAGAAGCAGTTCCAAAACTCCAGGGAAAAATCCCTTGCAAATTAAAATCAGAAGTCTCCAAGTTTCCTGAAATATGCACGGGGACACAGAAACTATCTTATCCATTAGGGACAATGGTTATAGACACATAAAAGGAAATCCAAATTACAATGGCTTCAACAAAGTAAAGGTACTTTTTCTTTGGCCAGGCAGGAAAGATGGCTCAGATGTATGGGAAATAAGATCCTCTCTCTGTAATAGCCAGTTCAACACTAGTGAAAATGAAAACATTTTTTAATACACTATTCTGTATAGTTGGACACCAGGACAGAGAGAAGGTAAAAATGGCTGGTGTGTTGACTGGTATAAGACAGTTTTTAAGTCCCTGACCACAAGAAACCCCTGCTCTCTTTTCCCATAGGCCAAGACATTTATAGATTCATAATCTAGCACAGGCCCCTTCTCTAATTCCTCATCTTATTAGTAGCATAGAGCTTGAGACTTCATTTTCCTGATGGAGAGCAGTCACATAGCACACTGTCTGCAACTTTCCAACTTTCAGAGTTTTGAGACAAGCAGACACAGTAACCAGCTAGGGGAAAGACTACCCTAGAGCCTCCTACTTATCTGTAACATTGATGAACTCTAAGCATACCTCATACTGAAAATGGATTAGAACAATGCATTTCTAAGAGAACTTAACTTCTGTCTTAGTCAGCGTTTCTATTCCTCCACAAACATCATGATCAAGAAGCAAGTTGGGGCAGGGGGAGGGGGAAGGGAGCAGGGGTTTGGT
>NW_022196906.1:26111685-26119686 GCF_008632895.1 Mastomys coucha | reverse complement strand
AAAGAAAGCATCTAATAAAAAAAAAGAAGAAGAAGAAGAAGCAAGTTGGGGAGGAAAGGGTTTATTCAGTTTACACTTCCACATTGCTGTTCATCACCACAAGAAGTCATGACTGGAACTCAAGCAGGTCAGGAAACAAGAGCTGATGCAGAGGCCATGGAGGGATGTTCCTTACCTGCTTGCTTCCCCTGGCTTGCTCAGCTTGCTCTCTTATAGAACCCAGGACTATCAGCCAAGAGATGGCAACACCCACAAGGGGCCCTTCCACCTTTGATCACTAATTGAGAAAATGCCTTCCAGCTGGATCTCATGGAGGCACTTCCTCAAGGGAGGCTCCTTTCTCTGTGATAACTCCAACCTGTGTCAAGTTGACATCTAAACAAAATGATAATGTTCATCTCTCAAACCCATGTGAAGGTAAAATGAGAATTCATGCAACCAGGTTGCCTTCTGCCCTCCACACAAGCACAACGTCACAAATGCTCACTTGCATACACAGCATGAGTACACATGCACAAATATACCCATACCCACATCTACACACAACTGTATACAACTACTTTTAGGAAGGCTTATTCTTCCCATAAAATGTAAGTTTGGAGGGAGGCACTTGCTGGCACTTGACCTTATAATTCAAGGATACTATATAAGCCAGGAACAGTGCTCAGAGACATAAAGCTATCAAGCATATATTCTACCTTATGCTCAGCTCCTTCACCATGAAAAAAAATCATAATTACACATTCATTTCCTAGGCTGTATAAAGGCTAAATTGTTTGGCCTTTCCCTGATGTTTCCAGAATATTGCTATGGCTTGTCAACATGTGTAATATCTAGGCAGAAGGGACAAGAAATTGGCTTGGGACGTTGGGGACATCATTCCCATCAAGTGTGGCAGTATATACCTGTAATCCCAGTCAATGCTCAGAGGAGCAGAAGCAAGGTGACTGTAAGTTTTAAGACCAGTTTGGACTAAAAGAAGGTCTTGCCTCAAAAAAATTAGTGGTGAGGGTTTTCCAGAAAAAAAAAAAAAGTGGCTTCATTCACAATTTCTATCTCCATTTCACTGACCAAGGATTGAGACTGCCACATGGCTATCCCAGCTGGGAAAAATGCTAACAAATCCATGGAGTGACAAAGGGGGTGTGGGGGTAAGAAAGGCTCACAGGATGACTGCCACTGCTGAGATGTGTGCCTAATGTGTTTGCCAACTGAGCATATTTCTCTAACAACTGACAAGTCGTGACTCACAGCCCTACAAGTTTCTGTGGTATAATTCTCCAACCACTTTTTTCCAAAGCTTTTTTTTATATATACTGTTTCTCATGAGAGGAACCTAACAGCACCAGCCCCATAACTAAATGGCTGGGCAAGGGGATCAGTGTCCAGAGTGTCAGATTTCAGATCTTTTAACCAAATACCTATACCAAAGAGTTGAGGGGGCTGGCATCTCAAGATGGCTCAGCGGGTAAGAGCACTGACTGCTCTTCCTAAAGTCCTGAGTTTGGATCCCAGCAACCACATGGTGGCTCACAACCACCAGTAATGAGATCTGACGCCCTCTTCTGGTGCGTCTGAAGACAGCTACAGTGAATTATGCCAGAGCGAGTGAGCGGGGCGGAGCTAGCGGGGCGGGGCGAGCAGTGCCGGCAGAGGTCTTGAGTTCAGTTCCCAGCAGCCACACATATGATAGCTCATGGCCATCTGTACAACGATAAATAAATAAAATAAATCTAAAAAAAAAAAAGACTTGAATATGATTTCTACAGTATTTCTTAACGCGGTAAGTCAATGGTGGATCAAAAAACAATGTAACTACGGGCTAGACACATGACTCAGCAGTTAAGAACACCAGTTGATCTTCCAGAGATACCTGAGTGCAATTCCTAGCACCCATATATAGTGGTTCACAGCCATCTATACAGTTCCAGGAGTGCCAGTGTACCCTCTTCAAGGGTAGCAGGCATATACATGATACACAGACATATATGCAGGCAAAATATTCACACAATAGATAGATAGATAGATAGATAGATAGATAGATAGATAGATAGATAGATAGATAGATAGATAGATAGATAGATACAAACAAATAAAGGGTGGGCTGTGGGGCCTAGAAAGAGGCTCAGCAATAAAGAGCCCTTGTTGCTCTTGCAGAGAATCCAAGCTTTCTCCCAGCACTCACATGGTGGCTCACAACTATCTGTAAGTCCAATTCCAGAAGACCTGGCAACATTTTCTGTCTTCTTCAGGCACCAGTCATGCACACAGTACACATCCATAGATACAAACGAAACATTCATACGAGTAGAATAAATCTGGAGAAAAAAACATAAATTCTTAAGAAGTAAAAAGAATATTAATTTGTGACATCTCATAATAAACACCAAGTTTACAATCTGAGCTTCGCTGAACCAAGATTTACCCTTACACATATTAATTTATCATTGTCTATTTCATAAAACTAAATACAGCTGTCTCTCAACATGCAGAAGGGATTGGCTACCATGACTCCAAAAATATGTGTGCACAAATCCTTACATAAAATGGATAATGTTTTGCTCAACCTTCTAGACACTTAAATCTTCTGTAAACTATTTCGGATGTCCCAGTATGTAATCACTGGGCACAGTCGTACATGCCTTTATTCCCAGCACTCAGGAAGCAGAGGCAGGAGGATCTCTGTAAATTCCAGGCTAGCCTGGTCTACATAGCCGGAGTTACATAAAGAGACTCTGTCTTAAAAGGTAAACTACATAAATAGTTGTTAGACTATATTGTTTAGGAAATGTTGACAAGAAAAAGTCTATACTTGTTTAGCGCAAAAGCATTTTTTTTTCCTTTCAAAAAGCTGCCACCCAGAGTTGGTTGAATCAATGAATGCTACACTGTAGTACTGTAGTACAGAGGACCTGTTATCATGTGGCACTCTCTCCTGATATGTATATATCAAGACACAAACTTTTCCTTCAAGTATAACATGCAAATAACTCTACAATCGGCCAGTGTTTCCTAAACACTTTCAGTACTCTTCTGCATCTTCCCCTTACATAATTCATCCATTTTAAATAGATAACTCAAAATCACTCCTTTTATCTAAAATGGTAATTTAACATATTTCATGTTCATTTTTCTTTCAAATCCTGAACTCTGTACATGCTGGGCAAGCATTTGACCACTGAATCATACCAGGGAATATTCAAAGGATTGGGATGGAGCTTAATAATACAGAATTTGCCAAGCCGTAAGTTCATCTCCAGACTCGAGGTAGGGGAGAGTTCAATATTCAACTCATTTCATATTATTCGGTCATTTCATGGCACTCTGTCAAATGTATTTTCTATTCTTTACTATAATTTATTTGTTGTCTCTTAAACAGCTATCACATTAAAACCCAAACATGCATATCATGGAACTCATTTTAACTTAAGCAAACCAAAAATAATATTCAAGTAAAGACATACAAATTACCTCAAATATGTTGAGTACCTCCAGGCTGGAGAGATGGCTCAGTGGTTAAGAGCACTGACTGCTCTTTCAGAGGTCCTAATTTCAATTCCAAGCAACCACATGGTGGCTCCCAACCCCTTGTAATGGAATCAAATGCCCTCTTCTGGTGTGTCTGAAGACAGCTACAGTGTACTCATATAAATAAAATAAGTGGAAAAAAAAAAAAAAGCCGGGCCGTGGTGGCTCACACCTTTAATCCCAGCACTTGGGAGGCAGAGGCAGGCGAATTTCTGAGTTTGAGGATAGCCTGGTCTACAGAGTGAGTTCCAGGACAGCCAGGGCAACACAGAGAAACCCTGTCTCCAAAAACCAAAAAAAAAAAAAAAAAAACGGAATATAGATACCTTCTACCAGATAATAAAACCAGGAACACTGAAGATCCTACCCCTAAGTTCAGTCTCTCATCTCTCACCTTTAGACTGAGTTTAAGGCCGCTCTCTGCAGCAGTGTGGACCTTACATCCTTGTTTATCCTCCTCTCTTAGCTCCTCATTCCCACCTTTTCCTCCTCAACCCCCACCTCTTGCACCTCTGACTCCTGACGAAGGGTCTCAGATAACTGACTCCTGGAGATCACCTTGTCTCAGGCCTTTAAAAGAGGCATAAAGAATGTTAAGACTCTATTTCATAATAGCTAATAAATCAATAATAAGGCTAAATTGCCAAATGTTTTTCATGAGTATGATGGATAAATTCTCTAAATATCAACTAGTTTAATTTTTATGTTAAACTTTTGATTGAGATATACAATAGTATATTTCAAAACACTGGAATGTTAGTCACTCTCTTACCATAACTACCATACTGACTTTTCCCTCCTTACTCCTTATCATGCCTTATCTAAGACAAAGCTAATGATGTCAGAATCAATCCCAAGACTCCAGATTTCTACACCATATCCTAACCTGTACATCAAGGCCTAGTACCTACTACTGGTTATAAAGAAAACTACCTAAAATTATGTAAAAATACATGTACAGATATATCATTAATGGAGGAGAAACTACATCAAAAAACAGGTAATATCCGTGATAAATGAGAACATTAACTTCAAATACAAACATCTCTTTTTATTAATCATGAGAAAGAGCTATTTGATGGCATAAATCAAAACCAGGTCTTGTCCAGCATCTTCCCTGTTTCCAAGGACAACAGATTTTAATTACAGGCTTCTAACATTGCCCAGAACTTGATCACTAGTATGTATAGTATATACCAGTATATAACCAATACAACCAGGAGCAGTATACCAAAGACTGAGGTGCTCTATCTGCAAAAGACATTATTACTGTATTTACCCTATCCTTGCATAGAGAAATGTTATCAGATTCTTATTAATCACCTCGGAAGAAAAAATGGAAAACAAAATAAGTACTGAAGCTGCCGTTAGAAATTCGCTCACCTGACAAATATTTATAGATTTTAGCCTCAGAATAAATGCCCAATGTTTAAACAATGTTTTAAAAAAAAAAATGCCAAGGAATTAGTGTGACCCAGATTCAGGGCTTCTGGACCGCAGGAACTGGAAGACAGCCGTAAACAGGAATATACCAAGAACTGCTGAGGAAGAAACCACAGGCATGCTCCATCCTTCTGAGCATATAAAACAGCAATAATTAATGTTGCTGTTTTTACAGGGAGAGAAAATGTTTTTAATAGGGAGAGACAATGTTTTTAATGATTATCGCTTTGGAATATGAATATCTAATAATATCTTGCTGTCCAGACCCAAGATTCTTCTGAGACCATTAGTAATTTCTTCTAATGAGACTTTCTGACTTATATGTTTTTCTGGAGTAGGGTCATTCAAGAATTCTGCAGAAAACAAGGAGAAAGGCTATCCTAAGTCTACTGGCAGCTTCTCTCACCCTCAAACAATCCCTCCTTCATATGCACAGCCACAGAAGACCAGAGGTCACTGGCTTCTTTGTACTCAGTTCCATGGCTGTTACAAATAAACTATTGTCCCCATCCCTTCAGTAAAATGGGCTACAACAACTGCAGCCTGGGCTGCATCTGAAACCTGCATAAGCAAGAACACTTCAACTCTAAGCTATCGAGCCCCTTTTGTGAAATGAAGTCATTTATTTACCTGGGCATAAAGTAATAATAATTCTAATCAAACACAATCACCCACACAAATGGCTTTATGGTTTCTTATAATTATCATGCTTCTTATAGAATTGTTTTGACAGCTTTTGTTAGCTTCATTTACCTAAGTTTTTTTATTCATACTATGTTTATTTAAATTAGACAAAACAGAAAACTAAAGAAATATATTAGGGACTTTTATATTATGAGATATAAATCTTAAAGTTATTTTTTTCTTAGAATGTAATTATGAATGTAGTTATATAAGAAATCTTAAAGTTAGCTGAGTGTAGTGATGCACACCTTTAATTCCAGCACTGGCGAGGCAGAGGCAGGCAATCCTCTGTGAACTCAAGACTAGCCAGGTACATATAATGAGTTTCAGGACAGCAGAGCTACATAGTAAGACTCTGACTCAAAAAAATTTCAGAAAGAAAGAATCTGAAAGTTACTACGGTTATTTTACAATAGGTAAGTCTTTTAAAAAATCAGCTTTTATAACTGATGAATTTATTTAGAATAAAAGTAATGTTAGCTTTCATTATATACTTTAATAAGAAATGCTTAATTGACTAAACAGCATTTTCAGCACTTTTTAAAAGTAAATTCCTATTACTTGCATATGCTAATAAAAAATCCAACATCTATGTTACTTTATTATAGCTAGATAGTTAATCTAAAAATTACTCCCAAAAATTAGGCAGTGATTAATCAAAGAAAAGGTTACCTGAGCATCTTTGAAGTACATTATTTTTTGCAGCCACACTGCAAACTTCTGCAGGAACACCAAAGACCTGAACTGTGGCACTGACCAGTGAAAGAGCTTTACAAGAACCAAGTTAGGACCATTTCAACCACAGAAAACTTTCCACACCTCCTAACCATGCAAACACTTCTACAAGGGTGGAAATACTATTCGAAATACTAGCAGTGTGGGAAACACTGCAGTCCACTGAGAAAATGAGACCAATCTTCTGTATATTTTTTATTTTAATGAATGTAAAATGAAGAGAAATATAGCTGAAAGCTCTAAAACTGGGTCACAGAGATCATACTGCAAAGGCCACAGAAATATTGCTGAAATTGAATCTACTGTGCTTCTGGATTATGTTAAAATCTTTTAGGAATTTTTTAAAAACTAAAGTAAAAAGGGAAAGTTATGCAAGATTTTAAAGCATAAAATTCAGTAATCAAGAGCCAGGCCTGGTGGCATTCATCTTTAATCTCAACATTTGTGGCAGAGATAGGCAGAAATCTGAGTTCCAGGCCAGCCTGGTCTAAAGAGAGACTTCCAGGCCATCCAGGCCTACAGATAAACTGTGTGTGTTTGTGTATATATATGTCTGTATGTGTCTGTGTCAGTGTCTGTGTCTGCGTCTATGTGTTTGTCTGTGTGCGCTTCTGTGTGTCTGTGTGTGTGTATGTCTATGTGTGTATGCGTGTGTGTGCATGTGTCTGTGTGTGTCGGCATGAGGGGAGCATAGGGAAGACCTGCAAACCACTGTCATTTTTATAAAGTTGCTTAACCACGTGTGTTTTCTGCTTCTACTACAATCCACAGTCACAACGCAATAAAAGTATCCTAATGTTTCTGTGTCACTGAAGAGGCTAAAAGTACTATGATGGATTTTCTGAAATTCTACTCCAGCTCAGACTTCCCTTCCTACCTCTGAGGAGGCTGCCCTACAAGAGCAAAGCTCCAGTTACAAGAAATTGCTTTTCCACAGAAGGAAACCTGGTCCTCATTTTGTTGACACAGAAATGCTGCAAGAAATAAAGACAATAAAAGATGAAGAAGTGTTTTCTTTTCCCTCCAACTCTCGCCCAGGCTCAGCAACTAGGAAAAACTTATCAGATAGTTTTCAGGAAATACTGTTAAGCAAATAAATACATGAAAATTGCTTCCTACTTAGAGCAAACAGCTAAAATAAAAACTGGTTCTCTTAATCAAGGCAATTTTGGCTTTCAACATTTCACTAAATGACTTCCAGAATATTGATAATACAATCTTAAATATTCTAGATTATTTAGTAGGCAATTAATATGCTACTAGAAATGCTGTAGAGACGTCTTTTTCACAGTTACAGAGATATCTCCTAGTTTTATTGTTTGCAAATAAACTCAAGGAAAGTAAGAAGAAAACACTCAGAGTTCAGTTGTGCAACACTGTTACCATACTTAACCACTACTAAGGGTGCACCTCCACAAGGGGGATAGGAGGGACATTTTACACTGTACACATCTTCCCACAAGGGGATAGGAGGGACATTTTACACTGTACACATCTTCCCACAAGGGGATAGGAGGGACATTTTACACTGTACACATCCTCTCACAAGGGGATAGGAGGGACATTTTACACTGTACACATCTTCCCACAAGGGGATAGGAGGGACATTTT
>NW_022196906.1:26029293-26110817 GCF_008632895.1 Mastomys coucha | reverse complement strand
TCCCACAAGGGGGATAGGAGGGACATTTTACACTGTACACATCTTCCCACAAGGGGATAGGAGGGACAATTTACACTATACACATCTTCCCACAAGGGGATAGGAGGGACATTTTACACTGTACACATCTTCCCACAAGGGGTATAGGAGGGACATTTTACACTGTACACATCTTCCCACAAGGGGGTAGGAGGGACATTTTACACTGTACACATCTTCCCACAAACACTGTGCTAAGTAGTTCATGGGCACCTGTCAGATTAAACCAAGTAACACCTAAGAGGGGCTTGAAAGGGCTCCTATTCTGTCAATAATAATTAATGTTACCAATAAAAGATTCTCATTTAATAAAATGGAATATTTAATCATGGTGGGTATCTTTTAAAGGATTCTCTCAGAAACTAGAGAGCTTACTAAAGGGAGTATGAACTTAGATAATCATGGTGGCTCTTGACTGCTTAAACTGACACAATGAAACTAAAATTTAAGGACGTAGATGTGGGTATCTGTGTAAGGGGATACAATACCAAGCCTGCAGAAGCCACTGAAAACAACTGGGATGCTCTGGCAATGCCTTCAACTCAGAAACAGCAGAAAAGAGAAAACTCTTATTAAAATATATTGAACGAGGTAGCTGGAGAGATAGTTCAGCAGTTAAGAACACCAGCAGCTCTTTGAAGACCTAGATTAGATTCTCAGCACCCATATGGTAGCTCTCAACTCTTAACTCCAGTCCTAAGGGATCCAATGCCCTCATCCGGCCTCTGCAGGAACCAGGCATACTTGTGGTATACAGAAACATGTACAGGCAAAATAATTTTTAAAAAATTTAATGTTGAGCCACTGCAACCTACAAAGTACCTCCTTAAGAGCTGTTGGTTAGAGAAGCCCCCTAGGAACCCCAAAATACTATAAACTGTTGCCTCTACTCTTGGTTATTCACTAAAGCCAGATGGTAAAAGCCTATTGTGAACACACATCGGAGTTCCAACATACAGAGAATTCCAGCTGGAACTAATCTGTATACAGGACAACCATGTGCTAGCTAGCTCTAATGTGCTAGAAGCTGGTTCGCTGGACTCTGAAGTAAAAAAAGTCATCGATGCTATTCCCAGGTGTGGACACTGTATGCCACAATACCAGCCCAACAGGCAAAATAATACCCACTGGTATTAGTGGCATGATTGTTATAGGGATAGTCAATCAATTTCTAATTGGGTTTAAACCTGCTCCACAGGAGAAACGGTGCCTGTTCATGTAAACCTGGTCAAACACTAGGGAGGTTGTAAGACCTAAAGGAAACCTGCTACTGTAGTTTTGTTAATGGGCACGTGGACAACTATCTTCTAAACACTTATGTTCATACCTATGGATTCCTGTTGTTCTCAATTTTGGTCAGAGAAGCATCCTGAGTGCTCAGTCCTAAAGCCATAATATGACCATCCCCTCCCCAGCTCGCCAAGGCCCAGAAAACATTGCAGAAGAGGAACAAAGGGTGAGAAGGAGTGCTATGAAATGTTGTTCTCTGTTCGGGGCATGGCTACTGTATGCATGACCTCACAGCAGCTATGGTTACTTTGTGACTGCAAGATATAGCCCATCCCCATTCCAACATGTGTATGGAAGGGACACATGAGGCCCCATGCCTAGCTAAGGAGCTGCTGGCAGTTAATACCTGCCTGGGATGGGAGTCAGGGGAGTCTTGTTCTATCAGCAGCATACCCACTGGTAAGTTGCCTGTCGCAGTTAATAGCCCCTGACCCATGTTCATGCAAGCAACTTAAACTCAGTTGGTCGTATAAAAAAATGAAGACATTAATGTATATGGAAGACTTGTTGAAAAGAAGGGGTCCAGAGGGACTGGGAGAGAGATGAAAATAATGATAAGTGTGATCAAAATATAATGTGGGGTGTGTGTGTGTGTGTGTGTGTGTGTGTGTGTGAAATTGTTGAATTACTGATCCAGGCAGTGGTGGTGCACACCTTAAATCCCAGCACTTGGGAGGCAGAAGTAGGCGGATTTCTGAGTTCAAGGCCAGCCTGGTCTACAGGGTGAGTTCCAGGACAGCCAGGGCTATAGAGAGAAACCCTGTCTCGAAAAACCAAAACAAAAACAAAAACAATAAACATAAAAGTCTGGGGCTGGTGAGATGGCTCAGCGAGTAAGAGCACCGACTGCTCTTCCGAAGGTCCTGAGTTCAAATCCCAACAACCACATGGTGGGTCACAACCATCAGTAATGAGATCTGACGCCCTCTTCTGGTGCATCTGAAGTCAACTACAGTGTACTTATTTATAATAATAAATAAATAAATAAACATAAAAGGCTTAACATTCCCCCACTTACAAAGCCTTTAACATTAAATCTCTAATTCTTTTGCTAAAAGTGTAGTTCAATGGTAGAGTACTTTCCTAGCATACAAGAAAGATGCTGGGTTTGATCCCTAGCACCACGAGAAGGTTTAAGCTCCTAACAGTCTACCATCTATCACCCTGATCCAGAAATGGGAGATGAGCAAAGGCAGAGATGTGCTGACTATTCAAATTTCTGAGCAGAGTTTCTGCACTTTGGCACTACTGACATTTCTTTCCAGATAAGGAGGAAAGTCTTTCAGATAAGGAGGGAAGTTCCTTCTGTTCATGAGCATATTAGAGAATTAATTACTCAAAATGGAAAAAGAAATCTGGAAAAGATTCCTTCCCAGGCCAAACTCAGTACTTATAAATCACATGGTTCACAAAGTAATGCTGAGGCAAACCAACACTTCAAGTCGCTGGCCCCAGACCTGTACTTTGAATCTACCCTCTCTAGCAGAGCAGAGCAGAGTACACAACCGTGTCTCTGAATGAAACCAGCACCAAGATCGTTTTTAAGGTCTGAATAAAAGGACACTGTAAGGATTAATAGAAACATGCACTCAATAAAAAAAAGTAAAAAACTCATATTTAGGCGTCAGCACTTTATAACTAGCTTATGAAACCTTAATGTTCTTTAATCTTTCATAAATACTTTAGAATGATCATGTAGTGGTTTGAATAGATTTGGTCCCCAAAGACGCAGATGTTTGACTGTGCTTGGCCCAAGGAGTGACACTATTAGGAAGTGTAGCCTTGTTAGAGGAAGTATGTCACTGTGAAGGTAGACTTTGAGACCCTCCTCCTAGCTGCCTGGAGACAATCTTCTCTTAGTGGCCTTCAGATCAAGATGTAGACCTCTCAGCTCTTTCTTCAGCACTGTGGCTGCCTGGATGCTGCCATGCTCCTGCCTTGATGATAATGGATTGAACATCTGACCTGTAAGCCAGCCCCAATTAAATGTTGCCCTTACGAGAGTTGCCTTGGTCATGATGTCTGTTCAAAACAGTAAAACCCTAACTAAGACAGACTATTTCAGACAAATATTACTGTAATAACCAAATATAATAAACATAGCTAACATATAGAATCAAGTTTGAAGATGCTAGATCAACTGTCAAATCTCATAAAATTATATATTTTAAAACAAAATCTCATTTATTATATATTAAATATGCTTTATATTCAGGTCAAAAAATAAAGAGACTATATCATGAAAATTAGGGCCCAGCAGTGGTTCTGCATACCTTTACTCCCAGCACTTGGAAAGCAAAGGAAGGTGGATCTCTAAGTTTGAGGCCAGCCTGGTCTACAGAAGGGGTGTTCTGGGACAGCCAGAGAAAATCTGACTCAAAATAAGAAAAAAAAATTAGGATAGCAATGTTCTGATTTAAAAAAAAAAAAAAAAAAAAAAAAAAAAGAGGAGGAAAAGAAGGGGGAGGAAGAAAAACCTGTTAGAAGTAATTTGGGGACAATGAAAAAAAAAAAAGAAAAGGGGGTAGGGAACCCAATTTGGGTTAGTAGAGAGAATATTCCAAAAAAAGAGTGAAGGAATGGAGTTCTAGTTTCGGCTGGCCTACTTGAGTGAGAATTCATTGCTAGACAAGTCATTTAACCTGGATTTATTTCCTCATTAATAAGGAGAAGGGAAAAAAAAACCCTACTCTGACAGCTCTAACATAGTCAGATGTCACCAAAAAAAGGATTCGTTTAAGATGCCTTTAAGGTTGTACATAAAATACCTAGTACTATGAGACTTGTACAGTCACCTGTCAGCCTAAAGCGAGGTTTCCCAGCTTTTCTCACCCTATGATCCATAAGAGAAAATGACAGTACTGGCGCAGACACCCTAGGGTAAATAGGTCACGCCACTGGAGTCCAAATATGATCAACCTAGTTCTTTCTATTCTGTCCCTGACAGTCCCCTCTGAGGACTGGGGAAGGTTGTAGTCCCCTCTGAGGACTGGGCAGTATTTCTAGTCCATCTGTGTACATGCAGCACACTGCTTGGCTCACCAGTTAGAACACTCTTAAGTAAAGCACCAGGTCCAACTCGGGGCACTTCCCAGTAAATAACCGCAGCAAACAAGACTAATCCACAGTCTGACAAAGACAGATCAGCACCACCCTGGGACTAATCAATAACGACTCCATCCTGGGCCACGCTTTAGAAAGCCCTAAACCAACCTGGAAGTAGGGAAGCACACCTTTAATCCCAGCACTCAGGAGGCAGACAGGCAGGTCTCTGAGTTGGAGGCCAGCCTTGTCTACAGACAGAACTCCTGGACAGCCAGAGGTACACAGAGAAACCCTCTCTGGAAAAAGCAACAACAAGATGGATCAGTCCTTCCTATGGCTATGAGGCCAGCAGTTCTTAAGATCTATAGGATGTGTCCATATCTAATCTACATGCCTTCCCCTTAACTAGGACCCCAGAACTCCACACCTGCTTCCAGCATCTGCCCAGACCTGTTCCCAGAGTTGGTTCTCTAAAGGGTACCAGTACGTAGAGCCCTAGGCCAAGGACTGACGAAAGTGCTGCTCCCTCCATGAATTTAGGCTGTAGTTTGCTCACACTGTATTCATGTCCCTGGCACAGGAGGCTAGAGGAGAGAGAGGATCACATCAGAGGCTAGTCCCCCTACTTCACCATGATCTCAAGGATTCTAAACTCTCTATCTCTGATCCAAGTCATTGTAAGGCAAGTAATGGGACTCCTTTTTCCATTAGCTTGATTTATAACTTCAGATTTTGGACATTCACCAAGAGAACTTCCCCAAAATGTTAGGTATCGACCTAAAAGCAAGAAAAAAAGGTTTTTTTTCTTTTGTTTTGTTTATTGGTTTGTTTTTGTTTGTTTGTTGTTGGTTTTTTTTTTTGAGACAGGGTTTCTCTGTGTAGCCCTGGCTGTCCTGTAACTCACTCTGTAGACCAGGCTGGCCTTGAACTCAGAAATCCACCTGCCTCTCTGCCTCCTAAGTGCTGGGATTAAAGGCATGTGCCACCACCGCCCCACTAGAAGCAAGTTTTAAAATGCTGGTATATGAAGAATAACTTAAGGAAAAATACACTTAATGTAGAAAGGGGAAGGGCTACTAAGAAGAGAGAAGCAACAACCATCCTCCACAGGACAGCTAAAAAGCTTTCCAGTGAAAACTAAACAGACCTGTGTAACTTTAGAAAAGCAGGGAGCTGTGTTCTAGTGTAACTGAATAAAAGTTTGTTCAGTTTTCTTAAGCAAAGTTTTTAACTTTTTTAAAAGACTGGGGAAGTGAGTGATGGGGAGATGGCTCACTAATTAGGAACACGTGTTGCTGTTCCGGAAGACCCAGCTTTGACTCCCAGCACCCAAATGGTGGCTCACACCCATTCTTAACTCCAGCTGCAGGGAATCTCATGCCCTCTTCTGATCTGAGTACAGCAGACACACATGGAGATAAAACACACACAGAAATAAAAATAAATGAATTCTTTTTTACAAATAAAAATAAAATGATTTGGTCTGGTAGGCTGGAGAAATGGCCCTGTAGGTAAAGTACCTGCTATGTAGACACAAAAAACTGAGTTTGAAACTTCAAAGCCCACTAAAAAAGCTAGGCATGACAGTGTGTGCCTATTATTCCAATACCAGGAACCATAAGCAGGTAAATTCTAGGGGCTCACTGGCCAGCCACTCTATGTGAGCTCCAAGTTCAGTAAGAAACCCTGTCTCAACAAATATGGTGGGGAGTGGCAGAAAAGATACACACACACACACACACACACACAAATTGAAGAGGAAACCCAAACCCTGGCATAATGGCTCATACCTGCACTTGATAAGACAAGAGGATCACAAGATTAACCTAGGCTATGTCAAGAGATCCAGGCTAGCCTGGGCTACAGAGAAAAGGTCTGTTTTGAATTCTAACCTCTCCCAACAGAAAATGAACACTTGTTCTTTGAGAAACTTATAGAGAATATGACTACAAACTAAATCCATAATCAAATAAAAATAAAATGAAAAGGTTTTGGAGAAAAAATGGAAGTCCAGGAGATTGTGGTGGTGGGTACACAGGTAACCACAATGGCCTCTCTGGTGGAAAAGAAGACAGACATGTGCAGATCTAGGGAGAAAAGGGGCAGAAAGAACATTTTCTCTTTAGTCTGTGCACTGAACCTAGGGCCCTGTGGTCCTATCCCTTGAAAACAGTACATTTTAACCAAAGGGACAGCAAACACCCATACCTAAGAAAGTATATGTGTTTTCTCATCCACTGCATGCCTATTAAAACAGTGAAAAATCAGTTAGAGTGACACCACCAAATGATGACACCAAAGTACAATAGGGACCTTCATTCACTGCTAGTAGAAATGGAAGATAGCATGTCCACTTACAAAGGCAATTAGACTGTGTCTTGTGAAACTAAACATACTCTTACCAGGCGATCCTAACAACTGTGATCTGTGGTGCTGCTCCAAAAAGATTTGAAAATAGATCTACATAAAACCTGCTCATGGGTGTTTATAGCAGCTTTATTCACAATTACCAAAACTTGGAAACAACCAAACTATCCTTTAGCAAAGGAATGCATAAATGAATTGTGATGCATTCAAACAACAGAGTATTATTCATTGCTAAAAAGAAATGAGCTATCAAGGCACAAAAATACGTGTAAGAACCTTAAATGCATTACTAAGTAAAAGAACCTAGTAAAAGAGGGTGTGTTGGAGCTCGGGAGAGGGTCCAACAGTTAGGAGCACAAATGACTACTACACAAGTGGAAGGAACTAAGTTTGCATCCCAGAACCCATATTTTTCATAAATAAGTAACTGTTGGGCATGGCTACACACAAGCCTATAACCTCAGCACTGTGGGAGGCACTGGGCATTGTTGAAGCTTCTTGGCTGCCAGCTTAGCTCCAGATTCAATGAGACTCTGCCTCAAGGGAATAAGGTGAAGAATAACAGAACAGGACACCCAAAACTCTCCTCTGGCATGTACACATGTGCACAGGTACACAGCCCATGCACACATACATGAGCATAAAACAGATGTACCACATGAGTACACACTCACACACAAAGAGAAAAGGGGTACGGCTACACAACACATGATTCTAACTATAAGACATTCTGAAAAAAAGGCAAAACTATGAAAACAGTAAAAAGACATGCAGCTATTAAGGAGAACTACATATGCAGAGAAACATGCACACAAAGAAAACTTTTACAGCAGTGACACTGTTCTGTATGGTACAATGGTAAATACATCTTTCATTACCATTTGTACACCAAGAATAAACCCTCTTGGATAATGTGTTGGTATAGGTTCATCAACTGTAATAAATAGACCACACTGGAGCTGTTAGTTAATGGAGCTGTGAGATGGAGAAGTAGGGAAATTTCTACAAGACATTTCTGACCGTGTACTCCATTTTATTATGAACCTAAAAATCTGTCTACATTGTTCAGTGGTAGAGTGCTTGCCTACCATGTATAATCCATGCATCCTACCCCCAACTTCACTAAATAGACTGATTGACAAACTAAATAGTCTTTTAAAAAAGAAGGGGAAAATCATTATGACTACAATGTAATGACCGAGACAAGCAAGGAAGAAAACTGGGGATCAGACGATGTGCACCAGACATGATGGACTACACACGGTTATTGTTGAAATGGTTCTGTCTTCTGTAGGATGCTTAGCAGATCCAGACCTCAGCCCACTAGGTGCCAGAAGCAATTCCAATCAGTCCCTAAACACTATTTAATGTGCCTTCTAGGCAAAACCTTCCCTGATAGAGAACCACTTACAAAGGTCAAGCTAAAGGTTTTGCTTCTGTGTTTATGGTTTACCTTCTGTACTAAGTGTACTAGAGTCATTTAATAGGAGAATGTTAA
Organism: Mastomys coucha; assembly: GCF_008632895.1. Taxonomy (NCBI): domain Eukaryota; kingdom Metazoa; phylum Chordata; class Mammalia; order Rodentia; family Muridae; genus Mastomys; species Mastomys coucha. The sequence goes on along the minus strand of NW_022196906.1, from coordinate 26,102,578 downwards.
GACGTGACAAACATTTATTACTTCGGCCCCTGTGATAAGGAATGTAAGGAAAAGGACAGAGTCTGGAGCAGGGGCAGAGAAATTTTTGGCAGGTTTCCAAGAGATAAAGTAGCTTGGCTAACAGTTAATTGTCAACAGTGACAGAAAATTAAGATGGAGTTTGAAACCAGGCTGAGTGAGGGTTAAGCTTGGCAAGCCTTAAGTTCCATACTAAGAAAAAGTCAAGGGTGACTCCAGGGGTTTTGGTCTTCACAGTGGATGATGTGGCACATGGATGATGGTGCCACTTTAAAAGACAGAGAAGACATGAAAGGGGAGAAAGAAGGAAAGGAAAGGAACCCACAATTTTGTTTTGTGCATGTTTCTTCAGAGGTATCTACCAAAAACCCAGAAAGAGTTTGACTAAAATGAGCTTAACATTCAAGAGGTGTGGTACACTGAATGAAAATGGCCCCCTTAGGCTCATAGGGAGTGGCATATAAGAGGGTGTGGCATTGTTGGAGTTGGTATGGCCTTGGAGAATTGTGTCTCTGAGGGTGGGCTTTGAGGTTTCAGATGCTCTAGCCACACCCATGTCTCTTCCTGCGGTCTGTTGATCCAGATGTAGAACTCTATGCTCCTTCTCTAGTACCAAGTCTGACTATACACCCTAAGCTTCCCATCATGACAGTAATGAACTAAACCTCTGAACCTGTACATCATCCCCAATTTATGTTTTCCTTTCCTTTCCATGACCACCTGCCGTGGTCATGATGTCTCTTTACAGTAAGAGAAACCCTAAGACAAGGAAGGAAGTCCAGAAATGGGATTCAAAACCATAAACCATAAACCATAAAAATGGGTGAGTCACCTGAGAGCCAGGAACATTCCAAATTTTCAAGCAGGAATAAGATAACAGAAAATGGTATAGAAAATTAAAATGTGGAGGCCGGGCCCGGGCCCGGCAGCCCAGGGGGCGCCATGTGGTTCATGTACATGCTGAGCTGGCTGTCACTGTTCATCCAGGTGGCATTCATCACTCTGGCCGTCGCAGCTGGGCTGTACTACCTTGCAGAGCTGATAGAAGAGTACATGGTGGTCACCAGCAGAATCATCAAATACATGATCTGGTGCTGATCGGCCTCTACGTCTTTGAGCGCTTCCCCACCAGCATGATTGGCGTGGGCCTTTTCACCAACCTCGTCTACTCTGGCCTTCTCCAGACCTTTCCCTTCATCATGCTGACGTCGCCTAGCTTCATCCTGTCATGCGGGCTAGTGGTGGTGAACCATTACCTGGCATTTCAGTTTTCTGTGGAAGAATATTATCCTTTCTCTGAGGTCCTGGCCTACTTCACATTCTGCCTGTGGATAATCCCATTTGCTTTCTTCGTGTCACTTTTGGCTAGGGAGAATGTCCTGCCCTCCACCATGCTTCCAGGCGATGACGTGGTCTCCAAATACTTCACCAAAGGCAACCGAGGCAAGTGCTTAGGCATCCTGGTTGTCTTCTCCTTCATCAAAGAGGCCATCCTACCCAGTCGGCAGAAGATATATTGACCCTTTGGGGAGGGCAGGTGGGGGGCAAGACCAATAGAGCCAGGCCCCTGGGACTCTGGGAGCCTGGAGGGTGTCTTCTGCCAGCCCAGGTTTCCCTCCCCTCTGTTCTGAAGCTCCATCCCCACCCTCCTCAGGAGGCCTGAATGCTGCCAGGGGCACCAGAGAGGGTAGCAGAGCCTGCTGTGCCAGGAGGCTATGTCTCCAGCCCTCCCCTCCCTAGAGCTGGGTCTGGTCAGATGGGGCAAGCAGGAAAGCGAGTATGGGGAACTGACAGCAAGTTCTCAGGCAGGTGACCATAGGGAGAAGCTGAGGGTCAGCACTTGCAGGAAAAGTGCATTTCGCTGTGGAAATGTGGGTCTTGTCCAATGCTGATCCCCTTTTTGAATAAAGATTCTAGGTGGCACTGTTTGCCTTAACACCCCATGAGGTTATCTTCTTCTCTGCCTGCTGACCTTCTGCCTAGACTGGGCTAGCCTGCTCTAGGGACTCCTCTTCTGGCTCTTGCCCTTCTGAAGGGATTCTCATGGCCCTAAGTGGGAAGGGTACAGAGAAGAGCATGGGTGGGCAGAGGCCGTTTTTCCGAGGCTTCTCCTCCTTTCCATGTCTCCTTCCCCAGACTCTGATAGTCCAGAGTGGAGGAGGGGGTAGAAGGTTTATGGCTGGGTTAGAGATGCAGACCGTCTACAATATCCTATTTATGTCTTCCTTTGAGGAAAAAGGAGAGATTTCTTGGTAAATTCTATCTCAGGCTCAACGAAAAAATAAATATTGGCTTCTAGGCAAAAAAAAAAAAAAAAAAAGGAAAGAAAATTAAAATGTGGCAAGATATAGGGGACTGCAAAGGCCTGGGGATGTAAGCCCTGTGGTAGAGTTCTTGCCTTTTGTGTGTGTGGTCTGGCTTCTATCCCCAGAACTGAAATAAAAAAATGAATAAAAATACTTTTGTTTTGTTCAGTTGAAATATAATCTTCTTTTGTAACCCTGGTTGGCCTGGAAATCACTAGACCAAGCAGGGCTCAAATTTGTTACAAGCATGTCTGTGTTTTCTGAATGCTAGGACTATAGATGTGGGCCACCACATCTGGAAAAAAGAAAAAAAAATTCTTTCCAGGTTAGCTATGAACTGACTATGTAGCTGAAGTTGGCCTTGAACTCTTGATCCTCCTGCCTCTGCTTACCAAGTGCTGGAATTGTATAGATGTACTACTAAACCTGGTGCATTTATATATGTACACATGTGAGATATATATCTCATATGTACCAGCCTTCTATCTATGAAGCCAATGATTACCTCTAACTCCAGATCCTCCCTCATGAATGCTAGGATCAGAGATAAGTGTCACTACACAGAATTTATTTGGCACTAAGAATCTAACCCAGAGCTTTTTGTATACTGGGCAAGCACTTTACCAAATGAGCTACATCCCTAGACTAAAATTTCAAAGACATTATAAGCAGAATGGTGGAATGAGAGCACCAAATGGATCAAGCTAAAGAGAACCAAGTAGGAAAGCAGAAACAACTGTAAACAACTCTTCAAAAGTTTCTGCTGCAAAGAGAACAAAGCAACTGGGCAGCAAAAGGAAGGCTAGGGTAAAAGTAAAGGTGGTCTGAAGCAGGTGATTTATTCAGTTCTGGGAACAATGACTGGAAAGACAAATATTATCCCTCTCTCACTATCCACCTTGAGAAAATGAGTAATCCCGAGCAAGGACATGGCCCCACTGAAAAATGATCAGGACCTATTCACCCACAACCCTCAAAAGCAAAGCTCTCAACTACAAGGATGAGTAGTACGTCCTAACACCGTGTGAACATGCTACATTCTCATCCACAAAATAAAAGAAGAGGAAATGGAAAGCAATTAGCTTCCTCTCTAAGGCCATGACCTAGATCTCTCACACACCACTCCTGTGCACATCCATTTATCAGAACTGAGTCACATGTCCATGCCTCGCTATCAGAAGGAGGCTAGGAAATGCAGTGAGCTGGGCAGACACATATCAAGATAAAACCTGAGGGAGGCTGAAGGAATAGCATCCAGAAAACAATTAGTTACAGACTTGCCAGTAACATAACCTTGTGTGCCTAAGACATACAGAGCTGCAGATGAGAGCAGAGAGGAAGGAGGAGATCTGTAGATTAAACTCTGTCAGGAACAGGGTCACTTTGGTCTCTCGTCACTTCTCACATACCTACCTTCTCAGAAGAAAGGCTGCCGCTTTAGTGTTCTTCTAGTAAATTAAAGGTTAGAGCACTTGTATAAGCACGAAGTCCTGAGTTCAAATCCCCAACAGCCATGGACACATGTCAACTTTACGGAACAAAGATGGGCAGAGCCTGCAAATTGGCTGGCTAGTCACCCTAGTCAAAATGACAATCTTCAGGGCTAGTCGAAGAACATGTCTCAAAGAAGTAAGGCAGAGTATAATAGAGGGAAATACCCAACGTCCCCCACTGGCCCCTGCATGCTGACATGTGGCCACATATACCATACACAAGAGAAACTAAGTAAACAAAATTTTTAAAAATCTGTAACTTCTGCCTTCCATCATATGGGCTGGACTGAGCAGTTCTCACTTAGGTACTGACAGACCCTTTGAGAGCTGCTACTTCTCAGCCAAGGAGAAAGTAACCAAAGTTCACAATTTGAGGGAGTTATACAGCTCATGCTGCACATTTCAATAAGGCAGGCCACAAAACAGCCTCATCCCATTGTCGTCTTATTTTGTTTTAAACACTCTTAACTACGACAGCTCCCTAGGACAGACTGCAAGACTCCTTCTTCTTTACCCATTTTCCATTGCAGGTTCCTCACACAACATCTGCAGATGTATTTGATGATGACTACTGGTAAGTAAGATTTGGTTTCCCTCGTTCTGGGGTGAAGACCACAACTGATCATAAAGGACCACAGATACAGCAAGATGACTGAATCCTGTCACATTCCCTTCGGGGAGGTCAACAGAGAATGTGCAAGTGCAAAACAAAGGTTTCCGCTTGATTTAAAAAAAAAAAAACACACACACACATAGAATCAAAAAATGTTAATACACAGGAACCAGGAGCATAGCTCGATCCTTGGCATCACACACACACACGCACACAGAGAGAGAGAGAAAGAAAGAGAGAGAGAAAGAGAGAGAGAGAGAGAAAGAGACACAGAGAGAGACAGAGAGACAGAAAGACAGAGGGGGGACAAACAGACAGATTGGGGATGGAGAGAAGAGGAGCAGAGGGAGAAGAAAAGAATTGTGGATCAAAAAAGGACCTCAGAGACCTCCAATCTGACCTCTCATTTTGTATCTGAGGACAGTGAATCTGAGAGAGACAAACCATGGACTCAAGATCACAAATCACTGCTTTCAGAAGAGTCCAATAAACACCTAGGTTCTAAAGCTTCAGGCTCAAAACTGCTCTCCCTGTAAAAGTAGCTTCTTTTGGGGGAGGGAGGGTCAGTGTTTAATACTCTGGGTGATTACTGAATTTATGTAACATATTCTTTAAAACCAGGGAAAATGTCCATCAGAAGAGTACTTTGACCGTTTGCAATGAAAAGAGCAGGGTGCAGTCAGATGACCTGCCCAGGATAAAGGCTTAGCTACAAAACATAAAGATCTTACTGTTTCAGACAAATGAATGGAATATGTACTTCAAAGCTCCTCCCAGCCTGTGCTTACAGACAGCCTGAATCTAGTCTAACATTTTCTAATGGTGGAATGCACCTTTGTTTTCAGTGTATACCACCTCTAAAGAGCCAAGATTAATGGGCTATAACATTTAAACAAAGTTAACAGGTTGGAGGGATGCCCTAGCTGTTAAGAGTTCACACTGCTCCTCAAGAGAACCCAAGTTAACAGACCCCAGTACCCCCACCAAGTGGATTATAACCACCTATATCTCCAGCTACAGAGGAAGCAATGTCCTCTTCTGACCTCTGGGGCATCCACAAATGTGGCATACACATATATCTAAATAAAAATGAAAAATAAAGAAAGGAAGAAAACCTGGCCAAAGGCTAGTCAAAAGCCAAAAAATTGACTTATTTCTGAAAATACAATTTTTCTATGTGAGGAATGTCTTCTGTGTGAGAAATTAAACCAAACACTCTATTTCTCACTTTAGTTTGCCTATCCTACAGTGAGTACCTTTAAATACCAAGGAAGAGCCCTCATCCAGGCATACTGTGAAACTGTAACTATTTTATCAGAGCCTACTACTTTAGTCCCTTAGGGAATATTTCTGTTCAACCTTCATCTGCCAGGTTAAGAAATCTCTGGGTTTTTACCTGAAGAGAGAATGTCACCTCATATATAGGCCTTTCCATTTTTCAAGTGCTATAACTGCTCCCTGCCAGTTTTGCAAATGCAGAGTACTGCCCCACTATGGAAAACCATCCCACCTCCAACCCGCTGTTCTACTGAGGGTAGTATGGGAACTTATCACCTCCCCTACCTCCCCTGGTTCCTCTCACTTCAATTAAGGATCGCACAAGGCCAGGCAACCACATAATTTGCAGGACTGCAAGAGCCACAGTGACCCCAATTCTATTTTGTTTAATTCTGTCAGAACAATGGTCTTTTTTTGTTTGCTCATTCTTCCATTGGGATTAAACCAAAACAAATCAGCATTTGGGATGCACATCCTATTTCTAAACTGTAAAATAAGCCAAATATTTAAGAAAACAGTTTAATATCAAAGTCTCTAAACAATAAAATAATAATATTTTTTATTATTTTAACTCCAATGAGAATGTTACAAAAATGTTGCTGCAAATCCTAACAAGTAGATTACAGAGTCCACACAGGAACAGTTATCGTCCCTGGCCTAATTAAAACAGGTCTTTCTCACACATCTTTCTTTAAAAAAAAAAAAGCCAGTACTAAAATAGAAGTGGTATTTAAGCTCACCTTGCAAGCCTGAGCATATTGCTAGGAAATAATCAGGAAAAACAGACACATTTTTCCCCTTTACTCTTAATTGTCTGATATATATTTATGTTTAATAAATATGTATTCAAAGATATAGGACATATTTTTTCAATTATTCACTGTTAGCTCCTAACTAAACTGACAGTTTCAGTACAAGAGAAAACTCTATAAAATTCCATGTAGCATTAATATTCAAGAAGAAAAAAAACGCCGGGCGGTGGTGGTGCATGCCTTTAATCCCAGCACTTGGGAGGCAGAGGCGGGAGGATTTCTGAGTTCAAGGCCAGCCTGGTCTACAGAGTGAGTTCCAGGACAGCCAGGGCTATACAGAGAAACCCTGTCTTGAAAAAAATAATAATAATAATAGTAATAAAGCCTATTACAGCATTCTAGACTAGAATTTACAGCTATCATGTTCACTTACTTAGTAGTTACTGTTTCCTCAATACTGTGTCAAGATTTGACAAGCACCATTCATTTAATCCCCAGGACAACTTCCTAAGGTAGACAGATAGTAACTATACCATTTCCTAGTTACAATGGAGGCACCCAAATTTGCCCATAAGTAGGACCAAATGATTTAAATATCACAATGAACATTTAGACACAGGTATAGCTGGCTCCAAAATAAAATTTAGTGCTTATCCACAAGTCATAACTTCATGAGGCTGTGACAGAAAACAACACCTGAGCTAATTACAGCAAAAAAACTGTCAAGTCCTAAATCAGGGGTTGACAAACTTTCTCTGCAAAGGATTAGATGATAAAGATTTTAGGGTTTGCTGGACTCACTGCCTCCAGAAATAATCAGTTCTACTGATGAATGCCAAGTCAGCCATCAACAGCAAATAAAATAAATGAAGGTGACCATATCTCAGTAAAGCGTTCTTTTAGTACTGAGGATCAACAGTAGGGTCTTACACAAGCTAAGTCAGGGCTCTATAATTGAACTACTAAGTGAGAGCCCCAGCTCCCAATAATTTTTTAAATTTTCCACAACAGAGCCACCCTTGGTCAGCAAGTCCCCCTCTCTTAGCTCATGAGTCATTCAGGCCTGTAGCCTGCATTGTACCAATCGCAACCTAAATGATACAGACATGCTGGAGAGATGACTCAGTCAATAAAGTACTTTCCATGCAAGCATGAGGACCCAAGTTCAGATCTCCAGAATACACATTTGGAAGAAAAAAAAAATCCCTGGGACTCATTGACTTGTCAGTCTAGTCAATAGGAAGCCCCAGGACAATTAGAGACCCTGTCTCAAGAAATATGATGGACAGCTCCTATGGAATGATACCTAAGGCTGACCTCTGCCCACCAAACACACATACACACCCACATGAACATATACATACACAAATGGAAACAAACACAAACTTTGTTTCTTAAGAGTGCGAGGGATCAAACCCTCAGCCTTCAACTTCAAGACAAACATACTGTCTTACACATGTAACCTATAAAATATCTTTATGACTTACATACTCTTACTTGTAAAATTCCTAAATACTTCGAATACTTTAAAGAAATCCAAAGTCTCAACCCTGTCTTGAAGAAAAAAACAACAAACAAACAAATAAACAAACCAAAAAAAGTCTCAACTCACTTAACCTTTCTGAGAATAACCAAAAATTCTCCAAGAACAAGCTAGTTTTTTGCATAAGACTCTCCTCAAAAATATGTGCCAGAAGTGCTTAGAACTAGAAGAAATCTAACACTTCCTGCTCATTATCTATATTTTGTAAATCACTTTTAACATATTTGCCAAGGGCTAGGGATGGAACCCAAAGATAGAGCATTTATTTGCCTAGGACGCATGGATCCCTGGGTTCAATTCCTTGTACAACAAGAAAAGCCAGATTAATAAAACGCTGTGCCAAGCCTACTTACCAGGTGAGAACAGACTGTATTTAACACTGTTTGTATTTATTAACAGTGCTTCCTTCCTCATAACAGCTTTTACAAAGCATTGCCACATGCTTTCTATCCCCTGACCCTTCCCAACTACATAAAGACAGTACAAGCTTTTCCACACACATTTTAAAAAGAAAAGATTCTGAAATGACAATTGTGTTCCAGGAAGGTATGATGCTATGATGCTGGTCAGTTTTGTTTTGCTAACTTGACATAAAATAATGGCAGGAGGGACTGCCTCTATCAAAGTGCCTATAAGCACGTCTGGGAGGCAATTTTCCTAAGTAATGACTCAGAAACAATGCCACCCCCACGCATGCAGTTCTGGGTTGGTTATAAGAAAGAGGTTGAACAAGCCATGGAGAACAAGCTAGTAAGCACATTCCTCCCACTATCTTCTTCAATCCCAGCTTCCATGTTCCTGCCCTGGAATAGGGACCTTCCTCTCCAAGTTTGTTTTGATTCATGTTTTTTCACAGCAACAGAAAAATAACTAGAACAGTAATTAAGTAACAAAACTATAGCCATGGCCTATCTTGAGTCCACTTGCCTCTTGACTGCTTCCATGGATACCAGATTGAATGTTCATTGGTTAAACCCTTAAAATTCTCATGGATGCTCGTCTTAGCCTTTAAAGATGCTATGTTTAGTAGTTTTCTTCTGCTAGTGTCTTATGAAGAAAACATCTGCTAGTCCCTGACATTTATTAAATTCATCTATAGGCAACAGTGAGTCTATATATACCATGCAGATAATATGCCCAGTCAGTTTAGAAAGAGAATATTCTGATGGAAAAATCATCCAATGGAGATGTCATTCAGCTGGTACAGTGCTGGCATAGCATGCACAAAGCACCATATAAATAGGGTCTAGTGATATAAAATTTAATCGGGAAGTGGAATCAGAATTTGATGGTTGTCAACCATCATATTAACTTTGAGGTCAAGCTAGAATCCCAAGACCTTGTCCTAAAAAAAGGATGAAAAAAGTCACCCAATGAGGAAAAGACTACAATAAAAACATCTTCAGTATAAAAGCAAAAGAAACAATGAATTAGAAAGAAGTAGAAACGAATTCATTGCCATTAAAGTCTCAGCCCAACTGTGGCTAAGCTTCTGGTGATTGAAAAATAATGTGGGGTTGGGAAAAGGGAATAAAAGGAACATAACTACCACTGGAATTCAACCCGACATCAAAGGCTCTGATGACAGCTGAGCCTGCCTCACTGGTTCTTAGCCTCTCCCTCGGAAACAAAACTGTTATATAACTGACCAAGGTTCTGCAACTAACACTTCCTCTCTGTCCCACATACGTCTTCTGTGCCCCCACTGTGTCATTCTGCCCCCATCTCCATGGGCAGGATCATAAGCAATCTGGGCTGCCACCATAGCTCCAGCTGGACAAGCCTCTGTCCAAAGTGCTGCTTTATACCAGAGACTGCTACACTGAGCACGGTAAGAACGGATTAACTGGCTTAAGCTTAGTTCCAACCTCACTTCTGGTCCTGAGAAGCAGCTCCACCATATCTATCTTTAGGATCAATCAGACTCCAGACATCCCTGCTAATGGAAATCACATCATCATCCCACATCTTCACAAACAACCCCATGAAGAACAAGAATATTCACCAGGAGGGGTGAACTCTTGAAGATGTGCTGTGGCAACTGCTGCTTCTAATGCCTTCCCACTCAAGGCCAAGGAACAGATGTGGATTCTGACTTAGACGTCAACTCATTCAATAATGAAAAAAATGCATTCACCAACCACAAACATCATTACTCAAAAATATTCCCACAAACCCAGTCACTGAATCAAACTAGCAGTTTGTGGACTCCAAGAGCCAGTTACTACAGGCACCGTTTGCCTTTTCTTCTTCCAATAGAAACACACAAATAATGACAGTGTTTACAAAAGCAACCAATGTATCAGAAAAGTTCTGCCCATTCAGACGCACTTAAAAGGTCTCAATCTGTGCCAAATAAAACTCTGAAAGAATGGAAAATAAAAGGGATGCTGACAACAGTGCCACGGCCCAGCTATCCATGTAGCATCATGCAGTGCCTCGAGCAGTTTACAGCTTGACTGTAATTCTGCATACGATCAAGATTATAATTATCCCAATTCTATTTCCTAAAGGAAAATAGAGACCATCCCAAGCATCTTGAGATGGGCCTCCTTCTCCTCCCACCACCTTCTCTAAGCCTCAGCTGCAGGTGAGGATCTAAAGGGTCCAGACTAAAGCTAAAAAATCAGGTCTGATTTGCTCCCTACGCCAGGCACGAAACCTTTAACATAAATATTTACTCGAGTCAACAAAATGGGAAACGCAGTGCGCGGGAGGGTGACGGGGGAAGCCAAGGGGGAAAGAGAGGCACTAAGTCATCACTAACGTCCAACTGTATGTAGCAGCAACTTCAACCAATTAGGATAAGAGGGGGAAACTCCACTGGAGTCCCAGGGAACGGGGACCGCTGTCTCCGCTGTCTCCACGCGCGCCGGGGTTCCTCCGGGAGCAGCCGGGTCCCCGTGGAGGGGCGCAGTTGCCGGCCTCGGCCTCGGGCGGGAAGCGCCGCAGCAGGCCCGGAGGCCGTCGGAACGCCCGGTTCGCCGAGGGATGCAAGCGAGAGGTGGCGGGCACGCAGCTCCGTCGCCCAGGGAGGCGGGAGAGACCGGAGATGCCCCCAAGAGCATCCGATCGCAACGTGCACGTCCTGAAGCACCGGTGCCGGCCAAGCTAGGAGGCCCCGCAGCCCTGCCCGCCGCGCGGCCCACGTCAGCGGCGCCCCCGGCCAGCCTGCCCGCCCGCCCGCCCGCCCGCGCCTTACCGAGCCCCGCGGCCCCGCCGCGCCGCCGCGGCGTCGCTTCGCGCCGCTCTCCGCTCCGTGTCTGCCCTCCGCGGGCTGGGCCCGCCGTCCTCGTCCGCCGCCTCCGCGCCTAGCGCCGGGCCGCCCAGGGCCGCCGCGGGGGCTCGGCCCGGCGCCCCCCGCGCCAGCGCCTCATCCCGCCTCGCCGCCCCGTCAGGCGCGGGGGCGCCGGCTGCGAGCCGCGGCCTTGGGTGGGCACCTCAGGCGCGCGGCGCGCTCCCCTCCCGCGGCCGCCACGACCCCCGGGCCGCTGCCGCGCGCCGCAGAATCCCCTCGCCCGCACGCCTCCGGTCGCCCCAGCCCAACTGGTCCGCGCCCGCTCGGCCTCCGCCTCCAGCGCTCCGCCTCCTCTGCACCCGCGACGCCCGCAGCGGGAGAAGAGGCGCGCCACCGCGGCCGCGGGCACGAGCACGCGCGAGGAGGGCGCAAGGAGCGCGCGCGCGGCCGCCTCGCGCGCACCGAGGCCTCGCCTGCTGTTGTCCCGGGAAAGCATGGGCACGGCGGGGGGCGCGGCTGGGGGCCGCTGGGAGAGGAAGAGGGGAGCCGAGTGGCCGTCCTGGTGCTTGTATTTTGACTGTCACACACACACACACACACACACACACACACATACGGCCTCTGCGTCCTGCTGGGGGGCAAAGATTCCAGAGTCGCTGCAGGAAAAGGCATCGTCCGAGACTACGGCAGAGGCTTCTCTCCTCCCCCTGCTGACCCCAGAATCCTGTCCCTGCACCCGAGAGGGGAGGGTCGTTGCCGCGAGGCAGGAGATCCTCCTCCAGTGCTCTCTGCCTGCTTGGAGGCTAGAATACATATACTCGCGCCGCTTATATTTTGGAAATGAGGTGTAGGGTGCCTGAAAGTTCCCTCAGTTAGCTTCATCTAGAGTTCTGGATCAGCAGCAAATTGAAAGTGGTGTAGCTGAGGAGAAGGGCAAGAAAGGGTGAAAGAGTAGGGAAGCTGAAGGCGCATGGTGAGACGACAGATCCGGAGGCTACGAAGGAACTCCCTAGGAACCCCCTGACTGGATGCCATTGCCCTTGATTCTTCCCATAGTTCTTTTGTTCCTCCAAAGGCTTCCACCTGCAACGACCATCAGAATGACAGAAGGCAGGAGAGATAGCTGAATAGTCTAACTTCCCTCTACCGCAGCTACCATCACCCTTCTTCCCCCTTTTTAATCTATATACCTTTTAGTCCTTCTGACTCTTTACATATCTAAATATTGGGGGCAAGGGGAGCAGTTAACCTAAGTAACTTGCTTTTATGTTCAAGCCTATTAATGAAAAATACTGCATCATCTAATGTCACTGCAGTGATTGGGTCCACTCAGCATTTAGTCATTTCAGTGGGAGTCATTGAACGTAAAACATGGCCTTGACTGCAATTAGATGAATTTCAAGGGCACACACGAACCAGGATTTCACCACATCCTGGAGAGAAATTAGAGAGTGTACAGTAATGAACATGTACAGTAATTCCGTTTTTCCTGACACTGTCAGTAGAACCAATGTTCCTTTAGGGTAAATATCCTACATGCTGTCTAGCACAGAACCAGGAAAGCAATGGAATGAGAATGGCAGAAACGCAGACTAGAATGGGAAACATCAAGAAGCCATGTTTGGTAGTTGCACCTCAGCCCCCTACTGGAAGAGGCACAAGCACTTGGGTCTTAAGGGTCTTCACGAAGAGAAGGTAAACCAGGAACTCTGAAAACCTTCTGAAATTGAAAATTTCTTCTCTTTACCAAGTCCAAACTGCACCTTTTGGTCACAGTGAGCAATGTCTACCGGAGGCACAAGAATGAATCCAGTAACTTGTGTTGGTCTGGGGATTTAGTGAGCATGAAATGTGACTGACTATCCGGTGATACCATGGCAGTCAAGAGAGGGAGGAGAACTGGGTCACCACAGGAGGCCAGTTCTGCCCAAAGGCATGGTATAGTGGCTGCTCTCTTCTCAGAATCTCCGGAATCTATCTGTATTCCATTCTGAAAGCCTTCACATCCTAAAATTTTATATAAAACCCTGAAATACTGAGTGGTTGATGGTTAGATGAATCCAGCATTGAGTGATATATAAAGGAGTTAGGGTTTATAATATAGATAGATGACACAGAGAGAGGGGGGGGCTATAATCCTCCTAAATGTTTTGACAACTATATTTTTATTTGTATTTTATCTAGTTCAAAGAAACAATTTACTCCAAGTGTTTTCCAAACCCCTGAGAGGTCTAGGCAAGTTCAAGGCTTCTGATCTTCCTTCATCTGTTGTGAGCCACACTCCCTCCCCCTGGAAGGAATCATCCAAATGACCTCTGTGCTTTATCATTGCTAAGCCTGCATGTTAACTGGAGGCTTGATCACTGGGCAATTCTATTCCCATCTGACCTTGGTGTTCTAGATCCTTATAATCAAGTGCTCCTGTCTTCATGATATCCTTGGTGACTATAAATCACAAAAATTGCAACATTCCTTAAAAATAAGAATTTAAAAAAAGGAAAAAGTCTATCCAACTCTAAGACAAAGCTAAACGATAGGAGTTGCTTTCTCTGTGTGACTTGCTTCAATATTTACAGGGAAAAAGGAATGTATCTCCACCCCCAAGCTGTTGGATGCCTCAGGCTGGCCTCCTCTCTCAGCCTTGGCACAGTCATCTTCCAGGAGGTGGCATCTGGGCTCCCTCCCTGCCTCTCAGATCTGTTGCATTGCAGTCCTCTCAGGGCTGAGAAGCAGAGTCACAATGCAGACAAGAAAAGCCAGCCAAATAGCAACCTCGCAGATGACTGTAACACTTACCTAACCTTGAGTTGTAGAGAGAGCCAGGGATTGAGCAAGGGAGAGAAAGGAGCTTATTTGAATCCCAAAACTGAGTACTCAACAGCTGGCTTGAGACAAGCAAGTTGTTAAAGAGTGGGCCAGGCTTAATAGAGAATTTTCCCAAACTCACAATTGACATTGCCTTGTGTATTTATTTTTCTGACCAAGAGACCAGCTCCATATTACATTCCCATTCTAAAAGGAGGAGAGCAAAAAAGGAAATTTGGTCGTTGTTGTTAAACATTTGTTATCAGCTGGGCAGTGGTGGCCCATGCCTTTATAATCACAGCCCTTGAGAGGCAGAGGCCAACAGATCTCTGAGTTCAAAGCCAATCCCGTCTATAGATGGAGTTCCAGGACAGCCAGGGACACACAAAGAACACCCATCTTGAAAAAATTAAACAAAAAGATTTGCTAACTGAAGCATTTCTCCTAGCCATTGGGAGACATTTTAAGGACTTATAGAGCCCTCTTCACTGGGGTTTGATAAACTTTTCATATTCTCACCCATCACTTTCCTCCCACAAAGCATTTAGCTTTCTTTTTTAAACCATAACACCAGCTGCACCTGTCTGCTTGTTTGCTTTTGAATCATTCAAGTCCTTTGTCATCCCTCTGTCCTCTAGTAGTCTAAATGTTGACTTCAGAGCTCTGACCTTGGGCTCTTCCTATTCTTTTTCTACACTCCCATCCTGGGCAGTCTCCAGCTTCAGGCTTTAAATAGAACTCCATGCATTGACTCTGACCTCTCCCAGAGCTCCAGACTCATATCCAGCTGACTCCCAGACATCTATCCTTGGATATTTTAACATTGATGTATCTGAAACAGAACATTTTTTTAAAGACAGAGTCTCTCTATGTAACTCATTATGCAAACTCATTATGTAGCTCAAGTTAACCTGGAACTCAGGATCCTTCTGCTCCTTGAGTCAGGTTTATAGGTATGTACCACCATGGTCAGCTTGTCAGCCTCTCTCTCTCTCTCTCTCTCTCTCTCTCTCTCTCTCTCTCTCGTGTGTGTGTGTGTGTGTGTGTGTGTGTGTGTGTGTGTGTGTGTGTGCCGAGGAACCAAACCTAAGATCTTACATATTTTTCTCTTTTTTTGTTTTTTCGAGACAGGGTTTCTCTGTATAGCTCTGGCTATCCTGGAACTCACTCTGTAGACCAGGCTGGGCTCGAACTCAGAAATCAGTCTACCTCTGCCTCCCAAGTGCTGGGATTAAAAGCATGTGCCACCACTGCCCTGTGATCTTACATATCTTACACATGATACTAGACAAACATTTACTATTACCAAGCTACATTTCAGGTCCTAAAAGAAAACTATTATCTATATTCAAAACAAAACCAAAAATTGCTTTCTCCAAGGCCTTTGCATCCTGTCCCCAAAGTAACCCTTTTTGTTAACTAACCACCGTGGTAATGTCAGCAAATTCTTCAGGTTCCACTTTCCAATCCGAAGCTAATCCCTTCCCTCTTAGCCATTCACATCCAGGTAGACTCTCAAGATCATTCTCCTGGTAAGCTTACACTTTCTTCCCCAAGATCTAGTTTCAATACAGCCAGCACAGAATGCCTTTGTTTGTTTGTTCGTTTGTTTGTTTGTTTCCAGATACGGTTTCTTTGTGTAACCTTGGCTATCCTGGTACTAGCTCTGTAGACCAGGCTAGCCTCAAATTTACAGAGATTCCTCCTGCTGGGATTAAAGGCATGCAACACCCACCACCACGAGACTGAGAAAGCTTTTCAAATGGTTAATTTTCCTTGCTTGGAGGGTTCCAGGGCTCCCTGCTTCTTACAACACTACTGGTGAAATCTGAAGCTCGCCCTCCAGGCCTTCCCGATCCCTAAGCCCCGCCCACCTCTCCAGTATTTACCTCTCATTCACTTGGCACCAAACCTCACTTCAGCCTCCCACTATTCCTCAAGGCAGCTTCGTTTTCCTTGCTTTTAAAGTTTCTATCTACTCTGGCCTCCTGTCCTTCCTTTCTTTTCACAAAGCGCTCATCACTGTGCTGTTGTTGTGTGAAACTGATACTTACTTTTTATCTCTTTCATTAAAATGTAAGGAGTCCAAGGGCAGCGGCTTTGTTTGTGTACTACTGTGTCCTTATTGATAAATGGTACTAACAGGAAACGCGGGAAAAAAAACCTAACTAGCTTCTTATCTATTGTTACTTGTTACTATGTAGGATTGCAAACGGGAACAACTTCAAATTACAAAATTAAATATCTTGCAAAGCAAAGCAAAGTATCCTGAGAGTCGAAAAAAGAAAAAAGAAAAAAAAAGACAGTTTAGTAAAGAAAGGAGGTGGGGTGTCTTTTTTTTTTTTTTTTTTTTACGAGACAGGGTTTCTCAGTATAGCCCTGGCTGTCCTGGAGCTCACTCTGTAGACCAGGCTGGCCTCGAACTCAGAAATCCGCCTGCCTCTGCCTCCCAAGTGCTGGGATTAAAGGCGTGTGCCACCACTGCCCGGCTTCCACCTTACTTTTTGAGACAGGGTCTCCTGCTCAACTTGAACCTTACTGTGTGCCTGGACTGGATTGACAGCAAGCTCCTGGGATCTGCCTGTCTCCAACACTAAGTTTATAGACACACGAAGTCATGCTTGGCTTTTGTTGGTTTTGTTTCATGTGTATGTGTGTACGGTGCTTGCACATGTGTATGCATATTAGCATGTATATGTGTGCTCATGTGTGCACGTGTGTGGAGCTTCAAGGTTAATGTTAGCAATCTTCCTCTGTCACACTTTCATCTTGTTCTGTGAGGTGAAGCAAATGAAAAGCGCACCCCTATGGGGAGTGTCTCTCACTGGCTAGCTTGCCTCCTAGATCCCCTGCCATTTCAGGAGGACCTGCCATTTATATGGGCCCAGGGGGCCTGAAGTTCCTTTGCTTCTACTGCCAGCACTTTCACTGCTGAGCCATCTCCCCAGCCCGTGCCTAGCTTTTTAACTTTTTAACGTAGGTGCTGGGGATTTGGAATAAGGTCTTCTTTCTTTTACAGTAAACGCTCTTATCACTGACCCATTCCGAGCCCCACAATTAGATTTTATTTATTGAAATATAAAGACACAGAACAATTAAAGGCAAATTATAAACAGTGATTTCTCAATGCAAATGAAAAGGATCACGATACTGAGGAGAAATGCAGTAGTAATTTTTCATGTTGTGTCCTATGCTACCACATATATTTGTACAAGTCACTTAGAGTCTCTCACCCCATCTGTGAAATGGGCCTGCGAACATTCTTCTTGAGTTGACCATCATAATGGTAGAAGAATTCAATTGTGAAAATGCTTTGAAGAAAGAAAATTTGGGAAAAAATATTTTTTTAAAAAAAAAAAAAGAAAGAAAATCTGGAAACAATGACTTTTATAGTTCCAACTGTTTTTGTGTTATCTGAAGAATAAGGAAGAGGGCTGGAGAGATGTCTCAGCAATTAAGAACACTGGCTGCTTTTTGAGAGGATCTGGACTTGATTAGCAGTGCCCATATAGCTGCCTCTAACCATCTGTAACTCCAGGCTCAGGGAATCCTGTGCCCCTTCTGGCCTCCTCAGGCACCAGGCATGCATACAATACACAGGCATATATGCAGACAAAACACCCCATACACATAAAATAAAAAATTAAAATAAAAATAATAAAGAATGTTGAAATAGTTGACTTTATTTTTTAATTTACTCTTTTTTTTAAATTCAGCATATTTAAAGGTATCAGAAAAAGAAAAACAAAACAGCTTTCTGAGATAACTGTGCGGTCTATACACTAAAAGGTTAACTTCCTCTCTAGCCCCCATTCTTCATTCCCTGTGTGGCAATGTTAAGAGACATTTTCTGTGATGTCTTTACTTGTCTCAAATTTGTAGGCTTAGGTCATCGTCTTGCCTCAGGCCACCCCAGTAGCTTGGATGACAGCCATGTACCACCATGCCTGGCTGTTGGAGCAATGGAAAGGTGAGGGCTAGTAGAAGTTGGTTAGGCCACTGGGGGGACCTGCCCTTTGGAAGGGATGAAGGTCATTCTTCTAGGGCCCTACTCCCTCAAGAGCAGGTTATTACAGAAGGGTTAATAGGCTTGTTCTTCTGTCTCTGGCTTCCTTTCTCACTGTGTGATCTCTCTCTGTCACATACACTCTAGCCACATACACTGTACCATCAGCCATGATGCAACACCATGGGGCAACACCATGGGGTAGAGCGTCTCTCCAGAGCTAACACGCACCATTTAGGATCCCAAACCCCCAATTATGAGCTATATAAAGCTCTTTTCTTTATAAACTATCCAGCATCAAGTATTTCCTTAGAGCAATGAAAATCAGCTCAAGAGTCAGGATAAAGCAACCTGTGCACAGTATACCACCTACTCGAGATGCTGTACTTGGGAGAATCAGAATAATGACACACAATTCATTTTGTAGTTCCATGTGATCCAGAAAATGAAAGGAATAGCACTGAAATGTACACATTTGTATAATATGTTAATTCTGTTTTCTTACCAAGCACAATCAAGTGGAGCTTTGGATAAAGTTTAATGGACAAAGAGACAACCATCAGAGGCAACTATCACATTTTGAGAATATGAGATTTTGAGAGGCAGCAAAATGTTTAGGAGGGGAGTGTAGTACAGAGCTCTTGGTTGTTTGGTTGTTTGGTTGTTTGTGTTGTTGTTGTTGTTGTTGTTTAAGATAGAATTTTTCTACTGAGTCCTGGCTGTCCTGAAACTCACTGTGTAGACTGGCATCAAACTAGGGGTTGCACCTACCTCCTGAGTGCTGGGATAGTACTGAGCATGTCTGAAGCTGTGTACCCCAGCAAGCATGCTGTTTTAGAGGGCATACTTAATTAAGGTGACTTGGGAGAATCTACAACTAACTACTTTTGGTCGCTGTGACTGCGATGGGATGCTGCTATGAGAAGATACACAAACACACACACACACACACTTTTTTACTATAAACACACTGAATGTTCATTCCCCCCTCCAGGCTCATCTCTCCTGCTTCAGCACTCAGTCTTAGACACGTAGTGATGCTTCCAACCCCAAAGCCTTTTATTAGATCTAAAGAACTGCAGCCAGTGTGGAGGGAAAGCATGGGAAAGTGACTTGGGAAAGCGAAAGATCAAAGAGAGGTCACTCAACCCCAGGCTGCTGCTTTCCCAGGGTGCTCCCAGCAATTCCCCTCCCACGATCTTGTCTTTTATGACTTCCAGTTTCCAGAACTGAATGCATTTCAGACTGCCTAAAGCATCTGGGTTTTCCTGCCATATTCAAAATACATGTTGGCCGAGGGTCCACCTATGCTTCTCAGCCTGAATGCAGAGGATAGGAGGTTTCCCAGGCAACTTGAGAAGAACTGCACTAGATAATCCTATACAGCATTTTGTTGGTTTTTTTTTTTTTTAAATCACTGTACTTGGCTTAGAAAGTTATTTTGTGTTTAACTTTAAGTACAGATGATCTTGGATACAGTAGGGGGCTAAGGGTCATAATATATCAAATAGAACAATAAAACTACCCTATCAAAATATTAGTCCCCTGCTCCCCACTCAATTTTCCCTCTATGTATTTCATGATGAAAACAAACAGCATCACTCCTCTGAGTGATATAAAGGCCAGGCTCCAGCCGAGCTGGCAACACACAGACTCAGTAGCTCACTCCTTCCTTTTCCTTCTCAGGTCATGCTGTAATCTAAACACTGTTTCTCTGTAGTCTTTGATGGATTTTAAAAATAAAAAGCAACAACCCTCTTGCTCAGGGCAACTGGATAGTTTGTAAAATAGTACAACAAAGAGATGGTATTGAATAGGTGAGAAAATTATGATTTAGTTGCTTCAGAATGCCTCTAGGGGTAGTGTTCAGTAGAAGACCCAATGTTTATTCAAGTATGAGGCATTGTGGACTTTGAGAGAAGTTGAAACAACGAGAGATTCATAAAGTCTACATGGTAATAAAGAGCGACATTGGGACTAAGGAGATTGCTCAGTCAGTAAATGTCCTCGGAAGATGGTGTATATAAGACAACACCAATAGACAAGCTAACTGGAAGGAGGAAAGCTCATAAGGCAATCCAGACAACTCCAGGCAACTAAGGAATGCTGAGAGCAGAGTCTTCTCCAGAAAGAGCACACCAATCTCTGATCCAGAACCAAGTGGTCATTCCTAAAAATATACATACCAGTAACATTATACAGCCTGAGCAGGTTGTACTTATACATTTAAATATAGTCATACATATATACACACACATATGCGTAGACACACACAATTAAAAAAAAAAAAAAGGCCATGACTTTGAAAGAGATGGGGGGATGGAGCACATAGGATGTGGGAAAGGAGGGGCATTTATAATCTCAAAAAACATTAAATGATGGAGAACAAATAGTCAATAAATATATGAAAGCAATGTTCAACATTTTTTAGTCATCAGGGAAATGCAATCAAAGCTACACTGAGATCTGGACTTCCA
Organism: Mastomys coucha; assembly: GCF_008632895.1. Taxonomy (NCBI): domain Eukaryota; kingdom Metazoa; phylum Chordata; class Mammalia; order Rodentia; family Muridae; genus Mastomys; species Mastomys coucha. The sequence goes on along the minus strand of NW_022196906.1, from coordinate 26,082,049 downwards.
CTAGAAAGAATGGCAGTCATCAAAAAGCCAACAACAAAGGCTGGAGAGCTGGTAGGGAAAAGCTTGTCTACTTCCAGTGTGAATGTCAATTAGTGAGACCACAGTGAGAACAGCATGGAGGTTCTTCAAACAGCTAATAGTCCCAGTGCTTGGAAGCTAGAGACAGAAGGATCATGAATTTGCAGCAAACCTGGGCTATATAACAATTTCCAGGATATTCTTAAATCAATATTAAGACCCTATCTTAAAATGATAGAAAAAAGACTAGAACTAGAACTACCAAGTGATCCAGCTGTTCCCTTCCTAGGAATGCTGGGAATCTATCCAGGTGAATTTAGGTCAAGATGAGATGCCTTGCACACCCATCGTCCCTGCAGACTATTCACAATTGTCAAGATATACAAACACCCGACAAATGATTGTGTGGCAATCTTGTAAGGCCAGGAAAGTGGCTCAGTGGGTAAAGACACTTGCAGCCAAGTCTCATGACCTGGGTTCAATCTCTAGAACTCATGGTAGAAGATGAAAATTGACTCCCAAATACTGTCTCCTGATTTTCACATGGCTCTATGGCATATGCAAACACACACACACACACACCTTACACACATACAATAATAATAAATAAACAAAAAATGTAAATGTTTTTAAAAGAATATGGGGTATATATACCAATGGTGCATTATTCAATCATATAGAAGAATGAAATGATCTCTTTCCCAGCAAAGTGGATGGAGCTGAAGTTCGTGTTAAGCAAACTATACCAGGTCAGAAAGACAAGTATCATGTTTCTCTCATATACAGAATGTAGAAGTGGGGGCTATGGAGGTGTACCATGGAAATAAAAGGAGGCCTATTTGAGAAAGGAAGACCAGAGGGAGAGGGGACAGAGGAAGGAAGTGGGACATGAATATGATCAAAGTACATAATACACAATTAAACCCACCATTCTATACAAGAAATGTATGTTAATAAAAAGAGGTGGCACCCAGTGGGAGGTCTTTAGATCACTGAAAGGGAGCCCTTGGAAAGGATAGTAAGACTCAGTTCTCTTCTTCTGTTCCTTGGCCTTGAGCAATGTGGTTCACCACACCATGCATTACAGTGATAATGTGCCAGCTCAGATCCAAATTAACAGGACCGGTTGATGACAGATTAGAAGCTCCAAACGTGTAAGCCAATATAGACCTTTTCTCTACATAAGCTAACTTTCTCAAGTTTGGTAACAGAAAGCTATTTCGCACACCAGGCAGTCTTATTTGTCCAAGGAGAGTGCCCCCTACCTACATGAGAGCATCCATTTCCACTCGCTTTACTCTCATCTACCGCAATGGGTGAGAAAACACCAGCCCTTGTTCTTCTGTTCCTATCACTGCTTTTCATTAATGTACCTGCTGTGGTTGGCCATGCCTTTTCCCCTGACCCCTAAAGACATCAAAGACAATTCCACTCCTGGGTACAGTGATTCAAACTAGGCTCTTCTACTTAGATTAAACATTTTGACTCATGGGCCTTTCAAACACTTAACTGGGGTTTTGGGGGATTTGGGGGTGGGAGTAATTGTTGCTTGTTGGTTTGTTCAGTTTAGGGTTTTGAAACAGAATCTCATTATGTAGCTCAGGACAGCCTGGAACTCATGATTCCCCTGCCTCAGCTTTTGAAGTGCTGGGATTCCAGGCATGTGACACCATGGCCAGCACTCCTTCATATCTTTTGATGGGCAAGTAAGCCAGGGTAAGAAAGTATTTTCTGTATTCAATCCATTCCATAATCACAACTAGCCCCGCCTCCAAACTAGCCCCCATACTCTCTCTGCCCCACCCCACCTCACCCCACACCCTTGTGGTTTCTTAAACCAAACAGCAGATTACTCGGTACCACTTTCATGGTGTCCTTTAAGAGGGAAGCCAATCACCCTGTTTTCCCTGAGCAGGTCAGGGATTTTGTCTTTTCTTTTTACCAAGGGAGAAAGCTAGCTTCAAGGAAATGAGGAAAGCTTACTGAGAGGCAACCTTCCTAATTAAGTTCTTACCTGTACAGTAGGGACCATGCTAAAAGCTGGCCAGAGAAAGGCAAACAGGGAATGCCTCTGGTTCTCAGTGCTTGGAGTTTAAGGGAGATGAAAACAGCAAGAGCTAATATACGGGCATACAGACATCAAACAGCTGTGCAAACATTGGGCAGCGGCAGAAATGAAACCCGAAAGTAAATAAAGTATTTACGTTATGTAAAAGTCGCCCAGCTGCCATTATTCTCTACTGGGGCTCAGGAGGAGACTAGGAACAGGAGGCAAAAGCACTGGGGCGAAAGCGCTTGCATTTTTTTCCTGTAGGGGATGGTGTCTGCAGAAAGGAGCAGGGAGGTTACATGTGGCTCAGGGAACAAAGCCGGACTATTGCATAAAGCCTCGGCTGCTGGTGCATAACCTCTAAACCTCGGTCTTCAGGATGAACTGAGCTTGTTTCTCAGAAGTAGCTCTTCCATGTCAGACCATGCTTTTAGGAATCTGTGTCAGTAACTAATTTTAAAGTGTTAGAGATGGCCCCAGTGGCCAGCCACAGCTGGAACTCAGTGAAGAGGTCTGAGAGCTGCTACCAGAACCGTCCTACCTCAAAGGACAGCTTGATTTTCAGGGCCATCAAGTGAGCTACAGTAGCCCACTGCCACCAGAGCCCCTGCCTGGTACCCGTGTATCGTGGAACTCCCCTCAGCCTTTCTAATGACGAAACACAGCTTTAATCAGCCGAGATGCCTGCCTGGAGTCAACATCTGGAGCATGGGACACATGAATGATTGATGTCCTACTAAGCTGCTCCTGAATCCTACTTCAGATGCCAAAAAGGAGGAGTTTTTGTGTTTAAGTGGAAATAATGGTTTGCCCAGAGACGTTATGCATAATAGTCTATGTATCTGAACAACAGTGAAGATTTTAAAAGACTGAAAACAATCCGAGCTTTTGGGTACAAAATTAGAAATGGTCATAACATGAAAAAATCCAGAACCATAATTTAGACATAATTACCGTCAACATTTTAATGTATAACTTTGAATACACAGATTAAAAGCTCTTTACAGGGACCAATGAGATGACTAAGTGGGTTAGAGGACTTCCTGCCAAGACTGATGGCCTGAATTTAATTCCCTGAGCCCACATGATAGAGAGAGAACGGACTCCTATAAGCTCTCCTCTACACGTATGCCATGGCATGTATGCATGTACATGCAAATCAATAAATAAAATATAATTGAACAATGATGAATTTTTTAATTGATGTAATCTAATAAGAATTAGGTTACATACAATACTTCCAGTATGATCTTGGTGTAATCATACTGGAAATATTGCATGTAATCTAATTTTTTCCCTTAGTAGAACTACTTACTTTTTCATGTCAATAAATGCTTATACTATTTTTATGCAATCATATATCCATACCATACTCTTTCTTTTTTTTTGGTTTTTCGAGACAGGGTTTCTCTGTGTAGCTCTGGCTGTCCTGGAACTCACTCTGTAGACTGGAATGGCATACTCTCTTTCATCGTCATCCCCACCCCCAGCAATGATGGATCATCTTTGTTGATAAAAGTGTGTGCACACTATAGACTTCTGAGAATTAGAAATCTTCTCTCCTATTAGAGATGCAACTCAAAGGTAGAGACCTGCTTAGCATAAGGTCCAGAGTTCAATCCCTGGTAAAACACACACATACACACACACACACCCCAAACCAAACAAATAGCATTCCCTCACCCTAGCTGATACATAGAGCTCAGTACTTAGTTAAAGAATAAAAGAGCCCCACAAGAGACATTTTTTTTGGTACAGTCTCAGTGTGCAGCCCAAGCGTGTCCCAAAGTCAAGCTCTTCCTATTTCAGCCTCTTGAGTGTTGGGATTATAGATACCATTATGATTGAGCTAGGAGACCTGTCTCTTAAAACATTTTCTGCTGTTTACACTTCCCACTATCACACGAGAAGTCCTGAAATGGGTTTTAAAACTGATGTTAAACCCAGCCCTTGCCACATCCGGTAAGTGATGCCCCAAAGTTCATGCATGCTCCAATTAGAAACTCTATAGCTTTTTAACTGAGTAAAAAATCCTTGAGCAACCGGGAACAGAATTAATGCTGTCTGATACTAATTACTCCCTAGATCTAGTTTATTATAGGAAACAGATTCAATTCTTAGTGTATTCTCTCAGGACCTGGTCTACATAGCCATTAATTTTATTCTTGAGTTCCATATATTTCATCTGTGTTTTTGTTTGGATTTCTGTAAGCATAAATCTATTTAGTACATACTTTATTACTGCATGGTCATTGAATTAACCTTATGAAGACATCATTTTTTTTTTAAAATGCTCTGAGCTGGAAAGATTGTTCAAAGATTAGGAGCATAAACTGTACTTCCACAGGACCTGAGTTTGGTTTTCAGCAGCCATATCAGGTGGCTTACAACTCCAGCTCCAAGGGGACCCAACTCCTCTGGCCCACAAGGCGCCTGCACTCATATGCACACACTGCACTTCATTCACACATTCATATCCTTTTTAAATAGCTCCTAAGCAATATAATTGTGAGAAAGGGTCCTAGAATTCAGGCTGATGCACTGTAGCCTACAAAGAACATATGGTTGTCCTAAGGTACCGATCCTTCTTCAGCCCAAACAAATGTGTCTCTGAACTGTTATCACAATGTGTTAATCACTTGTGAAAAGCTGGGCCCAGAAGTGAAGCTTCTGCTTCAACAAGAGAGAGAGAGAGGGAGAGAGAGAGAGAGAGAGAGAGAGAGAGAGAGAGAGAGAGACACACGGAGACACACAGAGAGAACATGAACTACTTGTCCCATCTATATGGAAATTGAGAGGAGGGGTCTGCCATGTCAGGGCTACCAGGTATGTAACAAGTGCTAGCTTGGCTCCCACCAGAGACCCAGGGAACTGCTTTAGGAAAAGGATTGATTGCTTCCATCCCTCTAGCCACACACCTGGAATACGAAGGATGGAATATATTCTAACTCCTTCTATTGCAAAGACATAAGAACAAGTTCGTTTACATTCATTACTTGAGGCTGCCTTTTATAGAGCCTATATGTTCCCTCAGCTAACTAAGCCCAGAATGCTTATGGGTCTCTTGGAGGAGAGGACTCGTTGTTCAAAGTAAGCAAGCATGAGAAAGGGGAGGCCCCACCTACTCAAACATTTCAAGCTCTGAGCAACTAATAACTGGCTGCTTGAGTTGGAAGCTGCCATACCTATCACAGTCCTTATTTATCTGTCTGCTTGTCTATCTGTCCATCCGTCCATCCTCTATCTATCTATCTATCTATCTATCTATCTATCTATCTATCTATCTATCTAATGTGTATGGGTGTTTTGTCTGCATGTATGTCTGCCATGTACATGCCTAACCTTGCTACTTCACCTGCTCTTACAAACATTACTGAGCATGCCTTCTTTCTAGAAAAAAAAAATCACCGAAACCTCCTTTCCAATCTTCAAAGGAGCGAAACAGTTTTAAAAGTAAAACATAAAGATGTCTATAAAGTGGAATATGGATCAATGGCTCTGACCGGAGGGGAGTGATTTTGAACAAATCTTCAATTGTTTTCCATTACTCCATCTGGGTCTGTTCACAGGGAGTTTGGAGCCTCTTCCTGACAAAGGATGGAGGACCTCATTGCACCCCTGGGAGGTCCACAGGAAAAGGGAGGAAGGAGGGCAGGATTTTTAGAACATGGTCAATAATGCCAAAATAAAGATAACATGCAGTTTAAAGAGAAGCTGGGACCACAAACCAGCACAGGAAGCCAGGAAGCCAGCGTGTTGAGCTAGGCAGCAGAAATGGAAGCCAGAAAACAGAGCCAGCAGGCAGAGGGACAGGAAAGACAAGGCAAGGAATGGCAGGGATGAGACTCACAGGGAAAGTTGTCCTGCGTAAATTCTTGAGACAAGGGCTCAAGGCACCTAGCTGTTTGCTTATACTGCAGAGTGTGGGGATGTGTGCCCATTGAAGGGCTAAGAGGAATGTGTTGGTAAAATGTAAACCAACTTGATATGCAGTCACCTGGAGTTCTAGGCACAGAGATAGACCCAGAGCATGGGATGATATTAATGTGAACAGTTAGGCATGGGGCATAAGAAATGTTCCATGTGTTTGTTCAGATAAGCACTCACATACATGAGACACCTATTTTGCTCCATGCTAAGCTATTCACATTAATTATAAATTTGTCACTTAGCATTTCCAAAAATAGACTCAATTAAGTACAATTATATCTGCTTTGTAGCCCGGAGACATGAGACAAAGGTTGGATGATTTCCCTAACATCACATATAACCAGCATTACTATGGTTTAAACGTGGGTCTCTGGCCCTTCAGAACCCTGGTCTTCTCAAATTTGATAGAATTATATATGCACATTCATCCTTCCTCCCAGTCTTCTGATTTAGTCATTCTGGGGCAGAGCCAGGACTCCACATGTTAACATCCATAACTGCTGCCATTGATATAGTTTCTCAGGTACCCAGGCCAGACACATCACCAAAGATTGGCAACAAACAGATAGGAAAGAAGACTGATATTAAAGTCCTTATGTAGAAGAGGATTCACCATCAAAATCATAGACTTGAAAGCTTCTGATTACTATGATAGTCTTTCTACTTACTCCCTCACCCCAAACAAATGTTTCCGATCATTCAGAAACAGCCAAAAGTTAGCCCATCCAGTGCCTAGCAGAATCAACCTCACCAGTATAAGCTCCCATAGATCCCACTCAATGCCCAGCCCTAACTCAGGGCTATAGACTGACCTTCTTTTATTGTTGTTAGAACTATTCAACCTCAAAGATCTCAGGTAACCTGAAGGAGAAGTAGTCCATGTTCAGGTCTGATCCCAGCTTACTGGCTCTTCACCTGAGCAAGACTACAATAAGGACCTGCCTTTGCAATATTCCCAAAGACAGCTTCCAAATAGCGGGGCCAGTTCTCACAACTACCCAACCAGACAAAGCACAATGATAGAAATCACTGCTAGCTCTGCCAACATCACTGTCATACATGATGAGCATTTCTCTTACTTTTGAGAAACTCTTGAATCCCTGGCTCCAGCTTGAGGGGTGTAAATCGATCTTCCTTACGAGTTTTTTTTTTCCTCTCCAAAGCTGCCCCCCTTTAGAGCTGACAGATTTTCTTAAAGTGTTTGCGGGATGTTCCTTCCGAGAAACCCCAAGAGGCTAGAATGGGTGGCTTTGCAATTTTCATGTCTCCGAGTGGGAACGAGAAGGTCACGGGATGACTGATAATCTCCATCAGCTGGAATCGTCCATGTTTGTGTCCTCTTCCAGTTTCCCGAGTCCTCTCTCTGCTTTCTTTGCTGCCTTTCCACTTAAGTTTGTCTGTAAGCGCCTTTGTGGCCTCCACTGCAGGCCTCAGGCCAAGGCAGAAAAACGGATTCTTTTCATCTATTCAAGTGTGATCTGGGGCAGACAAGCCTGCTGCACAGGCAAGAGGCACAGTGAAGTATTCTGTATTCAGCATTCAATCCACAGAGCCTATCGTGGGGCCTGCCCTTGGCAAAGCCCGCACAGTGACCAGGGCCATTTGGCAGAAGCAAGAATGCTACTAGTTTGGCTCCTCATGTCACCTGGACAGGGCATCCTGGTCCAAAGAGCAGGAGCTGGCCATCCTGTTCCAAGCACATCTCCCAAGTTCATCTCCAGCTTTAAAAAACATTCTTTATCTGTCCAAACAGCAACTTTATTTTTTATTTTGAAGTGCTGGGTGAATTCGGAGAACGTTATAGTTTCTATATATAGAAAACATTAGCATAATGGAACCTGAATGGAGCGTTAACATCAAATGGAGCACAATTCCTGTCTTCAACACAAAAGAATGCAGGCCTCAGCTATACCAATGGGAGGAGGACACTGGGTGAAAATGGAGGTTGAACACCCCAAGGATACTTTTCCTGTGTGTCTAATTTACTAAAAATCTACTTTTCTGGATAGCCTTATGAAAGTGTTGGGCTGTGTAGCACAAGTTTTTTGGCTGTCCTGCTTTGTGCTCATGGCTGGTCATGGGTGTGCCCTCGCCCAGGAGCTATCTAGTATCCTCAGATGAAAGATATACACACAACACACACACACACACACACACACACACACACACACACACACACACACACACAAGCCCATTTTTAAACAGCCTTATTGGCTCTGTGGCTGGGTTCTTCTAAGCCTTCCAACAGCTAGTGTGCCCTTACCTTTACTCCTAGCTCAAGACTTCTAAATCTGCCCTCAATAGTTGCCCAGTGACCTTTACTTCTAGCTCTAGCTCAAGATCTCTAAAGAGCTGGACATGGCTCTATCCTTGAGCTGTATCCTCCTAGCCCTTACCTCACATTAAGTTGGGCATATTATCCAAAGAAAAGATGCTTACTCTATTACTCAACACTGTTCTGAGAGTACTTTATAAGGATGAGAGTTATTCATATTGGCAAAGGAGCAGGAAATTATCATCACTTGACTATAATATGATTGTATATGGGGGGTTAACCATAAGAAATAGTACGAGGGGTCTAGGGACATGGCTTAGTAGTTAGGAGTACTTGTTGTCCTTGAAGAGGACTTGGGTTCAATCCCCAGTCATCACACAGTGGCTCCCAACTATCTTTAACTCCAGTTCCAGGGGATCCAACAGACATGCACATGCATGCAGGGGAAAACATCCATACACATAAAATTATAAAATGAGAATTCCCTAATCTGATCAGTTACAAGATAAACACGACTAAAAACATCAAAGCTGGAGAGATGACTCCGTGATTAAGAGCACTTAATTTGTTGTGTCTGAAGACCTGCACTCAGTTTCCAGTACCCACATGCCTCACAACCATCCATAACTTCAGTTCAAAGAGATGCAATTCCCTCTTCTCACTGTGGGTACCAGGCTCACACACGGTGTTCAAACAGGGAAAACACTCCTGCACATGAAAATGGAATTAACGAGCCTTTTTTAACCTTTCTTAAATTCTAAAAAATAAGCATTTGTAAGGTAAACCAAGAGCTAAAACATAACTACCAAAGAATCAAGTGACAGAAAATGTATAACATCACCGGGCAGTGGTGGCACACGCCTTTAATCCCAGCACTTGGGAGGCAGAGGCAGGCAGATTTCTAAATTCGAGGCCAGCCTGGTCTACAGAGTAAGTTCCAGGACAGCCAGGCTTATACAGAGAAACCCTGTCTTGAAAAAAAAAACAAAAACAAAAAAAAAAGGGGGAATCCTTTTTTTAGATGAAGGGAATCCTAAACCTCAGAGGGAAGGGGCACAGAACCTAAATCTGGCCAGTAACTCCAGAAAAAAATTCTCCAAACAATGATATATAAATAATATCCAATATAAAATTCCAATAATATTTTTGGGTGGTAATGGGAATGGTGTGTAGAAAGATAATTTACCGAGAGATAATATAGGTCAAGCAGATACTTAAATCAGTGACATCATGACAGATTTGCAGAACATTTGAAATGAATCATTATTACAAGTAATCTCTAACAAAGAAACGTTGAGTTTGCTAAGTTTGATTTTACTAAAACTGGTTAATGTCCAACATGTTATAAATCTTTGAGATGATCTGTTTTATGGGAAAAATTTTTTTGCAACTTTACCAGACAAAAATCTACAACTTAATGAGTGTGACAGTTCATTTTAGTAGTCAACTTGGTGCAATTTTGTATCAAATAGGAGACAAATCCCTAAGTGGGCTGCGGCCTTGGCAACTTTCTCCTGAGACAAAATATTTTGAAAAAAAAAAAGCAATTTAAAGGAGAAAGAGTTTGTTTGGGCTTACAGTTCTGGAGGGATAGTATCCAATGCCTCAGCAGGAAGGGAAGGTATCCTAACAGGAGCCAGGAGCTTACATTGTATCCACACTCAAGAAGCAGAGAAGAAACAGGAAGTGGGGCCAGGCAGTTGAAGGCTCAACTTCCGCCCCCAGTGACCCACTTCCTGCTCTAAGGCTCTACATCCTAAAAGCTCCACAACCTTTAGAAGTAGTACCACCAGTTGATGAAAGATTCGTATATTTGAGCCCATGGGAGACATTCCACATTCAAACCACAGTTGGTGAGGGTTTATCCAGAGGTATTTAACTGAATGGGAAGACCACCTGGAGTGCCTGCAGCATTATCCATGGGGTGTGATTGCAGACTGAGTTGTCAGTGTCTATATCTTTAGTCAATAGTAAAACAGCAATACATGTCCCTACCATCCTTTTATCCAGCAGCGTAAAAACAGAAGATTGAGAATGTACTTAGTGGTGAGTTCTCACCTAGCAAACTTGGTACCTTGGGTTCAATCCCCAGTACCACAAAGACAAAAGACAAAACATGGTCCTTAGCAGGGACTAAGCTCTCTAGCAATAGCTGTATGAGGTGGTTTGGCCTCCCAGAGACTCATGTAGTTGAATGGTTGGCCCATAGGAAGTGGCACTATTAGCAGGTGTGGCCTTGTTGGAGTAGCTGTGATCATGTTAGAGAAAGTATGTCACTGTGGGGGAGGGCTTTGAGGTCCCCTAAGGCTCAAGCTAAGCCCTGTGTGGCACACAGTCCCTTTCTGCTGCCTTCAGATCAAAATGTAGAACTCTCAGCTCCTTCTCCAGCACCATGTCTGCTTGCATGACCCCATGCTTCCGGTCATGATGATCATGGACTGAACCTCTGAAACCGTAAGCCAACCTCAATTAAATGTTTTCCTTCATAAGAAGGTGTCTCTTCACAGCAATAAAACCCTAAGAAAGATATTGTACAAAGAATCATTACTCAAAGCAGGGTTGGCTTCTGGCTGACCATGAAGTCTACCCTAACTCACTATTTTCTTACCAGATTAGCTAATCTCTTTTTTTAAACAAAATTCTGTTTATCAGTCTTTTCCCTTGGAATGCCACTTCATTCAGGAATTTTTGGGTTTGTTTGTTTGTTTGCTTGCTTGCTTTTTTGAGACAGGGTTTCTCTGTATAGCCTTGGCTGTCCTGAATCTCACTCTGTAGACCAGGCTGGCCTCAAACTCAAAATCCACCTGCCTCTACCTCTCAAGTACTGGGATTAAAGGCGTGTGCTACCACTGCCCGGTTTAGGGTATCCTTTTAAATAGAATGCTTATTTGCAGCAAGCCAATCTGTCCTTCGGTATCCCCTTGAATGTTCCTAAACAAGCTCCTGAACAAGCTCAATTGCTGATGAAATTTTAGGTCCATGTTTGACTTCATACATTTTAAATCACGTTTGTGGGTTTGTTGTTATTTGTTTGTTTGTTTGTTTTACGAAGCACTAATCTCTTTCCTCCCCCTTCTTTTTTTTTCCTATTCTAAGGATTGATTCCATAGGCTTGTACATGCTAGGCAAGTGTTCTCCAATGAGGTAAACTCCCAGCCTAACGATTTAAAAGCACAAAACAAACAAACAAAGAAATGTTCCTCACAGTACCTTTCACCCAGCACAGAAACTATTTGACATTTGCAACTCTAAAGGAGGTTGGCCTGAGGCATGCAGAGCAGGAGCCTCAGTACAAAGTCTGAAATCTCCTGCTCACAGCTTCAGACCCGTCTGGGCATGCTTGACTGACTGGCCGAGCAAGCTGCCCAGAGTTCTCCTTGGGGAAGGAACTAAAAGTCTGGGGGAAAAAAAGAGAGAGAGGGAGAGACTTAGGAATGCTGAAGTGGGATAGCTGCCTTCTGGCACCCTCGTGCCTTCTGGCACCCTCGTGCCTTCTGGCACCCTCGTGCCAGGAACAGAATTTCACCACTAGTGGTATGAACAAGCTAGAAGAAAGGACATTTTAAAATGCTTCACAAAGAAAAAAGTAAATATTTAAGGATTAATTAACTTGAAAAGAAGTGTAATAAACAATACTATCTGTTCAAAGGCTACTGGAATCCAGACGGGTGATGTGATGCAGAAGTGTGCCAAGGTCTAGAGCTGCGGCCTCAGCTCCGATGTACTCTTCCACACTGGGGAGTGAGATGACTCAGCACTTAGCTCCTTGTGTCCCTTTTTTCTTGTCTTTCCGTGTGTTGCCCTTCAGTCTCCTGAGGCACAGGAGGTGAGGAAAGTGAGCGTGTTTTCTGCCTTTATCATGAGACGGAATCCAAACAGGCAAGGAAAGGTCTGTTTGCTACAAACCTCTAAACCATAAATTCACCAGGTGTAAGACAAGCTGGGGACCCGGACTCCCTGAGGGACCAGAGAGTTCTGAACTATCTGACTCTCACTAAATGTAGTCCTCTGATTTTCCTATCAGGTTGCTACCGGGACAAGATTCCTAAAAAGATGTAATAAAATGTAAGTAAACTTAAAGTTTGCATATGTGCAACAGACAACATGCAAACAAAGTGTTTAACTGATTTGTAGGATTTTCCCCATTCATTACAAAGCATCTAGAAGAAGATACTCTGTGGTAGTAAAGCTCATTCCATGTGGTCATTCAACTCTGGTGTAAGTTCCTATTGAGCCATCCTTAGAGCATGCCGTCTCTACATCTTCCTAATGCCAAAATAATATCTGTCTGCCCCACCCCAATTCCTGGGTATCATGCTCACATTCTAGGGAGAAAGAAGTACAAAGGACAAAGGCATTAGTCATCTGTCCTTAAAGAAGATCCTGAAAGTCTTACATAGGAATAGCATCTTTCATTTTTAATGGCAGTAACTGTCTATCAAATGCCCACTACCAATCATATTGAGAAATGCAGTTGTATAAGCTAGACTCTGCCAACCTAAGTTACGTCCATGTTCTTACAAACAGGTAGAGGCACCTGTTACCACAGCACTTTGGAGGTTGGAGGAGAGAGACTCGGGAATTCAAAGCTATCCTTTGCCATATAGCAAGCTTAAGGCCAGCATGGGCTACACGAGACTTTGCTTTAAAAAAATTAATTTGGGGAGCTGGAGAAATGGTTCAGCAGGTAAGAGCACTGGTTGTTTTTCCAGAGGATATGGGTTCAATTCCTAGCACCCACATGAAGGCTCACAAACACCTATAACTCCAAGGTCAGGGAATCCATTGCTTTCTTCTGGCCTCCAAAGGCATATGGCATGCATGAGGTACACATACACACAATCAAAACACCTACATACATACAGTAAATAATTTTCAAGTGAATTTTGATTAAACAATTATTTCTAACTTCTGATACAATTAGGATTTTGATATGAAAATTCAAAATGTCAAAATAATACTGCGTACCAGGGATAGGATAGGACAGGGTCTTTCTTTCTCTCTGTTTCTTACTTTGTTTGCTTGTTTCTTTCTTTCTTTCTTCCTTTCTTCCTTTCTTCCTTTCTTCCTTTCTTTCTGTCTGTCTGTATATGAGTACACTGTAGCTGTCTTTAGACATACCAGAAGAGGGCATCAGATCTCATTACAGATGGTTGTGAGCTACCATGTGGTTGCTGGGAATTGAATTCAGGATCTCTAGAAGATCAGTCAGTGCCCTTAACCGCTGAGTCATCTCTCCACCCACCCCACCCCCGGGTATTTCTATGAATTAATTGGTTTTGATAAATGGGAAAGAGATGGAGGGGGGTTACACTGGGTTAGCTGTTGTTCAGTAACTGAGCAAGTGCAAGGATCATTTCTGACAGCCCTTACAGGGAACAAAGTTCAGCAGAGAGTTCCTAAGATGTTCATGGATTGGCCTCCCTCCTGCCGGTTAACTCCTTAAATTCTAAAGGCAACAAAGATGCATCAACTAGTTAGTGAAAAGGGAGTTTGACAAAGAGACACCTACTACCTACTTGTATACTCCATTGCATTTCTTTAAGGGACGTCTTGTATTTCTATGGAAGACTTGCTTGAGTTAGATGAGCCTGCCTAGTTTGTGGCTTTAATTCCCCCACAGGAGCTGAGAGAATATGAGTCTTACAAAGGCTGTCATCCGAAGTACTGCCCTCGTGGAAGTAAGAGGCTGACCCAACTAGCATCTGGCCTGTTCTCTCTTTCTAGAAAAACATGGGAGGTAAAAGAAAACTAATCGAATGTAAACAAGGTCCCCAAATGTGAGAGAGATAGGAGGAGCAAGTGGAGACCAGCATAAACTAATGTATTCAGCTTGATGGAGGGTCTGGAATCAGACATTACACAGTGGAAAGCATTTGGGCTGAGAGGAGACAAAAGGAACAATCTTATTTTTTGTTGTTGTTTGTTTTTTGTTTTTCCGAGACGGGGTTTCTCAGTATAGCCCTGGCTGTCCTGGAGCTCACTTTGTAGACCAGGCTGGCCTCGAACTCAGAGATCCGCCTGCCTCTGCCTCCCAAGTGCTGGGATTAAAGGCATGCGCCACCACCGCCCGGCTAAGAAGAACAATCTTTTATTGAGGTGTGATGCAAACATAAATTTGAAAGGAAAGGAGGTTCAAGATGAAGTTTTCCTCTAGCAGGGGATGGAATAATCCGAAGGAAACAAGGCACACAGGCCAGGGCAAGGGAAGAGGTAACTCATTAGAGAGGGCTCTGGAGAGTCCAGCTCACCTAGCTCCTCCCCACCTCTGTTTTGTAAATTAATTGATTGTTCAACTATACAAATATATGTTAAAGTCAGTAAATCAACTCAACTAAGACTTAGATGAATAGTATCAAGAATAGGAAATGTGCTGGGAGGTGGTGGCACACGCCTTTACTCCCAGCACTTGGGAGGCAGAAGCAGGCATGTTTCTGAGTTTGAGGCCAGCCTGGTCTACAGAGTGAGATTCAAGACAGCCAGGGCTACACAGAGAAACCCTGTCTCAAAAAAAAAAAATGGGAAATGTATTGCTGGTACAACCTAAACAAGTATAACCACTAGGTAAGCTAGATGTCTAAATTTAGTAAGGCCCTCTGACTCCTCGATCCCATATATATAGATAGGGCACTTGAAAGGTATTTCTACAAATAAAAACAATAATAAGAAATAATAATAATGATGATAGATAATAATAATAATAATGATGATGATGATGATAAATGTCTATATACACATATACATACAGGTACACACACACACACACACACACACACACATATATATATATATATGTATGTATACACATTGTCCATTACAAGAGAAATGGATAAGCACTCTGTTAAAATAATATGCTATGAAATGATAAGCTGTGATTTAAGGTAGTAAATAAGATTTATATTTGATAAACTGAACAATATTAAAAACATAGATTTTAGCTTAAGAGGAAAAGAGAGAGGTGTAGTGGCTAGACCCTGTCTCCAAGGAGAAGGGGGAAGGGAAAGAGGAAGAGGAAGGAAAAAAGGGTAATAAAGTGTTTTCTTTGCTTATCATTCATAAGGCCTTAGATAAGGGCAGACAGACAGACACAGAAAGACAGACAGACACAGAGAGATAAAGAACAATCTATGTAATTTTTTTTTTTTTTTTTTTTTTTTTTTTTTTTTTTTTTTTTTTTTTTTTTTGGTTTTTCAAGACAAGGTTTCTCCGTATAGCTCTGGCTGTCCTAGAACTCACTCTGTAGACCAGGCTGGCCTCGAACTCAGAAATCTGCCTGCCTCTGCCTCCCAAGTGCCGGGATTAAAGTTCTGCGTCACCACCACCACCACCTGGCAATCTATGTATTCTTAATTTACATAGATTGAGCCGGGTGGTGGTGGCGTACACCTTTAATGCCAGCACTTGGGAGGCAGAGGCAGGCGGATTTCTGAGTTCGAGGCCAGCCTGGTCTACAGAGTGAGTTCCAAGACAGCCAAGACTACACGGAGAAACACTGTCTCGAAAAACAAAAACAAAAACAAAAAAATTCTGTGAAGAAATGAAGTGATGTTTTGGATAAAGGAAGAAACTGACCCACTAGACAGATAAACTTTCCTATTGTAATGATTAATGTAGTGTGAATGCTTTGTGTCTGAGAGTGCTCCTAGCCTTAATCCCCACCGCCCAAAAGAAGGTCACTGGAAGAAGATGCACCCTCAGTTCTCTTATATCTGTAAAGGTATGACCAACACTAAAATATATGGTTACTACAATACTAATCCCACTGAGATTTCAAGAAAGTTAAACCAGATTTGGAGTACCTTACAGTTGCAGTGATAAGACGAGCTGGCCAAGGTAGCTTACAAAAGAAGCATTTATCTTGCTTACAATCCTAGAGGAATGAAGGGTCTATCATGATGAAGGTGTAACAGCAAGAAGCAGGCTTGGTAGCAAAGAGGCGTGCATGGTGGATGGAGCAGGATGCTGAGAGCTCACATCCTCTACCACAAACATGAAGCAGAGACCTTGACCTGGAAGCAAGGGAGACTTTAAGCTGTCAAATCCTGTTCCTATTGATGTACTTTCTCCAGAAAGACTGTCCAACCTAAGCCACCCCATATAGCACCACCAACTGGGGATGGGGTGTCAAATACCTGCCTCTCTCATTAACATCAGTGTAGATCAAACACTAAATATTCAGCTGGCGTACACCCAGCTATTAGTTGGTAGAAAAGGCTCAGTAGCTGGTTCAGTCACCTTGAGCCCCCTCCCATGAAGTTCATTTCGATTACAGTCTTGGTGTTCAGTTGCTGTCCTGGCAAAATGAAAAAAAAAAAATCAAAGTCATTCCATGGTGGACTTTCAGAGTTTAAAATAAATAATAATAATAAAACACAGTTAAAATTGTTCATAGTATATCTAATCCTCAAATAAAGGAGCACACAGTCCTCTCCTTGTTGACTTCAGCTCTTCACAGAAAATAATTCATCTGCTGATTATGGTTTCAGAAGCTCATCACTCCTGTGGTTAGTGCTAGCCAAACTCAATCCACGTCTTCTCTGACCACCACTTGCCAGAGAAACCAATCAGTCTTGCCAATTCACAGATTACCAGACAGCATGTGCTGGGGGAAGAACGCCAGTGGAGCCAACTGACACGGTAGGGAAGAGAAGACCAGCCAAAGTATAATGACCTGAAATGGCATTCAGTCAGATCCTGGGGACTTTGCTGGCCCTTGATCAAAGGTCTGGCACTTTGTACTGTCAGGTCTTAGGAAACAGTGTCATGTCGTAGTATAATCTAAAAGACTAATTTAGAGCAAGCTATCAGGAGTAATGTATTATTTGCAGCAAAATTTATAAGGAATGGAGGTCTGGAAGATATCATACTGTCTTTCTAGTGTAAAAGCAGGAACAGTTAAGAATATGATCTGAGGCTGGGCAGTGGTGGCGCACGCCTTTAATCCTAGCACTTGGGAGGCAGAGGCAGGAGGATTTCTGAGTTTGAAGCCAGCCTGGTTTACAGAGTGAGTTCCAGGACAGCCAGGGCTATACAGAGAAACAAACAAACAAACAAACAAACAAAGAATATGATCTGAGACCTTTTAAAATGAAAGGAAGAGTGATCCAAACATCCTTTGCTACAATACCATTTCTATCCGAGAGGAAAGCCTTTTACCTTACCACCTCTGGTAGCCTGTCATTTTTGCTATGGTGGATGGTTCTTAGTCTCTGAACCAGCTACTTTCAGGGTTCACAAAGGTGAGACAGCATAAGGGCTTGACAAACTAAAGAAAGTCTCATTCATTTAGGGCAGACAGAGTCTGTCTGAAGTCTAGGGTCCTACCAGATGATCCCTCAAGAGCTCTTCCAAACCTAAGCTAGAAGATTACTGTGCATTGAGGGAAAGTGTAGATCCCATAGTTTATAGAGTTTTAGAGACGTTTAGAAATCTGTCAGGCCAACCTCTTTTTGTCTTTATAGAGTGTCACTTAGAGAGAAGAGCTGACCCTGTATAGCAGCTACCTCACTGACCCTGTGTAATAACTAGTTCACTGCCTCTGAACATATATCTGTACAATACATGCTACATTCCAGGAATTCCATTAAATCCTGGGATAAGAGAGTGGCGTACATAGTTATACGGTGTGCACACTAGTTAGAGACACTCTTCCTGGATTCCACTTTATTGTCAATACTTTCTAGTTGTGAGACCTTGCTTAAGTGGCGTCTTACTATTCCACTTACTATTCCTATGTTACTCTGTAACATAGGGTGATGATAGGTAAGTACGTGTTCAGAGGAATGTCATGAAACTTAGAAGAGTCAATAGGCTCAATGTGTAGAGATCAAAACCGTTCCTGGCACACAGTACAAACTCTATACACACTTGTTAATTGAAATATCAGCCGTGTGCCCTCTGGAAGCTCTCTGTCTTTTGTTTAGTCAGACAGCCCAGCACACTGGGAGACTGCTCCGCCAGCCAATCTAACCACTTCTATCTGAGTGCACAGTCATGTCTGGTTTACCTATGTCTACCCCATTTCTTCTTCTGCAGTGCACACTGTGGTGTTTGGTACAGGACAGACTCTACCAGTATTTGGTGAGTGAACAAATGGATCACGAAACTAAAGGGACAGAAACAAATATCCTGAGAAGAAAAGATTTAAACAGCACCTGAAGGGATGTGAGAGAAGTAGTATTCCTTCACAAAGAGCAGGGACTGTGGATGTGTGAAGCAGCCAGAGCAGAGTCTCAGGAGCAGGAAGGTGACAGGCTTCACCTACACATACAGCCAATCTTCTCACTTACGGACTGTACCTAGATACACTGGGAACCTGCCAAGCTCAGCTTCCCATGTATCAGGTAGCAGCCTTCTGATGAAGCCAGGTGCTCATTAAGAGGCTTCGGGAGTTACCAGCCTTCTTTCCTTTAGCACATGTCTGTTCCATAGGAGTTGGCTGATTTCAGAAAACCAACAGGGATAAAGACACCAAACATGTATGTACTTAGCTTGTCTACTCACTGCCAGAGTTTGATGATGCTTCACCAGTGGTGTTTCTAGTGTTGAGTTTGTTCCATCAGGAGCACGATTGCAGTCTTTGCCTCTAAAAATGGTAAAACAATTTTTCTTTAAAAAAAAAAGAAGAAGAAGAAGAAGAAGAAGAAGAAGAAGAAGAAGAAGAAGAAGAAGAAGAAGAAGAAGAAGAAGAAGAAGCAGCAGCCCTGGTGGTTCTTAGGGTAGATACCTGGCTGTCCATTAATTTCCATTCTTGCTTTCTCCCATGCCAATTGCATCCCAGGTTTTTCTCTGGGTTCAGGGACACTCGGAAGATATCTTCTCCCTTACATCAATACAAGGTCATGTGATAAATAGACATGGGCTGCTCAACTCAGCCCAAAAACGAATTGAAAAGGGATGACTTTTTAAAAATGTACAGCCTCTCCTCTTGGTGGGATGTTGATATAGTGGCTGATATTGAAGTAACCTTTTAAATCTTGTAAGGCGACCCCAAGAAGGGTAAATTTCTTAAGGAGTTATAGAGAAGAGTGGGTTTGGTTACTCTTAAGTTGCTGCCACCAAGAGAAACAACTTAAGGACCCAGAGTGACAGAAGATTTAGACCTTTGTAGTAGGGAAGGCTTGGTGGGGCTTATGGCAATACCTTACATCATGACAGGCCGAGAAGAGACAAGGCTAGACCAGGGGTCAAGCTTTATCTTTCAAAGGTCCACCCCTAGTGGCCTACTTCCACCAGGTAGGTCCCAGGTAGGAAGCAAGCATTCAAGAGTGCTGAGGACATTTCAGATTCAAACCGTAATGCCATGGATGGCATAGGGGCCTACATCAGACTTTAAATGTGAAAGTATAATCAGTTTCTGTCTTACTTAAAACATTGTTCATTTGAGCTCGTTGCTGCTTTGTTCTTGGCAGCACACCTATCCAAACCAGAATAGCTTTCTGGTTCTTTCCATTTTCTGCCATCACATTTTGTTCCTACCATTGGGTCCACAACTGATAAAATTTAAAATGTAAAGCAGCAAATAAGGGTAACAACGAGAGTAATAATTACAATGGTGAATACCCTGCATAAACCTTGCTTCTTCCTTCCTCACCCCCAATACCACACATTGTTAATTTCCTGGCTACTTCTAGTATTTTTGGATTGTCTCATTTGCATTCTGTGAGTGTGCATTCTTTAAGAGTCATTCTATGAGCCAGAGAGGAATAAGTGATAAAATATGTAGAAAAGGAGCTGAAATGTTACAAGAGGAATTTAGGTGGAAGGGACTAGGAGATTGTCCAGCAGCAGGTAAGTTATGGGACAACTGAAACACAATGTTAGGCAACGATGGAGAACTGTGCTCAAGAATAATTTCTACTGCTTTGGGGAAAATAAACAGGAAATCTTGTCAAGCAGTTTCCAAAGCAATACATAAATATATTTATATGTGGATTTATTGTTTAAAATTACTTCCCAGGGGAGATGCAAACATGTACCCCTTCTCCCAAGGTCCCAAGGACAAACCAGTGCACAAGAAAGCTTAAGTGTATTTCAAGGAATGAATGAGTTTGTTGAGCTTCCTTATATGGCATAGATAGGGGGTTCTTGGCAGGGGTGTGGGTGCTCCTACCTGCAGGCCAACAGGCCAGACCCAGAAGGGATGAGGATTTTCCTGTAGCCACCTAGATGAAGTCTAGTCTCCTACTCCAAAAGACTTTAGCACCTCCCTGAGTTCATATGCAAATAAGGGGGAGTTGCTGGTGACAAGTGTTGAGGTTTGGTCTATTGCTATATATTGTAATGCTAAATTCTGTACTGTACAGTCTAAGTCTAAATGAATTTTCACATTTACCAGCTTTTGTTGTGCAAACCTGTTCCTTGATTTAAAACTGTTGGTTAAGTAAAATTGGCTCCAGCCAATTACTAGAAGGATTAGAGGTGGTGGCTTTGGAGAAGAGAGGAGTGAGGAGAGATCTGAAGAAAGAGAAGAATGAGAATAAAGAGGTAAGGGGAGAGGAGGGGAAGAGATGAGGAAGTCACTAAGAGGGGAAATGGACCGTGAACACTCGGCCAGGAGAAACAGCAAGTATTGGGGGTACACCACTGGGGAGGTAGCCAGGCCAGCAGTTAAAAAGGTAGATTAGGGGTTATCCCCACATAATTGTCAAAGCCAAATAAAATAAACATCCTGAATCTCATTCATTTGTAAACTACTCGGGGATAAGCTTAAATTGGTTATACTACAACAGGTATTCATAACTTTCTATAACAAATGCATATGATTTGTATAAATTTTGAGGATTGTATATGTGTGTATATGCATACACATGTGTATCTGCAAGTGCATATGTGTCAGAAACCAGAGAACTTCAGGTGTTGTTTCCCATAAGCCATCTACCTTGACATTTCCTGTGGATTCTGGAGTACTGAACTCAGCTCTTCATGCTTGCACTGAAATCACACTTGACTGACTGAGCTATGGCCCTTGCCTCTGTTTGTGTTTTTAGAAAGTGATTCTTGGGCAATGGTAGAAATAGAAATAAAACCCCACACTTGATAAATGTCTCTATGTGGTATTGGTTAGAGTAATGGCAAATTAGGCAGTTATAACAAACCTTTGTACAAAAGGGGAAAATGGTGTGCTGGCTAAATTTATGACATCTTGACACAAGCTAGAGTCATCTTGGAAGAGGGAACTTCAGTTGAGAAAATACCCCCACCAGACTGGCCTATGATGCATTTTCTAGGTAGATAGTTATATGAGAGGACCCACCTCACTGTGGGGGTTGCTACCACTGAGCTGCTGGTCCTGAGTGTTTGGTTTTTGGACCCAAGAAATGGGACTGAGCTGCATATTTTACGTACCAAAGCAGACCTGGCCTCCAGGTTCTCGCAGCATCCTTCAGCAGGCCTAGCACAACCTGCCCCCAACCTTGAACTTTCCAGCCTAACGGCTGGGCTGCCCTCCTTGGCACACCCCCATTGTACCCTTTCATTCTTTCTCTTCCCCCTTTCTCCCCATGGTAACTCCCCTGGCCTCAATCCTTGGGCCCAGTAAACTCGCCTGAGAGCAGCTTCCCAATAAACCTGGCATTAATATAATCTAATCTGGTTTGAACTGGCTCATTTCAACGGGAGCTGAGAAATAGCCTATCACTGAGTACTACAAGAAAATAAGCTCCGTAAGTCAGTAAATAGCAGCAATCTTCCTGGCCTTCGAATTAGCTCTTGCCTCCATATTCCTGCCCTGTCTTCCATCAGTGATGCACTATGGTGTGGAAGTCTAAGTTGAAATAAACCCTTTCTTTCCCCAAGCCACTTTTCAGCATGGTGCTTTATTCACAAACCCTAAAACACATATGAGAGGCATTGTTTTACTCACAGATGGGATACCTTGACTCCAGCTGTTCTATCAACAGTCACTAAAAAGCCAGATGTCCTTTCATTTAATGGCTCATGACTCCACCTTGAGAATTGTTAAGACTGCCATCTTGAAGCCTAATGATAAGGGTGCATGCACACCTTTAATCCCAGTACTCAGGAGGCAGAAGAGAATGGATCTCTTTAAGTTCCAGGCTAGTCTAGTCTACATATTGAATTCTAGGACATCCAGGGTTACAAAATAGAGAGACCCTGTCTCAAAACAAACTGGCAAAAACAAAATAAACAAACCATTTCTGCCACGGAAGAGAGATAAAGGTGTAGTTTATTGGGCAGAACTAGCTTGTACTCTTCACCTAACTTAGGAGGGAACACATGGGAAATTTAGTGAGGGCTGTCTCTGGCACACATTCTTGTGGTGGTTGTGTTGTCACAACCTCAAATCACACTGTTCAGCACAAGTGCATAATTATATTTAGTTTTTTGTTTGCTTGTTTGATTGCTTTTGTTTTTTGAGACAGGGTTTCTCTGTGTAGCCTGCCCTGGACCTTCTTTATAGACCAGGATGGTCTTGAACTCAAAGATCTGCCTGCTTCTGCCGGCCGTGTGCCACTATGCCTAGCTTTAGAATTAATTTTTTAAGAGAGTACAGATACAACAGAACTACATATAGAACAATATATGATTGGGTGTTTTATGCAAATTTTTCAATAGTCAAGAATGAGAAGGAGACATAGCTTATCTAGAAGGCCTTGGGTAGAATTTCCACAGAAAAAAAATCAAACAAATACCAACAGTTAACCAAAAATGGACTTTGCTGTGAGAAAGGGTAAGGAGATTGAAGAAAGATGAGGCAAAACTGAAGGTGTTTTGTTCTCTGTCCTAGCTCTTTAAGTGAGGAAACCAGACTGCACGAGATACCATAGTCTAAAGACAGACCTGGCAAAAGGATCAGGACAAAAGGAGCAGAAAAGCACTGCAATGCAAAATGTACGCAGTTGCCTCTAATCTGAACTGTTTCAGGAGTGTTCAGTGGTTTATAGTGTGATAGTATGTACACTGTATAGAAATGTGCATGTTCAACACGCACAACCAAGGCTGCAATGAGGTTGCTCTTTGCCATGTAGGCAAACACTGCCAGAAACAACTCAGATTCATTTTAAATAAGTAAATAAATCTTTTTTTGTTGTGTTTTCAGAAACTTTTTGCTATTGGAGGTTTTTTTCCTCAAATCCCGTATTTGGTTGGATGGCTTTCTATGGGGATGCGCCCCATACTTTAAAAAACTGAGCCACTTAGCATTTTGGACTTCAGGTAGTTATTATGAGATGCTGTCAAGGTTGGGCTAAGAGACAGGATACCACTTCTGCTGAAGAAATCTCACTCTGTATGACCAGGGGGACACTTTGACCTCTCTTACTTAGTCTCTTCTTCTCCTTCCTCTTCATCCTCCTCCTCCTCTTCTTCATATTTTCCTCTTCCTCTCCTTTCTCTTCTTCCTCCCCTCTTCTTCCTCTTCCTCCTCCTCTTCTTTTTCTTCCTCCTCTTCCTCTTCCTTCTTTCTCTCTCCTCTTTCCTTCCCTCTGTTCCTTTTATTTTCTTTCACTACTTTTTAACATTAGGTCTTGTTCATGCTAAGCACATGCTTTACCACTGAATTCCCACCGCAGTCCTCCCACTCCATTCCTCTAAAAGCTTCTTGGGGCTTGCAGAGACTGTTCTACCTTTGGGAGACTGCTCTGCCGTAAAACAAGTCAGGCCAAACCTTTGTGTACTTATCAGTTCTCGTTTTATGACCTTCCCTAATTGTTAACACTTCTATAGGAACTAAGTGGTGGAATGTCACCTGAGAGTACTAACGTGCCCTGCGCTGCTGAGTTAGTGAAGAAAGAGCCTTTGTCATGGCAAGTGAGATCATCCCAGTGTGTCCCTTGAAAACGTTTGTGTCTTGCACCTGAATTGCCTTTGGGCCTCCAACTCCCTACTCTGAGGCCCAGCCAGTGCTGGATTGTTCTATGATTTTATTGCACTATGTCTTGGCTGGTTTTATGTCAACTTGACACAAGCTTGAGTCATCTGAAAGGAGGGGATCTTCAACTGAGAGAATGCAAGCGGTTGGGTACTTTCTTAATTAGTGATTGATGGTGGCAGAGGGCTCCACCCATGTTGGCTGGGGCCCTCCCTTGGCTGGTGGTCCTGGGTTTCTACAAGAAAACAGGGGAGCAAGCCATTAAGCAGCACCCCTCCATGGACCACACATCAGTTCCTGCCTCCAGGATCGTGCCTCGTTGAATTCCTGTCCTGACGTCCTTAGATGATGAACAGTGTGATGTGGGAGTGTAATCAAATAAACCCTTTCCTCCTCAGATTGCTTTGATCACAGCATTTCATCACAGCAATAGCAACTGAGACACATTGTAATTTATACCCAAATTGCCTAATAGAAGCCAGGTAAGTAACTGTAGTCTCAGCTGCTCTTGAGTCTAAACCTTGAGCCTGGGATTTAGGGCCAGCCCCTGCAAGACTATGAGAGCTTGTCTGCAAAACAAACAAATCTACCTTCCCTATTTGCTAAGACTTCCTGATCATAAAAAGGTGGATGTTCTCTTCTTCCTAGGAGCTAGGTACTGAGAAAGATGAGGCAAGGGATTATATATACTTACATATGTGTATATAAAGTGTCTAAATTAAGCATTTATATTCTAGAATTTAGGTTTAATCGATTTTTACCAAACTCCTGTGTGCCATTAATGGTACAAACCCTTGACATCATAAATATATTAACCCACTTTGATTCCCAGGGTGGTTGACTTCAGCCTTAGTGATGGTTCTAGCATGTCTGGATGAGGGTGAAGGGACACACATAAAGATAGTCTCTAGAAATTCAAAAGTACATAAACCTGTCCAAGAGTCATTAACACAGCTTGAGAGTCCATAGCTGGGCAGACGGTAGCAAAGGGAGCAGCTGACAGAAAGAAACAGACTACAGGGAGGAGAGTTGTGAAACTGAGGTTTCCTGGATCCACAGGAGGGTGGGGAAGGTTACAGAGAAGGGAAGGCTGAAGCGCAGAAAGGTGGTGGGGGCAGGAACAGCCTGCTGTCTGAAATAACACAGACAGAGTGAGTCAGCCCATGACATCCTTTACATCAGTAGTTAAGGACGGGTGTGGCCGGCCGGCCTCCTGCACACAGGTAACCAAAGGGGGCACAGGAGATTGGCAAAGGCGGGAGCCTCCAGCGGCAGGGATGCGGCACAGTGCTGACACCGTGAGCTAATTCCAGCGCAGACTGGCAGACAGCAGGGCCTCTGTCTGGGGGCACTACATGCTGGAAAGGAGGGAAGTAAGCTCGCAGCTATTTTTAGTGCCGCATCACAGTGCATAGCGGACTTAGAACGTGCCTGCAAACTGAATTCATCGGATGGAAAGGCAGGCATGTAGCCCGCTCCACTTCCTTTCCTCCCAAGATCCCTTTCTACAGTTTGACCTACTACGGCCTTGCTTCCTACCTCTGTGAGGAACTGATGTAAGTGGCATCCTAAGGCTTCTGTGAAAGAAAGGCTCAAAACTGTAGTCTTGGAATCAGCTGCTTTGGAGAATCAAAGAAAATAAAGTTTCTTAATTCTTCTGTGTTGTAACAAATGCCTCAAACAGGCTCAGCTTGGTTGGAAGTACTGGCACAACGGAATTCAGTAGACCCTTAAAGGAAGCCACAGACAATTTTCCTTGTGCTACAGTGGAAACTCCACACTCTCACAACACCTAGGGGCTTTCCTACTAATAAAATTAGTTTTCGGGGTATGATGTCATCAGAAAAACTCTGGTTGGCTGAATGTTTTGGGGCAGTCAAAATTTTTCCAAGAACGTTTTTTGGGTATCAGACATCGGCGTATTTGGTTTTGGCCTTTCTTCCAGTATTTTCACCATAATAATAACAAGCATATACCATCCCCCAGAGGCGTGTTTCCTTCGGACTCCTTCAAAAGCTCATAGTCTGCTGTGCGTACCCTCTTGGTCTGACAGTCCCTGACTTGGTATGTGGGGGAACAAGGCAATGAAGACACTCCTTCCTTCTGCCACTGGCTTTCAGATTAGACAGAGCAACGATGATTTTGAAGCATAGCCAAGAAACGTCATAACAGAGGTTGGTACATCTAAATTAAACGAGCCCAGGGAGCAACGGGAAGATTCGAGTTTGAGATATTTATTAATTTCTTGTGGGCAATTTGTTAAGCTGGGCGGGTGGACCCTGTGCACAGGAAATCCCAAACACCTCAGGCTGTCATGACTGTGTGCAACGAACACTGTGTTTGAAGAACGTGGCCAGTTTTGCACAAGTTCCAATAAATACACAAGCGAAAAGGAGTCTGTTTTCACTGGGAAGTCAGGACAAGGACACTGAATCCAGTGAGGCTGCAGGCAGGATTCCTCTTCTCTGTCCGTTGGCTTACTGAGTTCCAGCATCTGGCTAATCTGTAACTAGGACCTGGATAAGAACAGCAGCAAGAGCCAGAGGTACAGCAATTGCCTGCCATCTATCTCAAGGCCCAGGTCCAATTCTCAGCCTGGAGAGATGGCTCAGCAGCTAACCACACTTGCTCTTCCAGAGGACCTTCGTTCAGTTTCCTGCAAGCATTCTGGGCAGCTCACAATGGCTAGTAACTGCAGCTTCGGGGTATCTTGGGCAACACACACACACAAAGAGACTTACTTGTTTGTTTGTTTGTTTATTTATTTATTTTGTTTTTTTGAGACAGGGTTTCTCTGTGTAGTCCTGGCTGTCCTGGAACTCACTCTGTAGACCAGGCTGGCCTTGAACTCAGAAATCCACCTGCTTCTGCCTCCCAAGTGCTGGGATTAAAGGCATGCACCGCCACTGCCTGGCTCACACAGACGCATTTTTAAGAAACAAAATTCAATTTAAAAGCAGAAAGAAAAAAAAGAACCCAGTCCTATTTGTGAGGTGAGGTACTGCTTGCCTGTAATCTCCA
Organism: Mastomys coucha; assembly: GCF_008632895.1. NCBI lineage: Eukaryota > Metazoa > Chordata > Mammalia > Rodentia > Muridae > Mastomys > Mastomys coucha. The sequence goes on along the minus strand of NW_022196906.1, from coordinate 26,054,923 downwards.
TGGGTAGAGGCAGGAAAGGCAAGAACTCCAGGCAGGCTAGATAGGTAGTTCAAGGCCAACCTGGGATAGTGAAGCACTGTCTCAGAAAAGAAAGGCAATGGGCAGAAAGGCTAAGCAGGGTAGAGAGAGGCACTACCAGTGGCTTGTCCTTCCTCTTCCTTTTCATTTCCCAGCCCTCTTCCTACTTCCACCTCCCTTTCTGCCCTCCCTCCCTTATAATGACCTAAAAGCCCCAGCTGAACTAAGAAGCTTTGAATGGGAAAGTTGACTTGACCCATGACCCCTGTGATCCCCGAGAAGGCTTCTGACTAGCAGATCCACACACCAAACCTGCTGGCACCTACCACTTAGAGACTGCAGGGTGATGGACCCCAAAGCGTCCCCTTTTCCCTTCTATAAAAGTCTAAGCCACTCCCCCCACCCCTTGCCCCATACCATATGCACACACTCTCATGGCCTCAGAGAAAACGCAGCCTCTGCTTCTGGAGATGCCTATCTGCTCTCTTTTATTTCCCAGTTGCCTCTATCAATTCTGATCTAACACCTCCCTTCTTTCTGGTAAGAAATAAAAACAGAGCCTTATACCCAGGGCATAGGTCAATTGGTAGATCTCTTGCCTACCAACTTTCCTGTCTTTGATCGCCAGCACTAAGGTATGGGGGAAAATGACCTTGATTGATCCTGAGAAATTCATAGAAAGTGAGGATGTAGCACAGTTCACAGTTATTCTTTTGTTTTCTTTTGTTTTGTTTTGTTTTGTTTTGTTTTTTTGAGACAGGGTTTCTCTGTGTATCTCTGGCTGTCCTGGAACTCATTCTGTAGAACAGGCTGGCCTTGAACTCAGAAATCCACCTGCCTCTGCCTCCCAAGTGCTGGGATTAAAGGCGTGTGCCACCACTGCCCGGCGATGTAGCACAGTTGGTGGAGCATTTACTTAATATACAGGGGCCAAGGGTCAAGCCCCAATCACTGCCATAGTTGTACATACTTTTGCAATCACTGAACTTGTGGGGTAGGAACAGGAGGGCCAGAGGATAAAGTCACCCTTAGCTAAATAGAGTTCAAGATTGCCTGGTATTTATAAGTTGTCTCAAACAAAAGAAAGTCTCACAGGAGTCTGGAGGCCAGAGTAAGGTAGGAACCATTTCCCAGGAGACTGAACTGTTTGTTTTGTTCGGCTCTGCATAGGCTCTCTGTAGGGCAGCATACTAGTACCCTCTTCCATGGGCTTTTAATCCAGTCAGAGTTTCCAATAGTTTCTAAAGGCACAGGAGAGAAAGATTGTAAATCTTGCCCTAGGAGATGAGAGGTGAATTACATCCCTAGGTGAAATGAGGGCAGTGTGGAGCCTAAATACAGCTAAATCGTTCTATCTGCACTTTTTGGATTTCAGAGCAGTGGAGATAATAATAGGTGGATGTGAGTTTCCTGCGATACAGAAGGCTGGCATTTGAAAAGATGGTAAACACTGGTGGAGTCAGAGGGAGCTAGACAGAGCGGTCTGCTCTCTGTAAGTCACACGGATCAAAGATGAGTGGAGATGGTAACAGGTACATGCTGTTGCCTCTAGATATCTGCAAAGATGGTGTAATGTCTCTGGTCACTTTTTTTTTTAAAAAAAACCTGAACCCCTTGGAGACAACCCTGACAATTAGGCTGTTAGCCCCTGATAGTAACAAGGCCTCACCTAACACTCATCCTTCAGCCTGGGTTTTTCTTGTCCCACCTAACTCTGCCTTCTGTCTTTCTGTATCATGATGAACCTTAGGTTCCTTGCTGTGATCAGTTACTATGCAACTGATATCAGCTTGCCTCTAAGTCCACACTTGGCCCTTTAAACACCATTGGCTCAGTAGGCTTGGGCTGGCACAGAAAAGCCTGTGACAGACAATTGTATTTATTCCAGGCAATTGTCCCAGACTGGTTACTCCCTGCTTCCTCTGCACCTGGCTTTCCACGCTCTCTGTTCTCCCAGGATCCCAGTTCATCCTTACCAAAAAAAACCGATGGAGAGGCAAGGGTCTGGGTTAGCTTAGCCCCTGGGGGTTAGGGGGGTCCGTTAGGGGAATAGAAAGCAAACAGGAGGTTTGACATAGACGCCCTTCCATTGGCTCCTGGCTTTTCCATTTAACTACTGCACCGTGGCAGGGCTAGCTGGGTTTCTCTCCAGCACCAACCGGCTAGACCAGGATTACCTGGTCCTTCTTGAAAACTTGGTGTGAGGAATACAAGTCCTGCCCTAGGATGGTTGAAGACTTCAAAGACTCAGGAGCCCCAAAGCCAGGACTTCTGGTTACTGCACAGAGACCAGGGAAGGCAGAAGTAGCCACAAAAGGCGCCCTCTGAGTCCATTTATTTTGCCACAGAACTTTGGAGATTTCCCTGACTCAACCCTGAAATCCCCACTGATTTTTAGCCTTCTGTGCTCTGAGTCCTGGCCTTTCTCGGGCGTGGGCAGTCTTCCCAGAGAATAAGCTCCAGGCTTTTCCTTGGGGTCCTCGGACTCCCCATTCTGCAGGCTGCCTTCTTTGTGTCTCCTTTGGTCCATCCACTGAGATCTCTTCGTTCTCTCCTAAAGACAGAGTTATGATAAAGCGGGCCGGATGTAGTGGGTGGAGGTGGGAGCAGAAGTTAGAAGAGTGGAATGAAATGCCTATCCTTAAACCTCTAGGGCCCAGGGCAGTGCTGAGGCCAGAAGCAGGGTAGCTGCAGTTCTCCTGTAGATTTGATGCTTTCTGTTTCACCCTTACTGATACATGGGAGAGCAAGGTCTCCTTTTGGGGTTCTTAGTCTCATTAAATAAAGTAACAAGAATAGACTTAAACAGAAGTTCAAGGACAATTTTATTAAGAGTTTAAAAGAAGGGGGTGGAAAGATTGGCTGGGTAGTTAAGAAAAATACATTTATCTTCCAGAAGACTTGAGTTCGGTACCCAACAACACCCATATTGGGGGCTCACAAACATACATGACCCCAGCTTCAGGAGGGTCTGACACCTCTGTTCTCCACAGACACCTACACTCACATACACAGATCCACATACAGACACACAATTAAAACGAAATAAATCTTAGAGCAAACAAACAAATAAATAAATAAACAAATAAAACAAAAAACCAAATAGACAAGGTGTAAACTTCTTCACTTCCAGGAAGAAGAAAGAAGGAAAAGACAGATATCATTGAAGGTGATGCAGAAGTCAGTTAGACACATGGTAGACCAGTAACCCAAGATGTTGGGGAAGAAAGCCAAAAGTATTAAGGAAAGCGTGCTTAGAAGAGACAGAAGAAAAGGAAAGGGCGTGCAGGAGACTTAGGACCCTTACGTGGCTGCTGCCCATAAAGCTACTGTATAATGGGAATTCTGGGAAGGAAAAGTATCTCATCTCAGTAAAGAACCACTGAGCCGGGCGGCAGTGGCACACGCCTTTAATCCCAGCACTTGGGAGGCAGAGGCAGGTAGACCTCTGAGTTCGAGGCCAACCTGGTCTACAGAGTGAGTTCCAGGACAGCCAGGGCTGTACAGAGAAACCCTGTCTTGGGAAAAAAAGAAAAAGAAAGAAAGAAAGAAAGAAAAAAAAAAGAACTACCTGCTTTGAGGCTGGAGAGATGGCTTAGATGTTAAGAGCTTGTGTTGCTTTTACAGAGGACCTGGGCTCAGTTCCTAGCACCCACATGGTAGTTCTCAACCATCCATAACTCCAGTTCCGGGACGTCCAATGCCCTCTTTTGACTTCTGTGAACACCAAGTATACATATAGTACACATACAAACATGCATTGCATGCACAATCATGCAAGCAGAACACTCACACAAAAAGGAAAATGTATAAATCTAATAATTACAAAAAATAACTATTCCACCTATCTCTTCAGCACAAGGCCAACCCACTTCCCTAGGGATACTTAGTATCTTAGCCAAAGTGACAACCAGCCCAACTGAAAGGCTGGGTCTCCAAGTCTCTTCTCTCCCCCACCCCCTCTCTTTCTCTTTTGGTTTTCAAGACAGGGTTTCTCTGTGTAGCCCTGGCTGTCCTTGAACTCACTCTGTAGACCAGACTGGCCTCGAACTCAGAAATCCACTGGCCTCTGCCTCCCAAGTGCTGGGATTAAAGGCATGCGCCACCACTGCTCAGTCTCTTCTCTCTTTTTTTCTTACTCCCATCCTACCAGGATGGGTGCTTAATCCTGTGAGGAGACGGAGCAGAGAAAGGAGAGGAACAGGACAGAGACAATTCTTGTACTTCTGGGTCACAGCCTGTACTCTTATCAAGCTAGGTTCCACCCCACCTCAGGGAGCCAATCAAAAGGGTCAAACTAATAACAAAATGCAGGGGGAAAAAAAAGAGAGATTTTTTTTCAATATGACCATATGGGGAGAAGAGACAAAGGGACCCGGCAATTTCCCAACTCTGTCTTTTCATGGGTCCGGTTTAACTAGAAAGCAAGAGACAGGCATAGCTAAACAGTGGGGCAAAGTGTGGTCCCCGTCCACCATTGTCTCTGCTTTAGGTCTGTCCTGCAAGGTCATCTAGCAAATTATAGATCTTCCTCCCTGAGATAAGTTCCATGCCTGGATGCCCCCAGGGCAGATTGCTGGGGGAGTCATAACTCAAGAACGTGTTAGTTCAAGTGGGGCACACTGAATGTCTCTTTAGAATGTATCCATTCTTAACGAAGGGACCAGTTACATTACCACTTGTGTCATCAAAACTCTCCAGGGCAGAAGACCTCAAAAGCCCTGCAGATGGTTTGGTAGAGTGGAATTCAGCCACACAGATGTATCTGAAGGCAGGTGACCTGGGTTTTCTGAACTCAGCCTCCTTCTCTATAAAGTACAAGTAAGAACCATAAGGACCTGTTTTACAGTGTCCTAAGGACTACATTTAAGAACTATCAAAACCCAGCCCACAGATGCTTCTTAAAGTGTGCTAGTTCTTATCATGCCTTGGTTTCCTCGTGGTTAAAAAATGGGGAGGTGAAGCTGGGTAGCTCACGCCTTTAATCCTAGCGCTTGGGAGGCAGAGGCAGGTGGATTTCTGAGTTCAAGGCCAGCCTGGTCTAAAGAGTGAGTTCCAGGACAGCCAGGGCTACACAGAGAAACCCTGTCTTGAAAAACCAAAACAAACAAATAAACAAAAAAAGGGGGGGTGGTGATAAACTATCCATCTACTTGAGTTGTTTTGAAGTCTAACCAAGTTAATCGTCATAAGGGCCTTAAGAAAGTGTCTAGCACACAATAAACTTTGTATGAATAGTATTAAATAAAATTATCCATGCCACTGTTTTCCAGTGCTCTGTGCAGGTAGAATCCTCAGAAAAATTGTTGAAATTAGTTTCAATGCATATACCATGACTATGAAAGAGTTAAGCGTGGCTTCTCCCGAGATGGGTATTGTTTCTATTGTTCTCCTTTGCTGTTAATTTCTCGGTTGGACCCTGCTACAATTTCAATGGCTCTGTCTCTCCCCAAATTCATGTGAAGCTCATTCCCCAATGCAGCAGCATTAAGAGGTGGTGGTGTCTTTCGGAGGTAATTAGATCACAGTGCTGTGACCTCACAGATGGGATTAATACTTAATAAAAAGGCTAGAGGAAACTAGCATAAGCTCCTTGTGTCCTTCCATCCCTCTCCTCACAAGAAGATAGATTCTGTCCCTTCTTGGGGGTGGAGCAACAAGGCTCCATCTTAAAAGCAGACACTGCCTTAACCAGACACCTGACATTGCTGGCTCATTGGTCTTAGTGCCCAGCCTCTGCATATGAGAATATATTTCTGCTGTTTATAAACTACTCAACTGTTGATATTTTGTTAGCTTCATTGATAGACTGAGGCAGGCCCAGCTCCATCAGCCCTCTCTGTGTTTGTTTTTTTCCCCCTCTCTGCTCAGTGTTTTCTCTTCCAGGAAAGGAGCTAATTGTCACATCCCACATTTACCAGGTAAGCCTGTGAGCAGAAATCATAGCGCACCCTGTGCCTTCCATGTTTCCCTCCTACCATTCGATTCCAGGATTTCCTTTTGTGACTTTTCAGTAAAAGGCCCAGAATTTCCCTGAATTTTGTGTCTAGCCCAAATTAAGTCCATGGTCATTTAATTTAATTAATTAATTAATTAATTTATTTATTTTATTTACTTTACATTCCACTCACTGTCCCCCTCCTGGTCATACCACAATCCTTTCCCCATCCCCTATTCCCCTTTCCCTTCTCCTCCGAGTGGGTGGGAGCAAATCAAACCTCTGGGAGGCTAGATGCATCCTCTCCCACTGAGGCCAGACAAGGCAGCCCAGCTAGAAGAACATATCCCACGTTCAGGCAACAGCTTTTGGGATAGCCCCTGCTCCAGTTGTTCGGGATGCACATGAAGACCAAGCTGCACATCTGCTACATATATGTGGGGAGGCATGATCACTAAATTTGTATGAGAGATTCAAGTGCATATCCTGGCTATAAAGCCTAAGAAAGAGAGAAATATACCAGAAACAACATCAGAACAGTTCTGTGGTCACCTGCTTGGTTTTCTTTCTTCGGTTAATCGAGTACCTTATTTGTTTGTGAGCCTATATGTCGATAGGTTATTTCTCTGCTGGTGAAATGAACCAGTTCAAGCCAGATTAGATTATATTAAAGGCAGGTTTATTGGAAAGTTGCTCTTGGGCAAGTTCACTGGCACCAAGGATTGAGAAGTCAGGGGAGTGGCCATGAAGTCGGAAGACAGAGAGAAAAGAAGCTCACACAGAGAGAAGAGAAGGAGAAGAGAGACCAGAGTGTTTGGATTATATAGGGAGGAGCCTCTGGGGGGAAGGCAGCCCAGGCCCTGGCTGGAAAGTTCAAGATTGGGAGCAGGGTAGGCCAGTAGGGACGGAGAGATGCTGGGAAATCCTGGAGGCCAGGTCTGTTTTCATATGTAAAATATGTACCTCAGTCCTTTGTCATGGGGACTGAAACCAAACACATGTATGTATGTGTGTGAGTGTATGCATGTATGTATGTATATAGGTATACATATACACATATATTTATCAGAAATACATTTCACAATGTATTAGGTCCTTGGTAAGCTCTTTCAGGCTTCCCTGTATTCGCCCATTTCATGTTCAAATCACCTCTGTCAGGTAGTTGATACTACATTTTGTAGGTGAGGATGAAGTTTAAGTCTTGTCCTAGGTTGCACAACCTTTGCCATGGCTTCATTTCTCACGTTCAGTTTGTATTCACAGATGCCCCTGCATCCCCATAGGAGTTGGCCATGGTTGCTCTCTGGCCCTCTCCTTTCTGTTCTGCGGCTTGTAGAGTATTTGCCTATGTTTTGGGGGGTGGGGGATGCAAAGGAATGTTAGTATAGAGTACTTCTAAATGATTAGACTTCAGCCCTACCCACCTTTCTGCATCTAAAGCAGTAGCTCTCATCCTATGGGTCCTGACCCCTTTGGGTGAAGTGACCATTTCACAGGGGTCACCTAGCAAAATTATAAAGTAGCAACAAAATAACTTTATGGTTGGGTGTCACCACAACATGAGGAACTGTATTAAAGGGTCACAGCATTAGAAAGGTTGAGAACCACTGACCTAACGCATGCATGCATCTTTTCTGTTGTGGCCTCTCCACAGGGCCAACCTCTTGCCACTCCCTTCTCTACAACCTGTCACCGACTCAGAGTTTCAGCCCAAGATCTAGAACAGGAAGTGTTTTTAAACAGCCTGTCCCTTTCTCTGAATAATTAAAGAAGATGCTATCAGGGAGATCAGGTTTTTATTAGCTGTTCTCAAGTTCGCCAGCACTTGCTCTCATTCAAGGCTGGATTGAAGGGTGAGGCTGACAGTGAACAGAGAAAGTCCTCTCATTTGAACAGTGCATCGGGAGCACATTGCAGCCTGACCATTCACCTCCTACCCAGACTCTTCGCCAGTGGAATAGAGAATGAGCTTGACTGGCAGGTTACACTGCTTTGGAAACAAATTTAAGGAAAATGAATGAACGAAGTAATGAATGAAATAATTGTTGAGCCCTGGTAAGAGTGGGTGTAACGTGGGCAGTGTGAGGCTTTGAGAACACTAGCTCCAGGCCCTTGCAGCCTGCAAAACAGCTCCACAAACGGAAAATAAGCAGCAGGGGAAAAAAACATCTAAATCAGGGAAGTGGAACACAATTCCCATTCACACATATCTTCCAAACCTCAGGCTCAGCCACACTGCCTATGAGAGAGATACAGTCCCTTAGTGGAGTGCACAGGCCAGGAGCCCACCCCACACAGCAGGGTGTCTCCTAGCAGCCCATAGGACAAAAGGGAGGAAATTGGTTTTCCAGGAAGTAATTTCTCTATCGGCGCTGGAGGTTGTGCATTTGTATAGAGGAGAGAGGTTGAGCTGACCATTGGAAGGATTCCATCTGCTACCCAGAGCCCTACTTTAGATAACAGCCCTATTAAAGGGATGCTAGGAGATGCACTTTTTAATATGGAAGAGTGTTGATTTAGAGAATCGTCTCAAGGCAAGGCAGCTAGCCGAAAAGTGGACCCACCAGGAGCCCTTGAGCTGACTCTTCCTAGCGTCTTCTCTTACTAAATATAAAATGAGGTCAAACACCGTACATGCTGTAGGGGTTAGAAGCAAATTGAGGATTCACTAATAAATATTGATGCTGCCTAGCTCACTGCAGGGCTTATGTAGATCACTGTTAAACTACTGTCAGTTTGACTTCTTGCCTTGACTTACACTAGAATTTAGTATGCCATGGAGGTTATTAGTTTGGTGTCTTGTCAGTTTAATATCCTGCTTCTGGAAGAAAAAAGAAAGTCTTAGGAGGTATCAGCTACTTTGCATAGAATGATACTCTGCAGGAAAACTCTGTGGAGTTGTCCGAAGGCACTTTTGCCTAACTGCCTGAGTCTGCAGGACTTTAAGACCCTTCGTTTCATCTGGTTCCCAATGTGGTCTCTGGTTGCCACACCCATTCTGGATTCCAGCAAGCATTGTGGGTCAGTCCAGTCCATCTGAGAGAGTGCACCCTGGAACAATGGCCCCTTTTTGTCCTTCACCCACCCACGCCTGTTGACTCAACCTTGAGGCTTGAGAAAACAGAAAACTTTTCTGCCCACCTCCTTCTCCGTCAAGTCACTGAGCTTCTTCCGGCTTCAGAGGCCTCAACTATGAGTAAGCAGATTGGACTGGGTGATCCCTTGCAAGTCAGGACCACAGATCCTATTTTCTGGGGCAGCACAAATTCACATCCCCCCTCTCCCTGTCTCTGGGAGTGCACCAGGGGTTGTCAGACTAACTGTCTTAGTTTTGGATATTGAAAATGTCACTGTATTTAAGACTCCTTTCCACACTGACACTCTAAACCACCAGGACTTTACTGAGTAATAACCTTAAGTGACTGCTCTAATGACTCCCTGTATGACTTTGGGCAGGATTCAGGCCCTTATCTATGAAGTTAGGGATAACATAAGTTGGACTAGTTAGAGAGCCCTTTGGCTAAAGGCGTTTGGTTCAGTGACTTGGAAGCCATCTGTTCTGGCAAAGGCCTTGCAGACCCCTGAGTATGTATTTAAGGCCTATACTTTTTTATAATGGTGCTGGGACTATTGCTCATTGTAGAGAGCTTGCCTCCCATGCTGGAAGTCCTAGGTTCCATTCCCTTGGCAGGGAGAAGATGGTTAAGAGAGGCCTTGTGTTTTCCAAGTAGATCATCAACCCAAGGAATGGTGTCTTTGAGGACAGTGTCACTTTAGGATCTAAGGGAAAGCCTGGGAGCATCATCTGAGCTGCCTGCTCTGAAGAAAGGAACCCTATAGTGATGGCCAGCAAACTCTTAGACAAAACTTCCTGTGCAGCCCTCCCTTTGGGGAGAATCTGGCTTCTGTCCTAACAGCAATGGGTCATTGAACTTCTTTTCTTCAGTATTTCCATTATCAGAGAAGTTTTAGAGATGGAGCCTTGAGGGATTCCGGATTCGGAATTTGTGCCCAGTGGCGAGCTGGTTTTGAAGTAATTAGTCAAGCCCTTTGGATCCTGATTTTGCATATGAATAGCCCCATACTTTCCTGTTTAGAGGTTTCACAGAATTTCAAGTGGCCAAGTTCAAGCATCAGTGGAAGGATATTTTGAGGCAAGTGTGCTCCTTCCGTCAGCTTTCAGGACCTTGGCACAGTATATCATTTACAAGGTGTGTTTTGACATTCCTTTATCTATATGTCCATTCACTTGTCCACTGCTTAGGTGTGTGCCTGGCACATAACAGATACCTGAGAGTAATTTAGGTTTCTGTTAGAAGCAGAAACAATAGTAGGTGCCTGTTCTTGCTTGAGTTGTTGTTTACCTTATGTTAGTCATTTGTCTTTTTTTTTTTTTTTTTTTTGGTTTTTCGAGACAGGGTTTCTCTGTGTCACTCTGGCTGTCCTGGAACTCACTCTGTAGACCAGGCTGGCCTCGAACTCAGAAATCCGCCTGCCTCTGCCTCTCAAGTGCTGGGTTTAAAGGCATGCATCACCACTGCCCGGCCCAGTCATTTGTCCTTAACTCGTCCCCCTACCAGTTTTTGGTTCTTTGGAAAGATAAAGCAGAAAGCTATGAGCTGGTTAAAAATTAAGTTGAAGAACCGAAGCCAGAGGTGAGAGGTCACAGAAAGCACTGGAAGCTGCAGGGAGATATGTAAGTTTCCTGAGTGAACCCAAGGATTGACTCTGCACCTCTTTCACCCTCGCCTCTCAGCAGCTCAGTGCCTGTGTTCATCCCATGACATTCATTCATAAGCCATGGGTCCTTGGACAAGTCATCAGACCTGTCTGTTTTTCTACTTGTAAACATTTAAAAGAGAGGCTAAAGAGATGGCTCAGAGGTTAGGAACACTGCCTGCTCTTCCAGAGAACCTGAGTTTGATTCTCAGAACTCCCATGGTGGTACTCAACAGTCTGCAGCTCCAGTTGTAGGGTATCTGACAGTTCCTCTTTTAGCCTCCTTGGGCAACAGGTCCACAAGTGGTGCACACACATACATGTGGGCAAAATATCCACATATATTTTTAAAAATTAAAAGATTTGGTGAGATTTTGGAAAAAGTCATATGAGCAAATAAATACAGCAGACCCTTCATGCCCACAGCCTCCACATCCATAGATTCAAGCAACCATGGCTCAAATATATTTTTAATTGGATTTTTTTTTTTTTAGTTCTGGTGACTCATTCTTGTTGTCCCAGAACTTAGGAAGTGGAAGCTGAAGGATCAGGAGTTCAAGGTCATCCCAGTTACATTACAAATTTGAAGCTAGCCTGAGCTTTTTGTAAAAAACAAACAACAACAAAAAAAACAAACTTGCCCAGTGGGAGTTGTCTCCCAGGCCTTCGACTACGCACAAACCACACCCAAAATCCTGTTTCCACAGAGAGATCCTTTATTAAGCAGGGAAGAAAAGTTAAAGTGGCTGCTTTCTGACTCAGGCAGAAAACAGCAGAAAATGACCTTGCAGGTTTAAGAAGAGAAAAAGGAAGATCTGTGTTAGAATGGGCTGGGATGTGGGGGTATATTTTGATTAGGCATGTTAATTAGGTGAACCAAAGGGGGCTTTTAATTACTGGACTTTGATAGTTACCCTCAGGAATGAATTTGGCATAAGAAAGTGTTCAAATAAGGGAATAATCCTTGATGGCTAGCTTTTGGGATGTAATCTGTGGTTAACAAGGGAAAGGGGAGGGGGAGGGACCAGGTCTGCCAGTGCCATGTTTACCTGGCCTGGGCGTGCTAGGGCCCTTCAAATGTAGCTAAGATGGTAAAATGCTTGCGGGAAGTGAGTGAGCCCTTGATTTAATCCCCAGCATCATCACATCAAGCAGCTGAGCATGACTATAATCTTAGCACTTAGCGAGTAGAGGCGGGGGATCTGAAGTTCAGTATTATCCTTGGTTACGTAGAGAGTTCAAGGCTATCCTGGCTTATAGACTCTGTCTTCAACAAATGAATGGATAATTGAATAAGTAAATAAAGCATTGCATCTGTGTGGAGTGTGTTTTTCCTTGTCTCTATTCTCTAAATAAGACAACTATTTTCATGGCATCCACATTCTATGTATTCTAGAGAAATTTTAAACTGTGCAGGAGTGGTTTGTGTGCAAATCCTAAGGCATCTTATGTAGAGCACTTGGACATCTGGGGATGCTGGTATCCTAGGGTTCTGGAAGTAATTCTCCATGGATGCTGAGGGACACCTGAGTACATGCCCAGGACAGTTCTCGCCTTTCATACTACTTGTCTTTATTTCAAGGAAGAGTAGAGGTATATTGGTCCAGAGATTGTAGTATCTCAGATGCAGCAGAAGAGAGAAACTTGGTAAAGCTAACCGAGTCATATAAGGAACATGATGGAGGAGGTGTCTAAGGCTGGGATTAGTGTAGGAGGTGAGCTGAGAGGGAACCATGGACTCAAGTAACATTGCCTGACTAGATGATAAACATAGGATTAAAGGAGAGCCCCCACACAGCATGGCTAGAATATTAGGTCCAAGGAGCAGTCCACAAAAAAATGCCTTTTTATCTAAATTTGAGAGCTACCACATAGTGCCCCCTTACTACAACATTGCAATGTACCTAGATTCTTGACTGTATAGCAGCACTGAAAATTCTGATAAATCAGGTATTTCTGTAATAATTTGATCAAATAATATCTCTTCCCCACATCTGTAGTACAGATGTCTCCTTTGAGAATCAGTGCTGGCTGGCTTGGAGTCCCTTTGGAATCTTCTGCCCTCAGGTAAACACAAGCATGGGGATTGTCTGACTAGAGAGAGAACTCCCTCACAGTGGCATGCATTATTTTCAAATAATATTGTTATTTTCTGTTCCTCTGCTATCTGGTGACTCCAGCAGTAGGGAGCCCAGGAGCACTGTTTGAAATTCAGTGTACATTTCCTTTGCTTGCCTGGTGTGAATATTACCTCCTACCCACTCTCTTCCCTAGTAGGTTAGCCTATGCTAGCAAGAGCCATCTGGTTATACTGTTGCAACATCTACTCTTTCAAGGAGCCTCCTTTTAGGATGTATCTCATTCACAATGCTTTGCTTCTTTCCTTTCAGGTCTGCTTTTTTGTTGTTGTTGTTTAAGAAAAAAAGGGAAAAAAATCAACTGAGTCCTCTTAAGTAGTTTTTTTGGGTTAATATCATTATTACAGTTTTTCCCTTTCTCCGGAATCAAGGCTGTTTCAGCTCCTCAAGGACTCCTTGGCATTTCCGGGAGGTTCATTATTCTGCTGTGCTTGAAGGATGTGGCATCCTGTTTGCTCCGCACACAGCAAAATGAAATTTCCCCCTTAGGACACTCACAGAGCCTTGGGGTCACTTCTGCCAAAGGAATCCCATCTGTACTGGATCAGCATCCGGGCCTCAAGAGACAGGACTGGGATGAGAGGGGAAGCAGAAGCCATGTTGACCTTCTAGGCTTGTATTTGAGATGTCGCTTTGAGTAAATGCCAATAAGAGCAGCGCACAGGACTTCCAAAGCAGTGACCCAGTGTTAACTGTTGAGTGACTTGAGTCCCGAGTACAGAACACAAGCTGTCCCGATTCTTTGAGTCTCATCAGGACACTTTTCTGTATAAGCAAAATCACTAAAAGCCTCTCTGAAACTCTGGGTGTCTTACCTCAGGTCACTGAGGAGCCCCGAATGACTGAGCACACAGCAGCAACCTGACGGCTTGGCTTTGTTTCAGCTATGATCAGAGCTCGGCCCTCTTTAGTCTTGGGCCTTTAAACATGGCCTGTATACTTCATCTCCTCTGACAATCTGCCTTAGCAGAATGAGGTCATTAATGCCTCAGGGTTTCTGAAAGGAGAGGAGCTTGGGAGTCACACACACAGAGAAATGACCCTACTTGCTTTGGATATGGTCTAATACCAGCGTAGCACACATAGGTCCCTTTCTCCATCCAGATGAATACCACAGGAACACAAAGGTTTTTAGAACAGTCTATCAGATCACTGACTCCACTAAGGGGCTGCCATAATTTTCTTTCCTTAAACCTCTCATTTCAAATCAGGTGTGATGGTGCATGCCTATAATCCCAGCACTGAGGCAGAAGAATCGTGAATTTGAGGTCAGTTAGTTAGGCTGGTTGCAAAACTCTGCCTGAAAACAAACAAAAACAGCCTCCAGCCCTAGGTTAGATAAGAAAGCTCTCCCCCCAGGAGATAGAGACCTACATTTTGGAATTTAGGCAGATGGAGTTGGTGCTGAACATTTTCAGTACATAAAAAGCAAGTTTAGGGCCAGTGAAGTGGCTCAGCTGGTAAAAGCACTTGCCACACAAGTCTGTTGACCTGAGTTTGATCCTTGGAACCCCACAGTGGAAAGAAAGAACTCACTCTTGAAGCTCCTCTGACACATGCCCTGTGTGGTACACTCATGCACACATATACACCACACAAACACCCCCCCATGCACCACATACACACACACAAGCATCAAACACACTCAACGCACGCACACTCACACACACCACACATATACCACACACACATCCACACACCACACATCCACTACACACAAACACACATACATGCACCACACATATACACACACCTACATTCACACACCACACACATACACACACCACACATCCACTACACACAAACACACATACATGCACCACACATATACACATACCTACATTCACACCACACACACACACACACACATACACCACAAAAATTAGAAACAAGTTCAGTCAATTTTGTTGGGTAATGTGTTAGTGAAAGAGGCGACCTATCGTTACCAGTTAGCATCATTTCCTGTTTAATTAAGAGCACTTTACATTCAACTTTATGTCTCTGGAGCCCTGTCTAGAGTTAGACTACAGAACAGAAAGTGTTCTTTTATGGGACAGGGAATATGGATCAATGGTTAAGAGCGCTTTCTGTGTAAGTGTGAGGACCTGGATGCAAATCCTCAAAAGCTAGCCAGCTCTGGCTGTGCTTGTGCCTGCAACCCCTAGTATTGTGATGGGCAGAGGCAGGAGGATTGCTAGGACTCACTTGGTCACTTGCCTAGCTCCAGGTTCAGGAGAGGCCCTCTCTGGAGGAAATAAAGGGGGGAAATGATAAAGCCTGTCACCTGACATCTCCTTGTGGCTTCTACACATGCTCACACATGCCTACAAGACAACCACCATACGCATATACTGAGCAAGCACATATACGCCCAAGCAAGCACACTTTTTTTTCCTAAAAGAAAATATTCAATTCACATACATACATGCAGGCAAAGCACTCATACACATAAAATAGAAATAAAGCAATCATTCTTTCAAAAGCAGAGGAAGAAGAGGAGGAAGAGGAATGTTCAGTGGATGACAGCTGTAGAAATCTCCTTCTTGAAAACTGGTTTCTCCAGGTGACCAGTGAGTTCTTATTTGGCCATGTTTAGTCACATGCAAGTTCTTCACTCATGGACTAGCCCATGCCATGAACAGACACCTCTGATATTTCAGACCCTCTTTCTTTCTTTTCTTTTTCTTTTTCTAAAGATTTATTTATTATTATATGTTGGTACACTTGCAGCTGTCTTTAGACACACCAGAAGAAAGTGTCAGATCTCATTACGGATGGTTGTGAGCCACCATGTTGTTGCTGGGATTTGAACTCAGGACCTTTGGAAGAGCAGTTAGTGCTGTTAACCGCTGAGCCATCTCTCCAGCCCCCCAGCCCCTCTTTCTTATATGCTATACTAGCAGCTTTTCAGATGAAACAAACAACATTTAAAGGGAAAGCTACTGTTTGGCTCATGATTTCAGAGATTTTGTTCGGTTGACTCTTTCTATTGGTTCAGATCTGTGGTGAAGGCAGGCATCATGGTGGTGAGGGTTATGGGGAGGGAGGGCAGCTCACTTCAATGCAGCCAGGAAGAAGAAAGAGACAGAGAGACATCCTTCTAGTGGCACACACTCAGCCATCTGCTTCCTTATAGGTAGGCTCCACATCCTTAAGCTTTTATGTCGCTCCAATAAATTGTGAGTCGTTGGTAGATTGATTTGTGGATTAGATCAGAGTGTCAAGATGGAACGACTTCTCAGTAGTACCACCAGCTGGAGATCAAACCTCCAACATGTAAGCTTTTTCAGGGGATGCTTCTCTGCCAAACCACAGCATATGGAGTTGAAACCTGCCTTTCTGTAACTTGTAATGATTCTTCTTCCTTCACTTCCCAGGGGAAAACAATAAGACAACTATGAATTCCCCTGTGATACTTGGTTTCCTCTCCTGTGTTAAACACAGGCTTAAGGTTTTCTCAAAATAATTTCCCCCTTTTTTTTTAAATCAAAAAATTAAAACTAACAACAGTTTATGTTTCTGAGGCACAAACGAGATGGTCTGATAATGCATATACATTGTGGGATGCTTATATCAAGAGAATGGCACTTCTGTACTTCGTATACTTTTGGATTCTACTCGTGGAGCAACTTTGGGACACATGATGCATCTGGACAGTCTGTGATCACCTTGCTGCACAATAGAGCTTGCAAAAGCTATTTCCTCATCTCTTAGGTTCCTCATCTCAGATCTTAGGTTTGCTTTGTTAACCTATTCGGCCTCTAAACCTCCTTTACTTTCTCTGTTTTCTCTTTCTTTTCTTTCTTTTTTTTAAAAAAGATTTATTTTATTTATTTTATGGGTATGAGTACACTGTAGCTGTACAGATGGCCGTGAACTATCATGTGTGTGGCTGCTGGGAATTGAACTCAGGACTCTGCCGGCCCGCTCGCTCTAGCGCTCACTCCGGCCCTGCTCGCTCTATAGTAATTTACCATAGCTGTCTTCAGGTGCACCAGAAGAGGGTGTCAGATCTCATTACGGATGGTTGTGAGCCACCATGTGGTTGCTGGGATTTGAACTCAGGACCTTAGGAAGAGCAGTCAGTGCTCTTACCCGCTGAGCCATCTTGCCAGCCCCCGTTTTTTCTTTCTTTTAATAAAAGTTTTATCTTATTCTTTAATGGTACGACTTGAACAAATGGCTTTGCCCATGCTGGGCAAGTGCACTATTACTAAACTAAACCTCCTAATGCCTTCCCAAAGTTTCATAGTGCTGACTGCCCAGTTGACCTCTCTTTAGTTATCTCCTCCTCTTCTTCTTCCTCCTCTTTCTCATTGCTATTG
Organism: Mastomys coucha; assembly: GCF_008632895.1. Lineage (NCBI taxonomy): Eukaryota > Metazoa > Chordata > Mammalia > Rodentia > Muridae > Mastomys > Mastomys coucha. Next base: position 26,037,785 of record NW_022196906.1, on the reverse strand, counting down.
TTGTTATCATTTTTGGGATTGGGTCTCATCATATTTCCAGACCTGGGTCAAGCATCTTAGACTACAGCCATACCTCACTGGGAGTGTTCTTCCTTGAAGTCACTCCAACTCATTAGTACTCTTTTAAAGGTGAGCCCTAGAGACTGCCCTACAAGCAAGCTTCAGTGCAGTCAGCCCAGGACTGACAGCCCCTGTGCTGTGAGCGTTCGTTCCTACCCACGGACTATCCCAGCACTTACAGTAGTTATGAGGACTCAGTCACAGAAGGCGATTCTCAGGAGGCCTAGCTTTCATGAAATTAGGATCGAGAAAGGTTAGCTGGGAAATTAGATGTTTGGGGGGAAATGGAACTAATTTGGGAACTATAGCAGGTAGAGAAATAGGCAGAGCAAACAGAAACCTGGGAAGTCCAGGGATAAAATCGGGGAGGTGTCACCAAAAAAGAGGTTGTGAAGAAAGGCATGGGTGAAGCTGAGAAGCAGAGAGAATGCAGAAGACCTCCCCAGTGCACAGCATCCCCTCAGTTAACCCAAAGCCCAACGGTTAAGCCTTCTTTGAAATTTGACAGCGTCTAAACTAGTCTAAGATGAATGTTATTTTGCATATGCGACTTCCCCCAGCCATAAGACTCATTACTAAGTTTAGCTAGCAAAGAAAAATTATGTCATTTAAATTTCATATCAATGTGCTTCTATTCTATGAGTTTTGCATTAAAATGTTCTCCACTTGTTCTTCTACAAAATGTATGATTAAAGTGGAACAAAAAATGATAGCTACCAGTTATATCATTTATTCTGGCAGCCCATGTTGCAAATTCATTGCTCTATTTAATTGAAATAGATGAAAAATCTCACTAGCAAAAAAAAAAAAAAAAAAAAAAAAAAAAAAAAAAAAGCTGACATAGAAATAAGTATGTGTTCTCACATCTGCATTTTCCCCTAGCCAGTTGGCGGAATGATATACTGTGAATTTGCTTTCTTTTAGCCAATTTGAAAAAAAAAATCTGTAATTCTTTACCTAATACTTTCCTCCTAATCTCTCTCTCTCTCTCTCTCTCTTTTTCCACCCTCTATTCCAGAAATGATTTGCCAAAAAGTCCCACACTTGTCTGGAGTATATTGATAGAATTAACTTTCTGTAGTTAAGGGGCATTTTGGAGACGGTAGAGTTCAATACTTGTTTATTGTTGTTGTTTATTGCTGTGGAGAGTACTAGCTACTGATTTTCTTGCAGTCACACACAGCTAGCTACTGGCCAGCTACTAATTCCTAACGGAATGTTCTGTTGCCAGTTTCTGGACTTTGGCACTGAAGTCTGGGCAAGCTGTCCTCTATGCCAAAAGACAGTTCTCTGTGGCTCTCCCAGAGCTCCAGGGCTGCCTTTCTTAACTAGTGGAGATGGAGTTATGCCACATTGCCTCTGTTTCTGACATGTCACCTATCAGGTGGGGAGTACTGGCTCAGAGGTTGCTCTAGGAAAAGACAATATGGCTGTATGTTAGCTTGCTTTGCAAATAGGCAAGCTGCACATCTCTAGCTAGCCAGGTAAATCTTGTGTCTTCATTTGAGACATTGGATGATAAATATAGGTCTGGTTGTATCTACCTACCAGCAGTCTCTGGAAAGGGGGCATTTGGGTGTCCTGGAAGACTCTGTATGAACCAGGCAGGCCTCAAACTCACCAGTTCCGGCTGCCTTTGTCTCCTTAGTTCTGGGACTAAAGGCATGTCTGTTGTGTCCTGCTTGGCCTTGTGGAAGGGAAGGTATGACATAGTTTCCTGTCCCTGGAACAGAGCCAGCAGGGCATGGGCCTCCATGAGTGTTGACAGTTGCTGGGCTTGAGGCTTGTCTGTATCTATATCTATATCTATATCTAATCTATATCTATGTTTTACTTTATGTTCCTCCTTTGGGGGAATGTCTTCTCAGCCAAGGTTAAGGACTCCATGATAGTCAGAGACAGCCTGAGTCCAGGAAGCGAGCGTGTGTTTAATGTCCCAGCAAAACGATGAATACTGATACCTTCAGAACAGCACTTAAGGCTGTGGGAAGGAACTCTAGAAAATATGAGTTCAAAAATATATAGTTATCAACTATGCAAAATATAAGGATGTAATATGAGTTACAAGGGGCTTCAAAGACCTAGAAAAACAGACAGCTGCACTATGAGCCAGCTTGTCAGAAAGATGTAAAGGCAGGCAGATTTCTGAGTTCAAGGTCAGCCTAGGATAGAGAGAATTTAGGTCCAGGAGTGGTTGGAATAGTAATCTCAGGATGTGATCCCACCCAGCTAAGTTTATTTTTTGTGCTTAAAAAAGCGAGCAGATTTATGAATTCATTTGCAATATTTAAAAAAATGTACTTGTTGTTCTCCTAAGAACCAAGGGGTTGCCGGGCAATGGTGGTGTACGCCTTTAATCCCAGCACTTGGGAGGCAGAGGCTGGCAGATTTCTGAGTTTGAGACCAGCCTGGTCTACAGAGTGAGTTCCAGGACAGCCAGGCCTCACAGAGAAACCCTGTCTCGAAAAAAAAAAAAAAAAAAAGAACTGGTTCCTCTTCCAGGGGACCTGGGTTCAATTCCCAGCACCCACATGGCATCTCATAATTCTTTGTAACTCCAGTTCCAGGGGATCCAACACACATGCAGTGCAGGCAAAGCACCAAATGCATATAAATTATAAACAAATAAATAGTAATATTTTTTTTTGTTTTTTTGAGACAGGGTTTCTCTGTATAGCCCTGACTGTCCTGGAACTCACTCTGTAGACCAGGCTGGCCTTGAACTCAGAAATCCACCTGCCTCTGCCTCCCAAGTGCTGGGATTAAAGCTGTGCGACACCACCACCCAGCAACAATAAATAATTTTAAAAATACTTTATAGGAAAAAAAATAATCAAAAACCTGAAAGTTTTGGACTATTAAACTGATACCAAAAGAATAGAAATTCTACCTGACCTCATTTGACAGGTTGCAGTAAAAATATTTCACAAAATTACTTTCACACTGTGTGGATAAGATATATATATGTGTGTGTGTGTGTGTGTGTGTGTATGTATGTGTGTATGTGTGTGTTAGCTAGCTTTCTAGGCCTGTGACAAACCAAACCAAACCAAACCAAACCAAACCAACCAATCCAACAAACACCTGAGAGAAGCAACCTAAGGGAGGAAGGATTTATTTTGGTTCATAGTTTAGGAGTCTCAGTACCCTTTGTTTCCAAGCCTGTGGTGAATGGAACACGGTAGGGAATGGAAGTTATCTGTGGTGGAGCAAAGCAGTTTGTCTCATGGCAGACAGAGGAAGGGCAAGATGTAGCCCAAGGGATGATGCCTTTCAATTAGGCTTTGCCTTCTCAGTCACCTATGTCACCTGCTAGAAGCCCATCAAGTTACAAACCCCTTCCTTCAAACATCAATTCACAGACAAATTCAGAATCCTCTGCTAAGAATGAGGGACTGTTGAGTGCTCAGCCCTAAAAGGGATGTCCTGGCTAGTTTTATGTTAACTCGACACAAGCTAGAATCATCTGAAAGAAGGAAACCTCATTTGAGAAAATGCCTCTGGAAGATCCATGTGTATGGCATTTCCTGAATTACTGATAGATGGGAGGGCCCAGCCCATTGTGGATGGTGCTATCCCTGAGCTGGTGATCCTGGGTGTCTGCTTCCAAAGAAACTCTGGACAAGTGTCTATCTGTGGTGCCTATTAGCACAGCAAAGCTCATGCCGGCCTCCAAGTTCAGCAGTATTTGAGGCCCTTCCCAGCTCTTCTCACCCCACCCTTAGTCTAAATTTATTCGGCTAATGGGCTTCCCTCCTGTTAGCGTCTCATTCCCATACAACTTTTCCATTTCAACCCTGCAAGCACTTGGTTCTCTTGTGTCTTCCTCTCTTGGTCCTCTTCTTACCCCTCTCTTGTGGTTTCCTTTGCCCACACTCTGCCTTCCTCTCTTGCTCCTTGCCACTCTTCTCATGGTGAGTACTTTCTATCTCTGCTCTGGACTCTTTCAGATGCCTCTGGCTGTGCTCTCCCTCATATCCACAATAAAAGCATTTCCCCCAACCATCCCTTGGAAAAGCCCTATACTCATTTTATACATCTGATACCAAAATGCTCAGTTTATACACAACATAAGAATTCAGGCTGAGCAAGCTGGGCAGTGGTAGTGCATGCATTTAATCCCAGCAATTGGGAGGCAGAGGCAGGCAGATTTCTGAGTTCGAGGCCAGCCTGGTCTACAGAGTGAGTTTCAGGACAGCCAGGGCTGTACAGAGAAACCCTTTCTCATGCAACAACAACAACAAAGAGTTCAGGCTGAGCGAGCTATGGTGAGCAATCCAGTAAGCAGCACCCCTCCATGGCCTCTCCATCAGCTCCTGCCTCCAGGTTCCTACCCTGTTTGAGTTCCTGTTGTGGCTTCCTTTAGTGATGATCTACAAAATAGAAGTAGAAGGTAAATAAACCCTTTCATCCCTTGCTTTTTGATCAAGGTGTTTTATTCTAGCAATAAAAACCTTAACTATGACACAGGGCATCTACGTTTCTCTCTCCAAGGCTCAGGGAATGTCATAGAAAGGAGAGTAGAAAGAATATAGGAGCTGGCCATTGGGAAGGAGTACTGTGAAATGTACTATGTACATGACATGGCTATTGCACCTTTGAACCTAGAGCAGCATTGGCTTCCTGCACAAGACTGGGCTCATTGACACTCCATCGTGAATGGAAAAGGTGGTCATAAATTCCACACTGCTGAGAAGCTATAGGCACATAAAGGTTGCTATGCTGGTTTGAATGAGAATAGTCCACGCAGATTCATGTTTGAATGCTTGATCCCTAGTTGGTGGAGGTGTGTGGCAAGGATTAGAAGCTGTGGACTTGTTGGAGAAGGGTTCTTCCTGGGAGTGGACTATGAGGTTTCAAAAGTCCCTGCTATTCCCAGATAGCCCCCTTCCTTCCTTCTATCTCTCTCTGTCCCTCTCTCTGTGTGTCTGTGCATCTGTCTGTCTGTCTGTCTCTTCTTCCCTCCCTTGCTTGTAGATCAGAAGTAGGCTCTTAGCTACTACTCCAGTGCCATGCTTTGGCCAGCTTCCCACCATAAGGGCCATGGACTAACCCTCTGGAACTGTGAGCCCCAAATTAAATGCTTGCTTGATTTCATAAATTGCATCGATCATAGTGTCTCTTCACAGCACTAGAAAAGTAACTGAGATCGTTGCTGAAAGAGAGGGAGTTATACTCCTCAGTAGTAAAGCCAATGTAAGTTGTTCTTGCTCAAGTAAACAACCGTTCTCTCATGCTTATGAAGGCAATCTTAATTAAATATAGTGGACAACATACATATAGAAATAGATATGAAGCTGGATGGTGGTAGTGCATGATTTTAATCTCAACACTAGGGAGTCAGAGGCAGATGCGTCTCTGAGTTCAAGTCTAACCTGGTTACACATAGAGTTCCAGGTTGGCCAGGGCTACAAAGAGAAACCCTATCTTGAAACTGTCTCCCCTCACCCCTCAAAAAAGACACAAGAGCAGGAGGGTGCCTATTGGAAGGAGAAAGATGAAATGGATGAAGGGAGAATTGGACAATTATGATAAGATATATTTACTATATACATATGAAATTATAAAGAAATTAAACACAATTTATTAAAAAGTCAGAACCCATACGATTTATCATTTCTCCAAAGCTGAACCTCTGCACATGGATGCATTGGAGAGCAAACCTTTAATGTGTGAGTGTTTGGGACATTCCTTGTTTAAGCCATAACACTATGTAAGAAGCAGAGATGGGGGCTGGTGAGATGGCCAGCAGGTAAGAACACTGACTGTTTTTCCGAAGGTCCTGAGTTCAAATCCCAGCAACCACATGGTGGCTCACAACCACCCATAATGAAATCTGACAATCTCTTCTGGTGCCTTTGAAGACAGCTACAGTGTACTTATTTATAATAATAAGTAAATCTTAAAAAAAAATAAGCAAAAATGGGTTTGGGGTTTAGATGTGTGTCTCATGCTTGAGATATCTCATTCTATCTTTGTGCCTTTTCTAAAATATGGAAGAACTCTGAAACAATTCTGGTTGAAAGCATTTCAGATAAGAGACACTTGGTTTGTATTTGCTACCACAAAAGTGTGCATCAGGTTTTATAGATAGAAAGGAGGGCAGGCAGATTTCTCTGGCTTTGGCAAGAAGGTTTTATGGCGGAGGTAACATTTGAGTTGCACAATGAAGATGGTGACTGCCCTGCAGAAAAATAGGAGGGATGGATACAGAATCAGTTCATCCCTGGAGACAGAATATCATCCTGATATAGGCAAGGCCCCATGGATGGGGGCTAGAGAGATGGCTCAGTGGCTGAGAGTACTTGTTCTTGCAGAGGATCACCATTTGATCTCCAGCACCTACGTGGTGGCACACAACTATCTGTAACTCCAGTTCCAGGTGATTGAATGCCCTCTTCTGACCTCTTCAGGCATCAGACACACATGTAGTACACATAGATAGATATATGAAAGTAAAACACACATAAATAAGTGCATTATGAAAATGAAGAGGAGACAACAGGGAACCTTTCAGAAGACTGACGACTTGTGGGATCCTTAAGTGTATTTTTTTTCTTCAAATCCTGAAAGATTAATTACTAAACATCCGTTCTTACTATGTTTTATTCTGAGTGTGGCTTTTCTGAACTAATAAAGTCGTTTTTACAGATGTGACTCTGTGAAGACTTGGGTGAGCAGACACACACTGATTTCCATGCAAACAGACAATTGTCCTTTTGTGGCTGGTTTGGAAACCCTGCTCTTTGTTTTGCAAAATTCAGACTTGCAATTCATTCTGAAGTGATCACAGAGTGAGACCATAGAGGTTACTTAAGCAGCCCCTTTAGTTTTATAGCCAGGCATCCCTAGACCCAGAAAGTGGCTTCATTGGTTAGTGTCAGCACATCTCCCACACAGTCAGAGCAAGCATCTGAGTTTGAGTGTTACTGTGACAGGCTTAGCTGTGACCAGCCAAAGTTTAAGTGCTGAAGCCCTAAGTCCTGGCACCGTGGGATCTGACCATATTTGGAGTTATGAGGTCATTAGAGTAGGTTCTAACCCGGCCTGATAGCCACACATGAAGAGGAAATCAGAAGTGATAAGAACTCTAAGAGGTCTGCATGAAAATCAAGGGAGAACATGGCCTCCATATGCAAAAGAGATCTCAGAAGCCAATCATACCAAAGTACAATTGCAGTCTCCTCAACTGTGAGGAATCAGTTTGAGTTGGGTTAGTCACTCAGTGTGCAGTAGGTTGCTATGGCAGTCCTAGAAGAGTGAGACCAGAGTCCTAACAGCAAGGTTCGCGCTCCTGTAGCTGTTTGGCAGCCTGCACAGGGCTGCCTGCTGATGGGCAGTGCAGCAGTTCTCATGTCCTTGGCTGCTGGGGGAAGGGTGGAGGTTGTGTGGCTGTTGAGTATGACCTTTGACATAGCAAGCCTCTTATCTTCACAGAGACTATTCTTGGAATGACTATTAGCCTGGGCTGTCGGTAGGATTTACAGCCTTGCTCAGACAATCTGGAAGGCCAGTTCGGTGATGTTTGTAATTGACAATAACAATGCTGGTGATTTAATTGGTGCACAATGTTGTCCCTATTACAGGTTTGTTGCTCCCCCATCCCAATTGTAATTTTTTTTATTGTGGACAAAGAATACAGAAATGGATTCACTATTGCATTCTTTGCTGTTAAGAAAAAAAAAAACCTCATTAGATCATGAGAGGAAACATTATCAGCAGCTATCTAAACAGTCTCCCTGCTCCTGCACCCATACAGGGTCATTTAATTGGGGTTCCCCAGTCTCGGAGCCAGGCTCCCCGTTGACACACTGCCATCTGGTGGAGCTGGGCCTGTGGCTCAGCTTTTGCAGTTAGATGCTGCCTGTGTCTTGACATATGTTTGTTCCTCTTCCCTGCTGTTTCTCTGACAGCTGTCCAGATCCAAGCGCTACCCAGGCTTGAGCCTCTGTAAAATGCTGAAGAAGACACAATTTTCCTCTACTTCCCCCAAACTAATGATATCCTCATTAATGGCTGCCCTTTCCTTCTATGGAAGGAATGCTAGTTCCAAGCCCCCGTGAATATTTCTTTCCTCATCCCAAGGTTTCTAGACTCTGGTCTTCTTCTTCTTCTTCTTCTTCTTCATCTTCTCCTCCTCCTCCTCCTCCTCCTTCTCCTCTTCCTCCTCCTTCTCCTCTTCCTCCTCCTTCTTCTCCTCCTCCTCTTTCTCCTTCTTCTCTTTCTCCTCCTCCTCTTCCTCCTCCTCCTCCTCCTCCTCCTCCTTCTTCTTCTCCTCCTCCTCCTCCTTCTTTTCTTTCTCTTCCTCCTCCTCCTCTTCCTCCTCCTTCTTCTCCTCCTCCTCCTCCTCTTCCATCTTTTTCTTCTCCTTCTCCTTCTCCTCCTTCTCCTTCTCCTCCTCTTCCTCCTTCTTTTTTCTTTTTCCTTTTTTT
>NW_022196906.1:26024720-26029255 GCF_008632895.1 Mastomys coucha | reverse complement strand
GCTCATGAAGATTCTCTATATCACCTCTATACACCACACCCAGTTAGAACTGCGCTTATAAATTGCTTCTGGAAATCCTCTTTTATTTGATTATAGAACAACTTTTAATTTCATTAAAAATAAAAATCTTGTTCAAGGCCAGCCTGGTCTACAGAGTGAGTTCCAGGACAGCCAATGCTATACAGAGAAAACCTGTCTCAAAAAAAAAATTAAAAAAAAAAAAAACATGTTGAATATCAGTTGTGAACAGACTTGGGACCAGGGCCAATTTAGTAAGTTGGAGTCAGAAGGCCCAGCACCTGGATTCCATGACATTTTCAGGGGCTCTTTGAATGGTTTCACTTACTAAAGTAAGCATACTCCCCAAGTTTTAGGTAAAAGAAAATAAACCTTTATAGTATGGCAAATGTTTAATTACATTTTAATACTTTAAAAATAACTTTTAGCACATGCCTACAATCCCAGCACTCCAGAGACTGAGACAGAAGGATCACGAGTTCGAGGACAGGATGAGTTACAAAGAAAACTCCAGGCAAGTCAAATGAGATTCTATCTCAAGAAACCAAAAATGAATAAATAAATAAGTTGAATCATATTATAATTCCTTATATTGTTTTAGATTTATTTTTATTTTGTAGCAGACCCCCCAGGCCTTAGCAAAACTGATACCAGGATGGAAGTACTACTCACACCCTGGATCCCAGCATGTAGGCAGGAATACCTGCCCAAACCAGAGCAACAAAAAGCAACAATGATAGCCAGGCAGGGGTGGTGCACGCCTTTAATACCAGCACTTGGGAAGCAGAGGCAGGCAGATTTCTGAGTTGGAGGCCAGCCTGGCCTACAGAGTGAGTTCCAGGACAGCCAGGGCTATACAGAGAAACCCTGTCTCAAAACAAACAAACAAACAAACAAACAAAAACCAAAAACCAAAAAAAAAGCAAGAACGAGAACAAAGACCTAGTCCATTAAAGTCCTAAGTGTACTAACCTTGCTTTTCAACTTCTATAGCTCTGCTTCTGCTGTTCTTGTTACGTGAGATGTGTCAACTTAGGATGCGGGGTTTGTGCTTAAAAGCTTACCCTGAGAGAGGCTCTGGACTGCACTTGGGTCTTGAACACCGAGGGTGGTCACTGGCTAGCTAATAAAGACTTTCTCTGGTGGATACCTCACAACATTGTGTGTGTGTGTGTGTGTGTGTGTGTGTGTGTGTGTGTGTGTGCTCTGTGTGTTCAGGTGTCTGTAGAAGCCAGAAGAGGATACTGGATCCACTGGAGCTGGAGGTACAGATGACTGTGAGTCATCCAGTGTGGGTTCTGGGAACTGAACTTGAATCCTTTGGGAGATAAGCAAGCACTTTTAACTGCTGAGCTTTCTTTAGCCTCCAGTATTTTCACTGAGAAATTCTTAAGGTCAAATTGCTCATGACCTGAAAAAACTATAGTGCAAACCTATAAAAGCAATTCTTCTTTTGTTTTATTTTGTTTTTATGTTTTTCAAGATAGGAGCTCTCTTATCTTGTTTCCAGTCCTGGTCGTTCTGGAATTACCTCTGTAGACCAAGCTGGCCTTTAACTCACAGAGATCCACCAGCCTCTGCCTCCCAAGAGCTGGGACTAAAGATTTTTGTTTCTAAGTGGGACTGAAGTGATGTTTGATTGAACACATCAGGAAAGAAAGTAATTGCATGATGGTTTTAGCACAGAATTCTACCAAACTTTCAAAAAAGAAATAGTATCAATACTCTCCAAATTATTCCACAAAATAAAAACAGAAGAAACATTGCTGAACTCATTCTATGAGGCCACAATCCCACTGATACCTAAACCACACAAAGACTCAACAGGGAAAGAGAACTTCAGACCAATTTCCCTTATGAACATCAATGCAAAAATACTCAGCAAACTATTTACAAACTGAATCCAAGAACACACCAAAGACATCATCCATCATGACAAGTAGGCTTCATCCCAGAGATGAGCCAAAATATGAAAATCCATCAATGCTATCCAACATATAAACAAACAAACAAACAAAGAAAAACACATGATCATCTCATTAGCTGCTGGACAAGCCTTTGACAAAATCCAACACACCTAAAAGTCTTGGAGAGCCGGGCAGTAGTGGCACATGTCTTTAATCCCAGCACTTGGGAGGCAGAGGCAAGCAGATTTCTGAGCTCGAGGCCAGTCTGGTCTACAGAGTGAGTTCCAGGACAGCCTCCGCAATACAGAGAAACCCTGTCTCGAAAAACAAAACAAAACAAAACAACAACAACAACAAAAAGTCGTGGAGAAAGCAGGAATACAAGGACCATACCTTAACACAACAAGGGAAATATAAAGCAAGCCAATAGCCAATATAAAATTAAATGGAGAGAAACTTGAAGCAATTCCACTAAAATCAGGGACAAGACAAAGCTGTCTACTCTCTCCCTATCTATTCAATATAGTACTTGAAGTTCTAGCTAGAGAAATAAGACAACTAAAGAAGATCAAGGGGATACAAATTGGAAAGGAAGAGGCCCAGGTATCACAATTTGTGGATGATATGATAGTATACATTAGTGACCCTAAAAATTCTACTAGAGAACTCCAATAGCTGATAAACGCCTTCAGCAAAGTGGCCAGATAAAAAATTAACTCAAAGAACTCAGTAGCCTTCCTTTACACAAATGATAAATGGACCAAGAAAGAAATTAAGGAAACATTGCCATTCACAGTAGCCACAAATAATATAAAATATCTTGGTGTAACTCTAACCATGCAACTGAAAGACCTATATGACAAGAACTTCAAGTCTCTGAAGAAAGAAATTGAGGAAGATATCAGAAGATGGAAAGATCTCCCATGCTCATGGATTAGTAGGATTAACATAATACAAATGGCCATCTTATCAAATGCAATCTACATATTCAACAGTTTCTGTCAAAATTCCAAATTCGGGCTGGTAAGATGGCTCAGTGGGGAAGAGCAACAACTGCTCTTTGGAAGGTCCTGAGTTCAAATCCCAGCAACCACATGGTGGCTCACAACCACCCATAATGAGATCTGATGCCCTCTTCTGGTGTGTCTGAAGACAGCTACAGTGTACTTACATATAATAAATAAGTAAATCTTAAAAAAAAAAATTCCAAATTCAATTTTTTTTACAGAAGTCAAAAGAGTAATTCTCAACTTTTTATAAAACAAACAAAAAACCCAGGATATATAAAACAATCTTATATAATAATAAAAAAAACTTCCTGGAAGTACCTTCATCCCTGATTTCAAACTATACTATAGAGCAACAGAAATAAGAGCCATTTGGCAGTGGCATAAGAACAGACAGGTAGATCAATGGAATAGAGTCAAAGACCTAGAAATAAACCCACCACCTACAGACAATTGATTTTTGACAAAGAAGGCAGAATCATACAATGGAAAAAAAGAAAACATCTTCAACAAATGGTGCTGGTCTAACTGGATGTTTTCAAGTAGAAGAATGCAAATAGACCTATATTTATCACCCTGCACAAAACTCAAGCCTAGCCGGGCAGTGGTGGCACACGCCTTTAATCCCAGCACTTGGGAGGCAGAGGCAGGCAGATTTCTGAGTTCAAGGCCAGCCTGGTCTACAGAGTAGTTCCAGGACAGCCAGGGCTACACAGAGAAACCCTGTCTTGAAAAACCAAACCAACCAACCAAACAAACAGACAAAAACCCAAAAACCTCAAGTCTAGGTGGACCAAAAACTTCAACATAAAACCAGATATACTAAACCAAACAGAAGAGAAAGTGGAGAACTACCTTGAACACATTGGCACAGGAGACAACTTCCTGAACAGAATATTAGTAGCTTAGGCACTAAGATCAACAATTAATAAATAGGACTTCATGAAACTGAACAGCTTCTGTAAGGCAAACGATACCATCAATAGGACAAAATGGCAGCCTACAAAATGAAAAAAGATCTTTACCAATCCTATATCTGACAAATGACTAGTATCCAAAATATATAAAGAAATTAGACATGGACAAACTAAATAACCCAATTAAAAAATGGGGTAGGGGCTGTCTGAGCTGGGGTCCAGAGCAGACCTTGGGTGCAAGCTCTGCGGCCAGTCCCACAACACCTAGAGGAAGCTCCACTCCCAGGCTCTCTGACACACCCAGGATCAGAGGTGAGCCGGAACCAACATCTGTTCCAACACTGGGAGTAACTGGGACTAGCAGGAACAGGCACACAGGAACTCTGCCAGCCCAGTGACTCTGGTTCCTTCTAGTCTGTCTAGGTAAGTGTTTTGAGCAGACCTTGGGCACAAGCTCCGCAGCCAGTCCCACAACACAGAGAAAGCCCCACTCCCAGGTGATCTAACAAGCCCAGGATCCCAGGATCCCAGAATCACAGGAACACAGAGACAGTTTGATTCTGAGGAGTTCTGACACAGGAAGGATCACAGGAAGGATAGGCTCCAGTCAGATTTAGCAAGGGCAGGTAGCACTAGAGTTAACCAGATGTCAGGGGCAAGCGTAAGAAAATAAACAACACAAACCA
>NW_022196906.1:26004261-26022394 GCF_008632895.1 Mastomys coucha | reverse complement strand
ACAAAAGGGGAACAAGAATGTGATTCAATTCTATTTAATTAAAATATGTTTTTAAATGTTAAAAAAATGGGGTAGGGGAGTACAGAGAATCTCTTGTACTGTATGGAAGCATCACCTGTCCATAAAATGCTGTTGGCCTATTAGCTTAGGCAGGAAACAGGGAGATGGGAGTTCCGGTACAGAGAAAAGATTCTGGGAGATAGTGAGGCACAGCAGATTTACCACAAACACAGAAGACAGTCATGAAACTGAGGGCCAGATAACCATGTGGCATGACTTAGAATAGAATAAATAGTTAATTAAGTCATGAACTAGTCAGGGAACAAGCAAAGCTTTTGGTCTAGGCATTTATTAATGAATTATTATTATTATTATTGTTGTTGTTGTTGTTGTTGTTTTTATGGGAACAAAGTAGAAGGATAAAAAAACACAAGGAGGATTTAAAAACAATGGGGTAAAGAACAAAACAGAATTCTCAACAGAGGGAACTCTAAAGACCAAGAAACATTTAAAGAAATATTTAATATCCTTAGTCATCATGTAAATGCAAATCAAAATGACTCTGAGATTCCATATTACACCCATCAGAACAGCTAAGATCAAAATTCAAGTGACAGCACATGCGGGCAAAGATGTGGAGCAAGGGCAACACTTCGGCTGTCCTGGAACTCACTCTGTAGACCAGGCTGTCCTGGAACTCACTCTGTAGACCAGGCTGGTCTGGAACTCAGAAATCTGCCTGCCTCCCAAGTGCTGGGATTAAAGGCCTGGCAGAAAAGTTCTTGATTGCTGATAAGAGGGCAAACTTGTATAAGCACTTTGGAAATCAATTTGGTAATTTCTCAGGAAATTGGGAATAGCTCTACCTAAAGGCCACTCCTGTGCATATACCCAAAAGATGTTCCACCATACCACAAGTACACTTAACTATGTTCATAGCAGCTGTATTTTTTGTTTTTCTTTTTTTATTAGATATTTTCTTTATTTACATGTCATATGATTTTTTTTTCTTTTTTGGTTTTTCAAGGCAGGGTTTCTCTGTGTATCCCTGGCTGTCCTGAAACTCACTCTGTAGACCAGGCTGGCCTTGAACTCAGAAATCCGCCTACCTCTGTCTCCCAAGTGCTGGGATTAAAGGCGTGGGCCACCACTGCCCGGCAACAGCTGTATATTTTAAAAGCCAGAAGCTGGAACCAGCCTAGATGTCCCTCAACTGAAGAATGGATAAAGAAAATGTGGTGCATTTACATAATGGAATACTACTCACCTTTTAACAACAAAGACATGAAATTTTCAGACAAATTGGTAGGAATATATCGTACCGAGTGAGGTTACTCAGACCCAGTAACATGCATGGTATGTTCTCACTTATGGGTGGACATTAGCCATAAAGTAAGAATAACCATGCTACAATCCACAGACCCAAAGAAGCTAAGTAACAGGGAGGGCCCAAGGGCAGATGCTTGAATCTCAGTTAGAAGGGGATATAAAATAGATACCAGGTGGATGGATGGGGGGAACAAGGTAGGAAAGGAGGTAGAGTGGGGAACGAAGGTAGAGATCAGGTATGTAGAGAATGGGGGGGAGGGAAGAGGGCTGAGAAAGAGAACAGAAATCTGTTGGGGGGACATCTCTGGGAGGAGCTGGAGACCTGAGACAGGGGAGGCTCCTGGGAGTCTATGGGGGTGACCCGAGCTGAGACTTCTAGCAGCTGGGTGTATAGACTGAAGTGGCCACCTCCTGTAGCCAAGCAGGACTTCCAGTGGAGGGAGAAGGACACAAACCCACCCACAAAACCTTCTACCCCAAATTTGTCCTGCCTACAAGATATGCAGGCATAAAGAAGGAACAGAGATTGAGGGAATGGCCAACCAATGACTGGGTCAATTGAGACATACCCATGGGAGAGGGCCAGCTCCTGACACTATTAATGATACTCTGTTATGCTTGCAAACAGGAGCCTAGAATAATTGTTTTCTGAGAGGTTTCATCCAGTAGCTGATGGAAACAGATGCAGAGATCCACAGAAAAACAATAGACAGAGCTCGGGGAGACTTGTGGAAGCACTGGGGGAAGGATCGAGGAAGCAAGAGAAGTCAAGGATACCATAAGAAGACCTACAGAGTCCACTAACCTGGATGCATGGGGACTGAGTCTAAACCACCAACCAAAGAGCATACATTGGCTGGACCTAGGTTCCCTAAACATTTGTAGTAGCTGTGCAGCTTGGTCTTCATGTAGGTCCTCTAACAATTCGAGTGGGGGTGGGGAGGGGCTGTCTCTTACTCTATTTGGATCTCCTTCCCCTAGCTTGACTGCCTTGTCTGGCCTCGGTGGGAGAGGATGCGCTTAGTAGTCCTGCTGTCACTCGATGTGTCAGGGTAGCTAGAGAAGGAGCTGAGAGTTCTTCTCTACAACTTGAGGCTTCTATATCTTGATCTGCAGGCAGCAGAAGGATACGGCTTGTTACACTGGATTTAGCTTGAACATATTATGACTTCAAAGCCTGCCTACACAGTGATACACTTCCTCCAACAGGGCATCTATGGAGGCTATTCCTAACTACCACAGCTTTTTTCCCCAATAATAACAACAACAACGACAACACTAATGTCTGACATTGTAGCTCATTATGCAGAGTTCTTTTGCTATTGTTCCTGTGCTTCTTTGTAGGACCTCAAGAATTTTCTTTTCCAACATTACTCTTGTGGAGGATCCAAGTTCAATTGTTTTATTTATTTGTTTCTTGTTTTGTTTTGTTTTTTCGAGACAGGGTTTCTCTTGTAGCCCTGGCTGGTCTGGAACTCACTCTGTAGACCAGGCTGGCCTTGAATTCGGAAATCTGACTGCCTCTCCCTCCCAAGTGCTGGGATTAAAGGAGTGCACCACCACTTCCCTGCCCAAGTTCAATTCTAAGCATCCACATTAGGTGGTTTGCAACTACCTGTAACTTCAGCTCCTGAGGGCACCTGCATTTATGCGTACATATCACTTTAATATACATAATTTAAAAATAAAAATTAATAATAAAAATCTAATGTTTCAAAGGTTTTTGTCTTCTTCTTCCTCCTCCCCCTCCTTCTTCAACTCCTCTGCCTCAGTGACTTTCTTGTTTAGTGACTCTGGGTCGATGATAACACTGCCACTGATAGGTGATTGCTGGTAAGCATGCAAACTGATATTGCTCCCAGGGGATTCATGGATTCCCCTGATGCCTAACCAATATTGTTCAGAACACTGTCTTCCTTTCTTCTGACCACAAACACCAGGAGATTACTTGTCTGTTTTCAAGAATTTACTGGTACATAAATCACTCTACCAACAAACATAATAAAACCATTGCTCCTTTATAGAAATGGTTTCTGAGGTCAGCCCTTGATATTTTCTCAAGAGGACTCCTCGTAGCTGGCACAGCCTGAGCTCTTGCCCTGTACAGCAGACAGTCTGTGGTTTAGCTTGGACCTTGATCCTGCTCCCAATGGTCACTCAGAGCTTCTATTTAGAACCTACTTCTCCAAGCTCTGTTGCAAATGAGTTTTCTTAGTTTGGGTTTTATTGCTGTGAAGAACACTCTGGTCAAGGCAACTCTTATAAAGGAAAACATTTAATTGGGCCTGTTTTACAGTTTCAGAGGTTTAGTCCATTATCACCATGGCAGGAAGCGTGGCAGCGTGTAGGCAGACACGGTGCTGGAGAAGGAGCTGAGAGTTCTATGTCTTGACCATCAGGCAGCAGAAGGAAACTGTGTGACACACTGGCTGTAGCTTGCTCATAGGAGACCTCCAAACCTGCCCCAACAGTGATACACTTCCTTTAACAAGGCCATTCCCCAATAGTGCCATTCCCTAAGTTTAAGCATTCAAACATGTGAGTCGTTGGGTGCCATACCTATTCAAATTACCACAGGAGTGATTTCTTTTGGGGAGGAGATTAGGAATTCCCTCTTTTATGGCCCCCCTTTTTTTCTCTAAGTGAATTCTCTGAGCCAGCAGTCTAGTGGTTTTTTTTTTTTGGGTAAGGACTGACTACAGCAAGCTTTGTTGCCCTAGATACTCAGTGGAGGGATAAGGGCAGCTTCCAGGGCTCCTTGAATGTTGCTTCTCTGGCTCAAATCCAGCACTGCATTGGCCATTGCTAAGGTGACAGGGCTCTAGTCTTCTCCATATGCCAAGCCCAAGGTTGGACCTCCCTTTTCTAAGTTTATTGAGCAGCAGAAGGGAGCAATCTCTTTAGTGAGTTCCCACCTAACAAGAAGTCATAGAGACAGGAAAGGAAACACTGATGTCCTGGTCCTGCAGAAAAGAAAACCTTCCTCCTGGATATGGAGGGGAGGGAATCCTGTGTTCTCAGCTGTGTCAGCTGGAGCAGAGTTGGTACGGAGTCATGAGAGAGGGCATGTTGCCAGTTGTTAGGGTCAGAGCACGGGCCCTGGCAGCTAACAAGCTCGGCTTGTCTTCCCATCCTCAATAGGACAATTAAAGAACCAAATAATGGTGAGAAGCAGAGAAAGGACATTTATTTATTCTCTGTGGTTACATTTAGAAGAGGAAGAGAAAAGGGGCCCCGTGGCCCCAAATCCATCTTTGGAGTCCTAACATGAGGCTTAGGTTTAAGTAGAGGCCACTAGACAAGTTACTGCACAAGTATGCAGTCTTGGTCAGGCAGGGCCCCGCCCTGCCCACTGACTCATCCTTAGATCCAGTCCCTCCTGCAGGCACTCTGACATGTGGACAGAACTTCGAAGTCTCTTTCAGGGAGTCAGATTTGTCCTCTGGATGCATCCACCTTTTGCTTCTCCCGGCGAGAGACTTCTGGTGAAAATTCCAGTTTTGATCCTGTGGTTGTAATATCCTGAGAATCAGAAGGAAGGAGCTTTAGAATGATGTGCTTTCCCGTTAGGATGGTTAAATGGAGCTGGCTGGGTTTGAACCACACGTTACCTTTGGCACTAGATTCTCTCTAGCTGCTGTTTTTTCATGTACCTTTAGGATTATTTCTAGGAAAGGTAAAAGGGTTCTTTCTCTAATAATAGTTTATATGGAGAGCTAGGCAGGGCTGTTTGTTGTGATCTATGACAAAAATACAATTGAGGACCCCAAACTCAGAGCGAAGACTTCTCTGCTTCACACTTTCCTCTAAGTGATGTTCACTTTGGCCTCCATTGTGTATTGCTACCTGCCCAATAATCTTTTCTTTTCTTGTAGTTTATAAGTAGGTTTTTTCATACAATGTATTCTAATCATAATCTTCCCCCAGTCCCCCCTTCCCTCCCTTCCCACCCGGATCTACACCTTCTCTTTCTCTCCTTAGAGAACAAACAGGAATCTAAGTAATAATAATAAAATGGTATAAGATAAATCAATAACAAAAAATCAGAATATGACAAAACAACCAAACAAGAAGCAGAAGAAACACGTATCAATGCAGAGACACCACGCACACACACCCATAACAACCCCAAACTAGAAGCCTTAGTGTGTACTTGAAAGGATCTATAAGGTGGAAAAATTAAAACAAACAAACAAACAATTGCCCTGATTTAATATTATGAGACAAAGAACCCCCAAAAGATCCTGTTGAGTTCATTTTGTATGGGTGATCTATTGCTGGGCATGGGGCTTATCCTTAATGCCGGGGCCGTATCCCTGTTCTCTCTTGGTTCTCTCTTGAAGCTAAGTGGACAGGGATGAGCATAGGCATGGCAAGACTTGGCATTTTGAGATATTTAGAGTTGCTGTTTAATAATAAGACATGTACCTATCTTAAGTCTAAGTCACTTTGCTATGATAGCTGACCTGTCTGAGTTCCCTTTGGGCCAGAAACTGCAGTCTCTGGCGTTTAGCACCTCATCATAAACTAGCAGGGGATTAAATAAAGGATTAATTACTAGAACCTTTTCCCTTTTGTCCAAATGCCTCTCCCTTGTCAGCTTAAGGGGGGCAGTTTGGAGCAATAAACTTCTATTGAACACAGAGAAGAGAATCGTGCTCACAGAAGGAAACCTTTTACACAAGCAAATATGGATTAAACTCACACAAATTCATATATAGATTCATGCACACACATTCATAAATCTCCATTCAAACCCTTTGGGCCCAACTTGCATACATCCTCATAATTACATACTTACACACACAAATCCATACTTACATATGTATATAACAGAGAATGTTTTACATGCATATCCATTAAGAGTAATTAAATGAGCCGGGCAGTGGTGGTACATGCCTTTAATTTTAGCAATTGGGAGGCAGAGGCAGGTGGAGTTCTTAATTTTAGCAATTGGGAGGCAGAGGCAGGTGGAGTTCTGAGTTCAAGGCCAGCCTGGTCTACAGAGTGAGTTTCAGGACAGTTCCAGGTCCTTTCAGCTCCAGGACCTCATCTGGTGCAGAGCCATACAGGCCCTGTGCATGCAGCCTCAGTCCCTGTGAGTTCATATCTGTACCGTCTCTGTTGTGCCTGGAAGGCATTGATTCATTGACGTCCTCCATCCCCTCTGGCTCTTATACTGCTTCTGTCTCCTTTTGCACAGAGTTCCCTGAGACCTGAGGGGAGAGATTTGATGGAGACATTTCTTTTAGGGATGAGTGTGTCAAGATCTCTTATTCGCTGCATTTTGTCTGGCTGTGGGTCTCTCTATGTGTTCCCATCTGCTGCAGGAGGAAGCATCTCTGATATTGGTTGAGCAAGGCATGAATCTATGATTATAGCAGGATGTCATTAAGAGTCATTTTATTGCTACATTCCTTTAGCAGAAGAGTAGAATTTGGTTTTCCTCTAGATTTGGTCTATCTAGTCTCAAGTTCTTGGCCACCCAAGTAGTGTTTACTGTGCGTTTCACCTCATGGAGTGATCCTTAAATAAATCAGATATTGGTTGGTTACTCCCACAGTCTTTGGGCCACTATTGCATTAGCATATCCAGAAGAGAGATCATTCCCGTATCTAAGCATTTGTAGCTGGGTTGGTGTTTATCTTTCTTATTTGGTAGTATGTAGAGAGTACATCCCAGGATCGTGACTATTAGTCTGCAGGGGTGAAGGCACTGGTTCAACTTCTCTTGTCCAATGAGTTTTGTAGGTGTTGTCTTCAGCAATGGGGCCTTGCCATCAGTTAGTGGAGAGTTATCAATAGCGTTGGTAAAATGTTGGGTTTGGTGATTCCCAGGGGACCCCTTTGTCCAGCAACTTGATTAAATGTAACTCATTCCCAGTACTAGACGCTTCATTTGGAGGTGAGTTGTCGAGTTGGGGCTCCCTTTCTTGTTATTTGGCAATTTCATTTAGATTGCCTTAACATATGTATAGGATGCCTCTACTGTGTTAAATTCCCATCTGGCCCTTAGTGTTAGCTGCTTCTTCCTGCATTACCTCCCTCATTTCCTCTCACCTCCCTGTTTGATGCCCCCATTTCAGGCCCCGCCCCTTCCATTTATAACTATACCCTCTCCCCTTCTTAGGAAGACCCATCTCTCCCTCCAACCCCTTACTCTCAACCTCTGTGGCTACATAGATTGTAGCCTGCTTATCAATGACATAACAGCTAACATCCACATTTAAGTGAATACATACCACATTTGTCTTCCTAGGTCTGAATTGCCTTATTTAGTATGATTTTTTTCCTAGTTTATCCACTTACCTGCAAATTTCATGATTTCTTTTATTTTAATGACTGAGTAATCTTGCATTGCATAAACGTACCACATTTTTGCTATCCCTTCTTAAATATCTGTTGAAAGATATCTAAATTGTTTCCAATTTCTGGATATTATCAATAGAGCAACAATGTCTATGGTTTGGCAATTGCCTCTGTAGTAGGATGAAGCATCCTTTGGGTGTGTGCCCAGGAGTGGTGTAGCTGGATCTTGATGTCCCATCTTTCTGAAGAACTGCCATACATGTTTCCTTATTGGCTGCTCCAGTTCACACTCCCACCAGCAGTGGATGTGTTTCCCCTTACTCTCCATGCTTACCAGGACAATTTGTTTTGTTCATCTTCACATTCTGATTGGTGTAAAGCAAAATCTCAAAAGAGTCTTGATTTGCATTTCCCAGGTGACTAAGGATATTGAACATTTCTCTAAGTGCTTCTCAGCCATTTGGCGTTCCTCTTTTGAGAACCTTCTATTTATATCTGTACCCTATTTTTAAATTGGGTCATTTGTTCTGATGTCCAGTTTTTTAAAAAAAGGTTTTATATTTATTAGATATTAGCCCTTTACTAGATATATAGTTAGTAAAAATCTTTTTAAATTCTGAAGGCTTCTGCTTTGTACTAATGATGGTGTCCTTTGCCATACAGAAGATTTTCAGTTTCATGAGAACCCATTTATTAATTTTTGATCCTAGTGCCTGTGTTGCCTGTGTTCTGTTCAGAAAGTGTTTTCCTATCCTGATGAGTTCAAAACTATTTCCCACTTTCTCTTCTATCAGATTCAGTGTACTTGGGCTTATGATGAGCTTTTTGATGCTTTTGGAGTCAGGTTTTATGCAAGGTGATTAAGTATGGGCATTATTTTATTTATTTATTTATTTATTTATTTATTTATTTTATTTACAAATACTGTCCAGATTGACCAATACTAGTTGTTGAAAATGCTATCTTTTTTCCAGTGTGTATTTCTGGTTTCTTCATCCAAACTTAGGTGTCCACAAGTGTGTGGACTTATGTCTGGGTCTTCAATTCTATTCCATTAATCAACACTCCTGTTTTTGTTCCAATACCATGCTGTTTTTATTATTGTAGCTCTGTATAGTACAGTTTGAGATTGGGGATGGTGATGCCTCCACCAGTTCTTTAATCTTTCAGGAATGTTTTGGTTACACTGGTGTGTGTGTGTGCATGTGTGTGTGTGCCTGTGTGTGTGTGTGTGTATGTTTATATACAAAGCTGAAAATTATCCTTTCAAGTTCTGTTAAGAGTTGTGTTGGAATTTTGATGGGGACTGCATTGAATCTATAGATTGCTTTTGGTAAGATGATCATTTTCACTATTTTAATCCAACCAATCCATGAGCATGGGAGACTTCTCCATCTTCTGGTATCTTCATTTTCTTTCATCAGTGTCTTAAAGTTTTTGTGAGATAAGTCTTTCACTTTCACTTAGAGCTACCTCAAGATATATTTTTGGAGGCTATTGTGAAAGGTGTTGTTTTTCTGATTTTTTTCTCAGTCCATTTGTCATTTATATATAGGAGGGCTACAGATTTTATTCATTTACTTATTTTATGTATACAAGTACACTGTAGCTGTCTTCAGACACACCAGAAGAGGGCATCGGATCCCATTACAGATGGTTGTGAGCCACCACGTCATTGCTAGAATTGAACTCAGGACCTCTGGAAGAGCAGTTAGTACTCCTAACCACTGAGGTATCTCTCCAGCCCTGAGGGCTACTAATTTTTGTGTGTTAATTTTGTATTGTGACACTTTATTGAAAACGTTTATCAGCTCTAAGCGGCTTCTTGTTGGGATTTTTAGGGTCACTTATATATACAAATAAAGATACTTTGATTTCTTCCTTTCCTATATGTATCCCTTTGATTTCTTTCAGGTATTTTATTTTTCTAGTTAATATTTCAAGTACTATATTGAATAGGTAAGGAGAGAGTGAACAACTCTGTGTTGTTCATGATTTTGGTGGAGTTTTTCTCTATGCTGGGGTATATCTGTTGTACCCTCTAATGTCTCCAGCACTTTTATTATGAAGGGTGTTGGATTTTTTCAAAGGCCTTTTCTGTACCTCATGAGGTAGTTATGTCGATTTTTTTCTTTCACTTTGTTTATATAGTAGATTACATTTATTGATTTACCTACCTATTTGAACCACTCCTCCTTCTCTGGAATGAAACCCTTATGATCATGGTGAATAACCTTTTTGATGTGTTCTTGGATTTTGTTTTTGAGCATTTTTTTTTTTTTTTAGTATAGAATAGAGTTTATTTAGGGCATGGGGAGGGGAGTTAAGAGGGTAGCAGAGGCAGAGAAAGGCAGAGAGTAGAGAAGTAGGGGCCGGCCATGACCACGTGGAGTGGGGGGGGGAGAAAATGGGGAGAGGCAAGAGAGAGAAGCAGGAGTAAGAGAGCATTTTATTGAGAATTTTGCATCTATATTCAAGGAAAACTGGTCTGTAATTCTTTTTTCTGTTGGGCCTTTATGTGGTTTAGGTGTTAGCAGAGCAATTGTGTCCTCATAAGAAGATATGTCTTTTGTTTCTATTTTGTGGAATAATTTGAGGATTATTGGGGTAATTCTTTTTTGAATGTCTTGTAGAATGCAGCGTTAACACCATCTGGCCCTGAGTTTTTTGGTTATTTGATTTTGATTTAACTTTGTTATATATGGAGAAAATTATCCATTTCTTTCAGATTTTTCAATTTGGTAGAGTACATGTTTGTAAAGTATGCCCTCACAGTTCTCTGGAATTCCTCAGTGTCTGTTGTTATATCCCTTGTTTCTTCTCTAATTTTGTTAATTCAGATCTTTTAGTTAATTTAGTTAAGAGTTTGCCAATCTTATTGCAATAATCTTTATCTTGTCTTTGGTGTTTACAAAAGATTTTGCTTTATCTTATATTTTATTCCATGATAATGTTTTAATTCCTCTCTCAACTCCTCCTAGATCCTTCTCACCTCTCTACCTACTTACACACACACATATATGTATACATACATATATATGTATATATAGAGATATATAAATTGTTTTAGGCTATTGTGAAAAGGACTGTTTTCCTAATTTCTTTCTGGGGAAAAGTTACTGATTTTTTTTTTCCTTGTTTGGAGACAAGGTTTCTCTATGAAGCCCTGGCTGTCCTGAAACCCACTCTGTAGAACAGCTAGCCTTCAAACTCAAGAGATCTGCCTGTCTCTGCCTCCTGAGTGCTGGGATTAAAAGTGTGTGCCACTGCTACCCTGTAGCACCACCAGTAGCAAAAACTACTGAATTTTAAGTGTTAATTGTGTATACTTTACTTTGCTGAGAGTGTTTATCAGCTACAGAAGTTTCCAGGAGGGGTTTGTAGGGTCACTTTGTATAGTGAATTTTAATAAAGATACTATGACTTCTTTTTCTTCTATTTGTATCCATTTGATTTCCTTCAGTTGTCTCATTTTTTTATTTTTATTTATTTTTTTCTAGACAGGGTTTCTCTGTGTAGTCCTGGCTGTCCTGGAATTCACTGTGTAGACCCGGCTGGCCTTGAACTCAGAAATCCACCTGCCTCGGGGATTAAAGTGCTGGGATTAAAGGCGTGTGCCACCACTGCCTGGTTTTCAGTTGTCTTATTGCTCTGGCTAAAACTTCAGATACTAAATTGGATAGACATGGAGAAAGTGGACATCGTGTTCCTGATTTTAGTGGAAGTGCTTTGAGTTTCCTCTCTTAGGTTGATGCTGACTATGCTCTTACTGTAAATTGCTTCTGTTGATTGAAGTGTGCCCTTGTATCCTCAGTCTCTCCAGGACTTTTATTATGAAGTCTGCTGGGTTTTGTCAAAGGCCTTTTTTTTTTAATCTAATGAGATAATCATGTGATTTTTTTTCTCTCTGCTTATGTGGTGGTCCATGTTTATTGACTTATGTATATTGAACCATCCTTGCATCTTTGGGATGAAGTTAATTTGATGATGGCAGTTAATCTTTTTTTTTTTTTGGTTTTGGTTTTCTGAGATAGGGTTTCTCTGTGTAGCCCTGGCTGGCCTGGAACTCACTCTGTAGACCAGGCTGACCTGGAACTCAGAAATCTGCCTTCCTCTGCCTCCGAAGTGCTGGGATTAAAGGCATGTAGCACCACTGCCCGGCTCAGATAATCTTTTTGATGTATTTTTGGATTTTATTTTCAAGTATTTTATTGGGAATATTTATATCTACATTTATTATTATATATCATATCTATTATTATATATAGAACAATAAAGGATATTGTTCTATAATTTGCTTTTTGGAAGAAGGTCTTTGTATGATTTTGGTGTCAGGGTAATAGTGGTCTCATAAAAAGATTAGGAAATGTTCTTTCAGTTTCTATTTTGTGGAATAATTTGAAGAATATTGATATGTTAATTTAAGATCTAGTAGAATTCTGCACTAACTACATCTGGCCTTGGGCTTTTTTTTTTTTGGTTGGGAGAGTTTTAATTACTGTTCTATTTCACTGCTGGCTAGCTATAGGTCTGTTTAAATTTCTTATTTCATCTTAATTCAACTTTAGTAGAATTCATCCGTTTTTGAAAAAGTTTTCTAATTTGGTAAAATACAGATTTTTAAAGTATGCCTCCTGATTCTCTGAATTTCTTAGCATTGATAGTAATGTCCCCCTTTTCATTTTGGATATATTAATTTAGATATATTAATTAATTCTCTGTCTCTCACTGTTTGCAGAAAATGAGACTTAGTTTTCAGTTTGCTTCTGTAAGAATCCAGGGCATTGGAGCTACCTCCATTTATCAGTCTCTCGTAAGTCTTTTAGAGAACCACAGATGGTTTGAATAAGAAATGTCCCTATCTTAGTTCAGCTTTTATTGCTGTGAAGAGACACCACGACCAAGACGACTCTTATAAAGACAAACATTTAATTGGAGCTGGCTTACATTTACAGAGGCTTAGTCTATTATCACCATGGTAGAAAGCATCGTGCACCAGACGTGGTGCTAGAAGAGCCGAAAGCTCTACATCTTGATCTGAAGGCCGAAGGCAAGTAGAAGGAGACTGGCATTTACAGGTAGCCTAGGGGAGGTTCTCTTTTGTACTGGGTGGAGCTTCAGCACCAGGAGCTCTCAAAGCCCACCTCCACAGTGACACACTTCCTCTAACAAGGCCATGCCTCTTAATAGTGCCACTTCCCATGGGCCAAGCATATTCAAACTACCACAGTCCCTCATAGGCTCACAGGTTCAAATACTGAGTACCCTGTTTGGATCACTGTTTGGGGAGAGTGTGGAACCTTTAGGGGGTACAACCTGGCTGGTGGGAGTTTTAAGAGTTCATACACATCCCACGTTCCATTCATTCTCTCTGCTTCCTTCCCATTGATGGAAATGTGATTTCTCAGTGCCCACTCTTGCAGTCACCTCTGATGTTAGCTGTTTGCTTCTGTGCTTCCTTCCTCTTATCTTTCTCAATTACAAGACAAAATATACCTTTTCTTTCATAATTTCCTTTACATTGGGCTATTTTATTGCAGCAACAGAAGTAACTACAAGAATAACCTGGCTAAGCTGATTCATAAAACTAGCTTAACCATCAACGGGTTGTCTGAAGTCAATGTGGTACCCTGTTTAAACCAATAAAATATAACAAACATTTAAAAAAAGACACGTTTTCTCTTAATATGATACATTTCTCGTTTACACAACCAAAAATGCACTAAAGATCAAAATCTTCACAATATGTTTATTCTTTTTAGTATCCTTGAACACAAACACTGTCACTTTATCTATTATTTACATCTAACATTATATTGTGGGAGAAGGCACATGGGGACAAAATGAAAGTAGCCAGGCAAGGCGATTTTTAGTTTTGCAGCAGGTGCACAGCAACGGAAACTGGACAAGAAGGCAAACCGGGACAGGAAGTTCACTTAGCTTTTAATCGCAATGCTCTGGTTACCTGCAGAATGGCTACTATGTTTCTGGAGGTTTGTGGATGGGGAGCTCCCCCTAATTTAAACCTTTTTGGTGAGTTGATTTTTAAAAAAATGGTGTTAAGAACTGAGGCTCCCTGAAAAAACAAATCCCACCTACACTGAAGAGTCTGAGGACTGAATAGAATTTCATGACCAGGTAGAGTTAGTTGTGTAGAGAATGTGCTAGAATTCAGAGCCCAAATTATCTTGGGACATCTAAAGTCCCCTGAGTAGCAGATCTGCTGTCCACTGCGGTGTCTGCTCTGTCACCATAGCCTTCCTGACCACCCTCCTAGTGAGCTGAGCAAACGCATTGATTTGTGACTGACTTTGAAAGTTTACACAACCCTTTCCAGGTGCAGCATGTCATTTGGTGGAACCCGAATCAGTGTTCCCAGGTCATGTGCACTCAGATCTGGCTCATAATAAGCTCTGTCATTCCCTTTTGAGTGAAGTTGCTTTTATTTATTTATCAATTTTTCATTAATTTATTACTTTATTCACTTTACATCCTGATTGAGCCTCCTTCCTTCTTCTCCTTCCAGTCCCACCCTTACAAATCTCTCCCCCATTACCTTCTCCCTTCTCCTCAAAGAAGGGGGTAGCCCACCTGGGGTACCGCTGCCCTGGGGCATCCAGTCCCAGAAGGACTAAGTACCTCCTCTCCCACTGAGGTCCAACCAGGCAATCCAGTTAGGGGAAAGGGATCCAATGGCAGGCAACAGAGACAGAGACAGCCCCCAACTCTAATTGTTAGGGGACTCAGAGGAAGATCAAGCTGCATATCTGCTCCATGTACTAGGGGGTCCAGATCCAGTCTCTGTGTGCTCTTTGCTTGGTGGTTCAGTCCTTGTGAGGCCCTGTGGGTCCAGGTTAGTTGATTCTGTAACAGTGCCAAGACAGTATGATTGATAAAATAAACTTTTTATCAACTGCTACTAGAACACCGAGTGTCCACAGGAAGGAGGATCCTTTCCTCATACCATGTGGAAACATTTAAGAGCTAAAAAGATAAGACTCTTGATATATTTTAGGAGTTAGTCTTTTTGATTTTGTGTTTGTCAAAGCCTTGCTAACTAAATCCCACACTAAAGGCATAATTCACAAAAGAAAATCTAAAAGAATAAAAAGACCCCAACAAGATGTAAACATTTGTGCTTCAAAGAACCTTTAAAAAGTGTAAAACAAAACAAAACAACCCACGAAATGTGAGAAAATATTTGTGAAAAGGTGTCTACTAAGAAACTGGGGTGGGCAGCAGGGCAGTGGTGGCACACGCCTTTAATCCCAGCACTTGGGAGGCAGAGGAAGGCGGATTTCTGAGATCAAGGCCAGCCTGCTCTACAGAGTGAGTTCTAGGACAGCCAGGGCTACACAGAGAAAACCTGTGTTGAAAAACCAAATCCAAAACAAACAAACAAACAAACAAACACAGAAAAAAGAAACTGGGGTTGGGCTTGGAATGACCGATCGCTAGTTAAGCACGCACTGGCTGCTCTTTCAGAGAACCTGGGTTCCTCTTTAGCACCAATAAGGCAGTTCACAAGCATCTGTAACTCCAGTCCCATGGCATCCAACACCCTTTTCTGCCCTCTGGGGGGCCCTGCATGCATGTGGTGCAGACGCGCTTGCACCCATAAGCATAAAATAGTAAAGTAAGTTTTTTTTTTTGTTTTTGTTTTGTTTTTTTCAAGACAGGGTTTCTCTGTATAGTCATGGCTGTCCTGAAACTCAGTTTGTAGACCAGACTGGCCTCTAACTCAGAAATCCACCTGCCTCTGCCTCCCAAATGCTGGGACTAAAGGCGTGCGCCACCACCGCCCAGCATAAAGTAAGTTTTAAAAAGAGAAGAAAAAGAAACTGTGGTTAGACACACACTGTGAAGTGACATGGGATGACAGCTGATGTGTTGACTCACGCACCTGTCTTTGACCCAACAGCCTGGGCAAGCGAGAACACGGAACTGAGGAACTGTAGCGACAGACGGTGGATTCTTCACACATGAATTGGCTTAAACCGAAACTTGGAGAAACTTCAGAAGTGGACACCAAGAAACACAATGGAAGGCAAATATTTCCAGCTCTAAACGAGACCAACAGAGGCGCGTGGTTACATCAGAACCTGACTTAGAAACCCGATACCTGCGCAGCAATAACTGGTGGCGAAGCAACAGTTCCGGCAGAGGGCTTGGGAAAAACAAAGGGCGGACTGACACCTACTGGCGACCGAGCAGAAGCTCAACTCAAAAGACGCTTGAACTCCACTGGGACTCAGCGAACCGCACACCAACAAATGTGTTTTACAAGTTTGATCCGGAGCTATAAACCGCACCTTCTTGCTTCTGCATAATTTGCTATCCGAGATATCACAGGGAAGAAAACAATTTAAAATCCCTTGCACAAAGGAAGTAATGCTAAAAAACTATAACTAAAAAAACCAGAATTTTATGTATTTATGTATTTATTTATTTTGTTTTTTCGAGACAGGGTTTCTCTTGTAGCCCTGGCTCTCCTGGAACTCATTCTGTAGACCAGGCTGGCCTCGAACTCAGAAATCCACCTGCCTCTGCCTCCCAAGTGCTGGGATTAAAGGCATGTGCCACCACTGCCCGGCAAAACCCAAAATCTTAAAGGTGTACTTATTATTACTGTGACATAAGTGTGTGTGTGTCTGTGTCTGTCGGTGTATGTGTATATGTGATTATGTGTCTGTGTGTTTGTGTGTATGCATGTGTGTGTGTGAGTGTGTGTCTGTGTGTATCTCTGTATGTGGGTGTCTGTGTGTGTGAGTGTGTGTCTTTGTGTCTGAGTGAGTGTGTCTGTGTGTGTGTGTATACAACTTTGTGGAATTTGTTCTCTCTTTCCACTCCTTTTTTTTTAAACTTCTATTGCATTGTGATGAGAAAAGTTACATGATTTCAATTTATCTGAATTTGTTAACATTTAAAAAC
Organism: Mastomys coucha; assembly: GCF_008632895.1. Taxonomy (NCBI): domain Eukaryota; kingdom Metazoa; phylum Chordata; class Mammalia; order Rodentia; family Muridae; genus Mastomys; species Mastomys coucha. Next base: position 26,005,826 of record NW_022196906.1, on the reverse strand, counting down.
ATATTTTAAGTAAATAGAATTGCATCACATTCTTGTTTTCCTTTTGTACCCTAACTCCTCCAAGAGACCCCCCTTCAATACCTGCAATACCTTTTTTGTCATATTCCTTAAAATTTATAAAATATTATAACAATAAAAATGAGTATTATAAAAGTTGTTTGATATAAAACAACAATCAATTTAACAGTGTTATGTAGATGCTTGTCTACAGCAATACTGAAAATACATATGTCTTTCTTAATATAAATTTTAAATAACTCCAAACATATTAACTGTATATTTCAAAATAATACATCACTACTAGTTTTTTCTTAAATGAACATAAATATATAAAGTCTTTTTGTTTTGTTTTGTTTAGTTTTTGGTTTTGTTTTTTTTCTTTCTTCCTTCCTTCCTTCCTTCCTTTCTTTCTTTCTTTCTTTCTTTCTTTCTTTCTTTCTTTCTTTCTTTCTTCCTTTCTTTCTTTCCTTCTTTTTTTCGAGACAGGGTTTCTCTTGTAGCCTTGGCTGTCCTGGAACTCATTCTGTAGACCAGGCTGGCCTTGAACTCAGAAATCTGCCTGCCTCTGCCTCCCAAGTGTTGGGATTAAAGGTGTGCCCCACCACTGCCTGGCATAAAGTCTTTTTGTTTGTTTGTTTGTTTGTTTTGTATTTAGTAGAGCTTAAAATCTTGGCTCTTACTTTCGTACAAGCCCAAAATAAGAACAAATTTTAGACATTGGAGTTCATTGTAATAAGGCTCTACTTCAATGACCCTCACATCTCCAAAGGATTTTACCTCCATCATAGCTAAGCTGAGAGTTCATAGTTCTACTGCACCAAAAAAAAAAAAATGAATTATAGGATTTTTGGATACAGATTTCCTACTATGTTCAAAGATATTTGACTTGAGTAAGTGACTTTATTCTCAGCCCACAGAGAACAGGTTACATTCACTTAAGAAATGGTGTGTGTTAAGATGGTCTATCCATAAAGTCATTCACCAACTGTTTCAATGAACAATGGTTCTGCTTGGAGGGTGGCACAAACATTAGGTGAGGGTAAGAATCTGTTTCATTGGCTGTGATAGTTTGGAAAAGCATTCATCTCAGAGAAAAAGTAACTTATAAAGTCCTCTTCTTCAAACTTGACACAAAAATTACAAATGTAAAGCAAAGCATTCAGTCTCACTTTGGTGTTCTCTTACAAGCCTCTTCCCAATTTAATTGTCTACATTTCTTTTGGGTATATAAATACTTTTGAAATATGTAAGCTGTTCTGAAAACCATAGTATAATGTAAAAACATGAAATAAACAATACTACTAAAAGAGAGGCTGAGATAGAAGAAGCAAGATTTCAAGACCCTTATGTTGTACACAAGACACTGTCACAAACAAACAAGCTGAAAGTGTATATGGATTGTACAATATTGGACCTGTTACTCCAATTACCAAATTAGAGAGACCATTGGATGACAATCAACAAATTTCTAATTCCTTATATTTTTGGGTTTCAATCGATTAGGATATGTTGGTAATATTAATTTTCATATGAAGATATTAAGAAAAAGTAATTGTTACTTCCTG
>NW_022196906.1:25994574-26003055 GCF_008632895.1 Mastomys coucha | reverse complement strand
TGGGCTTGTTAGAGCACCTGGGAGTGGAGCTTCCTCTGGGTGTTGTGGGACTGGCTGCAGAGCTTGTGTCCAAGATCTTCTCAGGGCACCAGCTGGCCCAGACAGACTGGAAGGAACCTGAGCCACTGGGCTGGCAGAGTTCCTGTGTGTCTGGTCCCGCTGCTCCCAGGTACTCCCGGTATTTGGACAGATGTTGTTTCCTCCTCACCTCTCTCCTTCCACTCATATGTGGGTTCCAGACTCAGCAAGCTCTTTTACCCAGTTATCCGTCATACCTGCCCACCATACTTTTCAAAACCTGCATAATTTTATTTAGAAATTCTATTCCTCTTCATGGTTTTGTGTTGATTTTTGTGTTGTTCATTTAGGCTTATGCTTACTCTATGTTTCTTTACCTGTTCTATCACTTAATACCCCCTACACAGGATCTGTGTTGTTTTCCCTCTTATTTTCACCTAATTTTCTCTGTCTCTGTCTTTACCATCCCTCCCCCTTTTTACTCTTTAACTTTTGTGGCTTAAATTATATATTTTTTGTTTTTTATCTTGTTTGTTTGTTTTTGTAGTTGCTGTTTTGAGACAGGGTTTCTCTGTATAGCCCTGGCTGTCCTGGAACTCACTCTGTAGACCAGGCTGGCCTCTATACCTCAGAGGTTTGTCTGCCTCTTCTTCCAGAGTGCTGGGATTGAAGGCACATGCCACTGCTGCCTGGCTGGCTTTAATCATCTTTAAATTTGAGTATCTTAACTCAATCTCAGTTTCCTATCTCCATCTATTTTCCTCCTGGATTTTTTTTTCTCAGTTTGTCCAATAGTAACTCCTGACCTGGATGTGGTAGTGTATGTTTGTATTCTAGCCTTAGGAGGTAGAGAAAATGGGGAATCCTAAGTTCAAGATGAGATATCAAATGAGTTTGAAGACAGCCTGTGTTGAGATACTGTGGGGGAGGTGGGAGAGAAGGAGACTGGGGGACTGTGCTCAGTCTACCTCCCTGCCATTCCTAGCCTTGGACACTAATATCCTCAGCACGTGCCTGAGGGTTTACCAGCAGAGCACACTCTCCTTCCCTCAGAGTGACAGGACACCTCAACCTAGTTTCAGCTGAGTGTCATAAGTACTTCAATTGGATCAGGATATATTGTCTAAACACTTTTTTTTGTTTTGTTTTTGTTTTTGTTTTTCGAGACAGGGTTTCTTTGTGTAGCTTTGGCTGTCCTGGAGCTCACCCTGTAAACTAGGCTGGCCTCGAACTTAGAAATCCGCCTGCCTCTGCCTCCCCAGGGCTGGGATTAAAGGTGTGTGCCACCACTGCCCAGTGTCTAAAAACATTATTTTGAACAAAACTGGCAAAATGGAAATACTGAAAGAACACAGCTGAAATTCATAAAATCCAGCTAATGAAGCAACACTAGGTGAACAAGTTCCCATGTAGAAATATAAGAAACATGAGAAAAACCAAGCCAGCATGATCCCTCTGAATAATACTAATTCCATGATACTAGATTCTAAAGAGAGTGATTAAATCCCAAAGAATTCAAAAGAATAATTATAAGAATGTTTAATGGAATCTATGAGGATTCAAAAAGTTCTTAAACAAATTAAAAAAAGAATGCAAATAATCAGCTGCATGAAGTAAAGGAATCAATACAGGATATAAAAAATAAATTTAATTAAGAGAAAGAAATAAAATGTCCATTAACTCACAAAACAAATCAGTATAAGATTTTACCAATAGACTAGATCAAAGCCAGAATATCAGTGTCGGAAGACAAGATGGATAAATTATTACATTCAGACACTAGTAAGAATATACGGATAGAGAAGGAATAGAGCGTATGTCTTAGTTAGGGTTACTATTGCTATGGTGGAACACCATGACTAACACAACATGCATTGGAAAGAGCTTCAGGCCACTGGTTCCTCATCACTGTCATCCAAGGAAGTCAGGCAGGAACTCAAACAACGCAGGAACACAGAGGTGAGAGCCGATGCAGAAGCCATGGAGGGCTGCTGCTTACTGACTCGCTCCTCAGGGTTTGCTCACCCTGTTTTCTTATAGAAGAACCAAGGAACACCAACCAGCCCAGGGGTGACACTACCCACAATGGGCTGGGTCCTCCCCCATCAATCACCAATTAAGAAAATGCCCTATAGGCTTGCCTATAGATAAATCTTATAAAGACATTTTCTTTATTTGAGGTTCCTTCTTCCCAGATGGCATGAGCTCATGTCAAGCTGACATCCAACTAGCCAGCTCAGCATGTGCGCTTTACAGGACACCATTAAAGACCAAATTTATGGCTCATGGGGCTAGAAATTGAACTTCTGGATAAAGACATTTTATATCATAACAACAATAACAGCAGCAACAACACCCTCTCCAATCTAAAGACGGAAATGCCTTACCAACTCAGGGAACGTTTAGAACACCAAGCAGACAGGAAACAAAAAGAGCCTTCCTATATCATATGGTTGCCATGTTAAGTATAAAGGGCAAAAGAAAAATCCCGAGAGCTGCAAGACTGACTCATCCACTCGCATATAAAGGTAAACTTAGCAGAATTCTCATCTAAAAGCTCAGAGAGAATGGGAAAATTTAAGCCAAACTCTGAGCGTCAATAACTGCCAACCCAGATTACTACATCCTGAAGAATTATTTGTCATAGTTTATGGAGGAACAAAAATTGTCCAGAATAAACATAAACTAGATAAACCATAGGAATGCACAGCCACCAACACTACAGAAGATACGTGAAGGAATTTTATGCTCTTCAGAGAAAAAGGAACACATCTGTAAGCACAGAGGAAAGATAAATCTCTTAGGACGGCAGCTTGGTAAACAATGGTTAAGAAAACCCCAAACACTATGAAATATGAACATGGCAGAAATTAATAAATATTTTTCAATAACAACTGAATGCTAAGGGTCTCAATTTCTCAACCATAAGAGAGACTATCAGGTTGAACAAACAAACAAACAAACAAACAAGCAAATAAAAACAGCATCTAGTCATCCCTGTAATTCCAAGTATTTAAGAGTCAGGAGGATGCTGTCTTAATTGCTTTTCTTTTGCTGTGATAAAACACCATGACCAAGGCAACTTATAAAAGAAAGTGTTTATTAGGCTTACGGTCTCAGAGGCATAGAGTCCATGATGGCCCAGCAAAGGTATTGTGTCAAGAGCAGCTGAAAGTTCACATCTTGATCCATAAGCAGGAGGCAGAGAACACATTGGGAACTGCAGGGGCTTTTTTGAAACTGAAAGCCCCTCATGCATACCTCCTCCAGGAAGTTCACTCCTTCTGATCCTCCCCACATTGTTCTACCAGTGGGGCCCCAACTATTTAAGCATGTGAGCATATGGGGGCCATTCTCATTCAGACCAGCCTATGTTATATAGTAAGACTGTTTCTCAAAACAAAGCACAGTAAAACTGCAACATCAACAACAAGCTCCACCACAACATCATTTATTTGTTGTCTGTGAGAAGCATACCTCATTGTTAAAGACAAGCAAGCTTGGAGCGAGAAGATAGAAGAGAACATTCCAAACAAATAAACTAAAAAGCAATCTACTGATAAAATATGACAAATTGACTTCAAACTAAAGGTGGTCAGAAGAGATTTAAAAAAAGAAAGATTATTTCCTACTGACTAAAGGAAGAATCCATCAAGATGATGTAACATTTCCAAACATACACACCTAACATTGGCACACACAATTTCATAAAACAAATACTATTGAATGTAAAGATACAAATTTACCCCAACACAATAATAGTGAGTAACTTCAATAACCCACTTGCATTCAGACACAGGTCATCACAATGAATAACAAAACAGAAAAATCTGAAACAGAGAAACACAGCAAACAACAATACAGAAGTGAAACAAAACAAAAGAGAAGAGATGACATTATAGGTTAAATGTGTATAGTATACATTTGCAGATAGTTCCATTCAAATTCTATGGAACATACATTATCCTAAGTAGTCATGTAGTGTACTTAAAAATAGATATTATAATAGGACACAAAGAAAACCTTAACAAATGTAGAAAAGTGGAAATAATTTGTTGTATTCTATCTTGTTACAATGAATTAAAACTGGAAGAGAAATGACAGAAACTACATAAATGTGAATGTAACACTATTGAATGGTAAGTTAATCATTCAACTGGGTCGTTAATGATATCAAGAAGAAAATCGAAAAGGTTATAGAATTTAATGAAAATAAAAACATAATATACCCAAGACATAATGATAGCAGTACAAAGAAAGACACTGATAGTTACAAATACTTACATAAAAAGCAGAAGAGAAGGGCTGGAGAGATGGCTCAGCAGATAAGAGCACTGACTGTTCTTCCATAGGTCCTGAGTTCAATTCCCAGCAACCACATGGTGGCTCACAACCATCTGTAATGGGATCCAATGCACTCTTCTAGTGTGTGCCTGAAGACAGCTGCAGTGTACTCATATAAAAAAAAAATAGAAGAGAATCAGAGGTGATGGCTCATGTTTTTAGTCCCAACACTCAAGGCCAGCCTGGTCTATAGAGAGAGTTCCAGGATAACCAGGGCTCGGAGGAGAAACCCTGTCTCAAAAACAAAAAACAAACAACAAACAAATAACCTCCCCAAACAACAACAAGCCAAAACCAACTGAGCAGACAAACAAAAAACCCAAACAAACAAACAAACCAACCAAAGAAGGAAAGAAATCGGGCTGGAGAGACGGCTCAGTGATTAAGAACACTGGCTGCTCTTCCAGAGGTGCTGAGTTTAATTCACAGTATCCACATGGTGGCTCATGACCATCTACAAAGAGATCTGACACCCTCTTCTGGCATGCAGGTGTACATGCAGACAGAATACTCTCATATTTAAATAAAACAAACAACAAAGAATACACTCACTAAAAAAAGTAGTTGAGATCTCAAATAAATTATGCATGTTAGATGCTTGGAAAGCCATAATCAAACACCAAATCAGAACACTGAGTGAAATAAAAAGCCCAGGAAGAAATTAACGCAATGGAAACAAACAAACTAAAGCTACAAAGTATCAATGAAACAACTCTCTGGTTCTTTGGAAATACAAACAAGATTGACAAACCTGTAGCTAAACTAAACAAAGAAAGAGAGCAGACTCAAGTTAAAAAAAAAAAGTAAGGAAAAAGGAGGCATTAAAACAGATACCAGCGAAGTTCACAGTGACATTCAGAAAATCGTCACGGCATGCATTAACTTATATTCTTGGTAGTGCACGCCTTTAATCCCAGCACTTGGGAGGCAGAGACAGGTGGGTTTCTAAGTTCTAGGCCAGCCTGGTCTACAGAGTGAGTTCAAGGACAGGCAGGGCTATAGAGAGAAACCTTGTCTCGAAAAAAACCACAAAAACCAAAACCAAAACCAAAAACTTATGCTCTAATAAACTGGAAAATCTAAAACAAATGGGGAATTTTCTAGGCATTTATGACCCACTGAAGTTTAATGAAGATGAAGTAAGTAATTAAAACAGTGTATAAAAAGCACTGGATGCTGGGCAGTGGTGGCACAAGCCTGTAGTCCCAGCACTGGAAAGCAAAGGTGGATGGATCTTTGTGAGTTTGAAACCAGCCTGGTCTACAGGGCAAGGATCAGGACAGTCAAGGCTACACAGAGAAACTCTGTTTTGAAAAATGGACAAACAAACAAACAACCCAAACCTCAAGACTGAAGCAGTAATAACAATTTTTTCTCCACTAATGGTGTGCAGGTCCAGATGTATTCACTGCTGGATTCTATCTGATTTTTAAAGAAGTAACACCCAGGACATTCAAAGTACTGCAAGCAACAGAAAGGGAAAGAATACTATCAAACGCCTTTCACAAAGCCAGTACTACTTTGATTCTAAAACCAGAAAAAGACATACATAATATATGTATGTAAGTAGGTATATATGCATATGTGAATTTATATATCCTGATGAACACAGATACAATAATTCTCAGAAAATAACTAGCAAGCAGATTAAAGAATATATCAGAAAGATGATTCACCATGATCACTCCAGTAAGTCAGAGAGATGGTTCAGTATACTGAAATTATTAAATATAACAAATCACACAAATGGACTGAAGGCCAATAATCATATGACATTCTGAAAAGATCTAAAAAATTTCTTTTAGTAAAATCCAAAATTGCTCACAATAAGAGCTGTAAAGAAACTTAAGAATAAATGGAACGTATTGCAACATAAGAAAGGCTATACATTACAAATATAAAACCCAAAATTGTACTTAATGGGGAAAAACATTTCCACTAAAATAAAAAACAAGATAAGTATGTCAACTTTCTTTACTACAGTACTCCAAGTCTTAGCTAGAGCAGTAAGACATGAGAAATAAATAAAGGGAATACATAGAGGAAAGGAAGAAGTAAAACTGTCAGTAATTATAACTAGTCACTTTGTTCCTGGCGGGCCGTGTATGCTCGCTGCACCCGCCCAAGAGCTATCTGGATTCATGAATAAAACACGCACGCATGCATGCAAGCACGCACACAGGCACGCATGCACACATGCACGCACGCGGGCGCACGTGGGCGCGTGTGCACTCACTTACACATGCCAGTTAATTTTAAATATGCCTGGACTAGCTCAAAGGTTGGGCAGTTCTAATCCTCCCCGTGGCTAGTACACTTTTCCTCCAGAACTCTTGGCTTAACACACTCTAATTCTGTATTTTATCTCTGTTGTTCTGGCTCCTTCCAGGCAGCTCCCTAGTCTTTGCTGCCCAAGATGCTTCTGCACAGCTCTTCTGGGGTTCACATTCCTTCTCACCTATATTTCGGATGATTTCCCTTCTGTAACTCCAAATCTGAGCTGTCTCCCTCTGAATCATGGTGATTCTCTGCTTCCTCTCTCCCAGTTCTTAGCCTGTGCAAATTTAAAGATCTTACCTCAGTCTACCTGCCCACATGTTGACTCTTTATTGCTTGAACAAAAGCCAACTGGGGACAAGGACCTTCAGTGCTCACACAGATTCCCAATTTTGGGGGCTGGATTAATTCAAAGCATTAGAACCAATCCCCATCACAAAGTTATTCTTATTAATATATGGTAGATCTATATTTAAGGATAGCTTTCAGAAGAAAATCCAGAGTAGCAGCCCAAGAACAGTCTGATAGAAAGAGGAAAAGGTTTCATTCTTAAGTTGGAGCTCAGAAAACTTTACAGTTTTGGGAGTGAAGATCTGTAAGCACTGCCATGGAAGTGGCTCCTGGCACATATCATATCTTATTAAGGCAATAATTCTTCTTCCCATTATATATAGCATGTCTTCAGGTGAATCAGCTTTTTTGAGGTTGGTCTCCTAGTCTGTTGATTGACAGGCCCAGTTGGTTTAACTTTTAAGAGAGAGGACAATAGTTATTCCCCATGAAGTACATCAGAACTTTCTACGATTCAGGGCCATAGAGAGAATTCAAATTTTATTCTTTTGACCAGGAAGAGTTGATTTCCCTTGTCCCTTAACAAATCCATGACATCTCCATGACTTCACATAATACATGGGATGTGGTGTCCAAACCCAGTTAATGAAGAATGAGTCTATCCTCACTGGTCTCCAAGCCTGCAAACACTGTCTAGCAGCCTAACAATAGTTTTGATTTTCATTTCCCTGATGACTAGTAATAAAGTTAATTATCTTTTTTACGAATTTGTTGGCTAGTCATGCATCTTTGGGAATGTAGCTTCCACAGCTCAGCTGTTCTAGGGAGGAGGGGTGTAAATTGCTGGGAGAGGAAGGAAAACATCAGCGACATCATGTAAGCTGTACAGATGATGGGAATTCACTAACAAAGGGGCTAACTAGAGATAAAATCACTAAGAAGATCAACAGCTCAGTGGGGTGAGACCTTTCCCAAGGTACTTGATATCACCAAGATGTTTCAGACACCCTCAAGCATTCAAGGGTATCAGAATATACAGGAAGAATTGCCTAGAGTTTGAGTAATGCCTATATGCCTACAGTCCTGCTAAGGTCCAGCAGGGCCCAGCAGGACCCACAGCACATGTCCGTAGCACAGTGCTCCTTTAGCACAGTTGAGAAGGGTTTGAAGGTTTATGCTAGACACAGCTACTTAGCTTAGCTTGCTTTGTTCTTGCCTTCCAAGGAATGGCTGATTCAGTGAGCAGGCAAGGAAATGGATTTTCTTCTAGATAACATCCGTTTGTCTCAGGTTTCAGCATGCTGGAAAGAGTGGGAGGGATGAGGAAGTGAGGAGAGGAGAGAAGAAGAGAGGAGAGGAGAAGAGAGGAGAGAGGAGAGCAGAAAGGAGAGAAGAAAGAGGAGAGGAGAGAGGAGAGAAGGAGAGAGGAGAAGAGAGGAGAGGAGAGAGGAGAGGAGAGAGGAGAGAAGGAGAGAGGAGAGAGGAGAGGAGAGAGGAGAGCAGAAAGGAGAGAAGAAAGAGGAGAGGAGAGAGGAGAGAAGGAGAGAGGAG
>NW_022196906.1:25978935-25992643 GCF_008632895.1 Mastomys coucha | reverse complement strand
GAGGAGAGGAGAGGAGAGAGGAGAGGAGGGAGGAGAGAGGAGAGGAGGGAGGAGAGAGGAGAGGAGAGAGGAGAGAGGAGAGGAGAGGAGAGAGGATAGGAGAGGAGAGGAAAGGAGGGGAGAAAGAGAAATATATAAAAAGAAATCTGAGATAGCTCTTATCTGAACATTCTGCCTTGGCATACTTTGTCCATTTGACTCAGAAAGAACCTTACATCACTCAGATTATGTGCTTAGCTTAAACACAACTGAGTGGCGATTTGACTGTATCTGCCCAATCTCTTTATCATTCGACCACAGGAAAGATGTCTCACCCTAAGTGCAGTATTATGTATGCAACAAGTGAACAGGAATCATTTGTCAATGGTCTCTTTTCTGAGTCACCCAGTGATGTGAACTTTCATGACCTGAATCATTTAGCTCTTTTATGTTGCTTTTGATTTTCCTATTGGGGATCTAATATTGATGCAGGAAAATATTGGGGTGTCATTGAAATCAATAATGCCTTTCCCCAATTCTCAGTGAGTTTAGTTGAGAGTGGGGATGACTAGGGCCCTAGAAAACTTGATGGTCCTAAAGCTATCCCCAGACAATGGCTTTCGGGTTCTTGTCTTGTGAATCTGAAGAGTGAAAATCATGGACCTCAAAGGGTGAGTTTTAGAGAGAAATGTCTTATAGATTTGCAAGTGAGAGTACAAGAGAGGCAGGGAGGAACTCCTATATAGCAGGAGCAGGTCCCCTGGAGATGGGATACTGTGGAGGTACTAGTCTAAGTATTTTTTAATAGAACACTAGGCACAAGTTGGGACGAGAGAGGCACAAAAAGGAAGATGAGTTGGTCAGCCCAGGTAGACCAGGCACAGGGTGTCCAGGCCAAGTCCTCATGTGCAAGCTCATGTGCAGGGTGAGACCAACCACAGGGTGTCCAGAGCAAGTCTTCATGTGCAGCCCATTGTCAAGGGTGAAACGTAGCAAGGAGCAGACACCAGAACTCCTCTGCCACCCCTGGTCTCCAGAAGAAACATTCTCCCACCTGCTTGCTCTCTGTCATGCCTGACCAGTTTCTATCTCATCAATATGTTTTGTGTGTGTATGTGTGTGTGTATGTGTGTGTACCACCTTCACGTGTGGCAGTCAGGATAACTTTTTAAAAAAGATTTATTTATCTATGATTCAGACACAGCAGAAGAGGGCGTCAGATCTCCTTATAGATGGTTGTGAGCCACCATGTGGCTCCTAGAAATTGAACTCAGGACCTCTGGAAGAACAGTCAGGGCTTTTAACCTCTGAGCCATCGCTCTACCCCATCAATATGCTTTTTAAAAGATCATCAAGGTCATTAGCCGATAAAACAGAAGCAGATTCCTCCTCCTAGGACTTTGCTCACTCTGTAAATAAACAAGCCAGTCATTAACTGGTTTTATTTGTTGTTGTTTTCTTTGTGGTTGGTATGATCTAGGACCTCATGATGTAGTTCTAAGGGTAATTAGAAAGAAGTTTGACAAACCCCAAAGTATAATATCCACACATCATGAAGTCTTAGTATAGTTACTCAGTTCTTTTTTCTTTGTGGTTCTGGACCCTGAGCATGTTTGGTAAATGATCGACCACAAAGTTAACACTGCGGGCTCTTTTTTCTTAAAAATGATAGAAATTTATTATTAATCTATTCAGGCCAGCTTCTATACCCAGAATTTTGTCTGTGGATTTTATGTGTGTTGCTGCTAATTACTTATTTTAAAAAGTTTTATTTACTTACATGTGTATATTTGTGTGTGTATGCATGTGTGTGTGTGTGTGTGTGTGTGTGTGTGTGTGTGTGTGTTTAGGTGCCTCAAGAGGCCAGAAGGATGTGTTATCCCTTGGAGTTGGAGTTAGAGGAAGTTGTGAGTTACCTGATGAGTGTACTAGGATTTGAGCTTAGGTCCTCTGGAAGAACAGTATATGCTCTTAACCACTAAGGTATTTCTCTTACCTTGTTAATTACTTCTAATTTTCATATAGTATTCTATTTTTGTATGTAGTACAATTTACATATCCAATTTCTCATTGAAAAATGGTTGTAGTTTATATTTTGAGCATCAAGATATAATCCCACAGACAACCTCACAAATTAAAAAGAAGTTTAAGAGAAATATTATTTGCTTGACATAATAGGGTTGCTATACACATGAACTCCTAGCAGTTGTAACTAAATGCACACAGCCAGTACAAGATTAAGCCAGCAAAACTCCCACCTAGATGAGGGCGGGGCTCATGAAATCCTACACCTAGCAGAGAAGCTGCTAGCAACTGATGGCTGCTGGGGAGGAGAGAATACATTTCCTGTAGGAGTGTGGCCTCTGACCAGCTACCCATGTTATAGTAGATATTTCTACATCTCTGTACATATAGGCAACATAAGTGAAACCAGTGAGTTTAAAGAAAAAAAAAGGAAAAAAAAAAACCCCTAGTACTTAAAGCTGGAAAGGAAAACAGTGGAAGAACTAGAGGGGAGGGGTTAGGTGTAGATTTACTCAAAGCATTTTATAAAATATGAATATGATATTCTCAATTTAAAAAGGTGAAAGGACACAACAACACTCCTACTGACAATAAGACACGGAGAACCCCATCCACAGCAAGGGTTCAAGTGTATACTTCAAACAAGATTCCCTCGTTCTTGAGTTCAAGAAACATGGATTGAGCCTGGGCTGGTCAGTTTTTTGTCAACTTGACACAAACTACAGACACTGGGAAGAGGGAACTTCAATTGAAGAATTACCTCCACAAGCCAGCCTGAGAGACTGCCTAGGAGGGATTTTCTTGGTTAATGATTGATGTGGGAGGGCCCATACCGCTGTGGGTGGAGCCATCTCTTGGCAGGTGGACCTGGGCTAGAGAGGAGAAGTAGCTGGGCAAGCCAGAGGAAACAAGTCAGCAAGAAGCATTGCTGATAGGGGCTTTTTAATCTAAGTGTGTTACATTTCTCCTCTTAACTCAGCTAGCTCCCAAATTATTGAGACTGGGCCATTATATTTCTTTAACATGCTTTAAAGGCACAACAACTGATCAGTATTACTTTATTCTAATCCTTTATGCTAACCTGGCTGCCTCCCAGACAAAATACCCAAGATGTTTGCATTTTATGGCTTTCTCTGCTCCAGGTGTTTTTCCTTTTTCTTTCTTCTTTTCTCCCTACCTTCCTTCCTTTCTCTCTCTTTCTTTTTAAAAAAGATTTATTTATTTATTTTCATGTGTATGAATACACACTGTAGCTGAACAGAAAGTTGTGAGTCTTCACCTGGATGTTGGGAAGGAATTTACTTTTAGGACCTCTACTCGTTCTAGTCAACCCCACTTGCTCCAGTATACCCTGCTTGCTTAGTCCAGTCCAAAGATTTATTTATTATACATAAGTACACTGTAGCTGTCTTTAGACGCACCAGAAGAGGGCATCAGATCTAATTATGAGTGATTGTGAGCCACCATGTGGGTGCTGGGAATTGAACTCACAATCTCTGGAAGAGCAGTCAGTGCTCTTAGCTGCTGAGCCATCTCTCCAGCCCCCAAGTGTTTTTCTAATGGTGTCTCCTGAATTCTCACGCTGTAGCTAATTCCCACTTCCTCTCTCTCTGTCCCCCTCCCCGAGGCTGGGAGAAAGCACAGCCCTATTCTCTGTCCTTCTCAGTCATTAGCTGAAATCCTAGCTTTATTGACCAATCAGGGAATAATTGGGGAGCTATGTTTACACAACACTGAGGCAGAAGATTCTCAGAGTAAGCATTTCGACCAGATATGGGGGCACAGAAATCAGCATTTGAATAATACAAGGACAATCTTTACACAGTGCACAGTAACATTGTGCTTAGACATTCCTTTGTGGTTTTTGTTTTATTTCCTGCCTCTGGGTTCCCTAGATGATGGACCATAACCTATAAGGCAAAAGAAACTCCTCTCAAAGTAGCTTTTGATCATGGCATTTATCACAGTAACAGAAAGCAAACGAGAACAGGCCTGAGTAAAGGAGATTGAGCAAAGAGTTGGTATTTTAGTTACTTTGTTGGTTGCTGTGGTAAAACTCCCAAGGAAAGCAACTTAAGGGAGAAATGATTTATTTTGGCACATGGTTCAAAGGTACAGTCTATCGAGGTGGGGAAGCTGTGATAGCAGAAGCCCAGGGTAGCTGGTCACACTGCATCTGTAGGTAGGATACAGAGAGCAATGAATACTTGTGTTCAGTTAGATTTCTTCTTTTTATATAGCCATGCATTGGTGCTCCCATCTTTATTGGGGGGGTCTTCCTCCTGGAATTAACTTATTTAAGATAATCCTTCCACAGGCATGCACAGAGGCCAATGAAATCTAAACTACCTGTCACAGGTATGCACAGAGGCATACAATCTAATCCCTCACAGGGATGCCTAGAACCATGTCTTCTGGGTGATGCTAGATCCTGTCAAATCGACAATCGATATTAACATTAGATGCACACAAGGGAACATGTTACCTCCCCTCTTCCCCACAATGTCTGGACCCTCACAAACTCTGCAGGCCTCAGAGGAGACTCTTCTGCTAAAAAGCTGCCTGTAAGCTGCAATTTTCCTCAATCCTTACCTGCACTGAGTGGACTTTTCAATAATGTGGATCCTTTTGAATTGCTCATGTCCCTATGTCCCTGTAAGTAATTCTAATAAATGCATCGGCTCAACAAGGTACACTTGAATAGAATAATTTTTTTATCTGTGGCTGATACACTAACTGGAGATAATAGAAATTTTTTCACATTTCTCCAGGAAAGCCTTATTAACTGTGATTCTTTCTGTCTCTATGAATTTACTATTCCAGTATTTGGTATGAAATTCTTCCTTCCTCCCTTTCTTCCTCCTTCTTTCTCTCTCTCTCTTTCTTTCTTTCTTTCTTTCTTTCTTTCTTTCTTTCTTTCTTCCTTCCTTCCTTCCTTCCTTCCTTTCTTTCTTTCTCTCTTCCTCTTCCTTTTCTTTCTTTGAAACTGGGTCACAGTATTAGCTCAGGCTGACCTCAAATTCATGTCCTCTCAATCAGCTTCCGAAGTGCTAGGATTATAGGCATGCACTTCTATGGCCAAGTGGGGTATAAATTTGGTTACACAATACTTATATTCTTTTGACTGGCTTATTTAAATTAGTGTAATACTTAAAGGACTCATCCACATGTAGAATGTATCAAAAGTTTATGCCTTTGTATAGCCAAGAAACATTTCATTGTGTGTATGTAACATTTGTTGCTTATCTAATTTCCTATTGATATACTTGTGTTCTTCCTGTTTTTTTAGCCATAATAGATAATGTAGTGAGCATCTGAATATACTTTTGTATTTCCTTTTTAGGATTATTTTGAGTACATTTCTAGGGCTATATATCTGGGTAGTATGTGTGTTAGTTTGAATGAGAAAGCCCTCCTGCTCTGACCCTGATATGTTTGAATATTTGGTTCTCAGTTGGTGGAACTGGGAAGGATTAGGATGTGTGGACTTGTTGGGAGAGATGTGTTACTAGGGGTGGGCTTGGAGATTTCAAAAGCCCATAGTATTCCTAATTAGCTCTTTCTGTCTTGTGCTTATAGATCAGGATGTAAGTTCTTAGCTACTTCTCTAGCACCATGTCTGCCTGCCTGCCCACCACACTCTCAGTTACAATGGTCATGGATGCACTTTCTGAAACTGAAAGGCTGATAAGCTCTCTCTTTTGTAGGTTGCCATGGTCATGGTGTCTTAGCATAACAATAGAGAAGTAACTAAGACAGTGTGGTGATTTTATGTTTAAATTTTGAGGAACTGCTAAGCTACTTTCTATAGTAGTTGCACTGTTTGACCACATCGAGGCAAGGGCTCTAAGTTCTCTACATCTATACCAACATTTTTTTTTTTATGGTAACATGTGTGAAGGATTATATAATTATGGTTTTGATTTATTCATTTTATTTTCCCAATGATGAATAGCATTGAACATCTTTTCTCCTCTGGGCTTGGCATTTCTATAATAGCTTTGGAGAAAATTTTATTTAAGTTTTTTTTTCCAGACAGGTTAAGTTGGACTGAATTTACTGTCTATCATAGGCTGGACTCAAATTCCTGGCCTTTTTATGATTTAACATCCCAAGTGTTGGGATTATAGGTATGAGTCACTATACCTAGATATTAAATTGTATCACTTTTCTTTGTTTCTTTGTTTCTTTTTGAGGCAGAGTCTCTTTGTGTAGCCTTGGCCGGCCTGGAAGTCCCTGGGTCTTAGTTCATGCTGGTTTCCAACTCAGAGAGATCTGCCTGTCTCTGGCGTGCTAGGATTACAGCCATGCAGCATTATGCCCTGATCTCAGTTTTTTTTTTTTTTGAGGCAATATTTTTCTATATAATGGTCTAGGCTTGCTTGAACTTGCTCTGTAGTCTAAGCTTAGACTTAAACTCATGTTCTTCCTGCCACAGCCCCCCACAGTAGCTAGGATTGTAGGAATGAAAGCTATGCATGGTTAAATGCAGCCATTTCTGTTGTTGAATGGTTTGCTTTTCTCACATCAGAATTCTCAAGTCTCTCAGATTCAAATTTCTGAAAACTACTTCCATCTCTCCTTTTATGTCATCTCCATTACTTCAGCAAGTAGCCCCTACTCACTGATCTCGATGTGGTCACTCCTTAACTGGTCCCTGATCTCTTTCTTCTTCTCTCACATCTACATGTGTGAGAATGCTTACATCACTCTCTTGCTGTGGAGGCTACAGGGCTGCTCTGGGTTTCAGAATAAGGGTAACTGATGCTAGTTTAGAGGATGCTTTATGATCCTGCCTGTCTTCTCACCTTGCCCTCTCCTGACCTTTCCATCGCTATAACTATACTCTCTGTGTAATTATATCTGTCACCTGCAGACCACCCAACAGTTTGTTTCACTTGCTTCTAGACCTGGAATGTTTCTCTTGTCCCCCTTGCACAATTTTCACATTTCCTTTACTTCATGCTAACTCATAATCTTCTTTCAGGCCTTAGATTCGAGGCAAATGTGTGGGGTTTTTTTCACTCCTGTTTCTGAGATTCTTCCATGATCTTTTTTTAAGACTGAGTGAGCTGTAACTGGACTAGTTTCAAACATACCACCTTAGGCATAGGTAGCGGTTTGCTGATTCATTTGTCTGCTATTCTGAGGAAGGAGTGTCCACTTTTTACTCAAGTTTACCCATACCCCTAACCCTACTATTTCTGGGACAGAAATGGTGCTCAACAAACAACTAAGTAAATTACCCCTATATTAAGTTTTTGTCCATTTTCTTTAGCATAGCCATGCTTGTGAGAAGGCAATGCAGTGTAACAGGAAAATGCTGTATTGAACAATGTGCTGTTAAATATCAAGAAACAACAATGTCCTGTTCCCCAACCTGGTTATCTGATTGGCTAAGTGGCCACTAGGAATGCAATACCCAAGCCAGCTTCTTAATGATTATCCACAGTGCTTTGAAGTTTGCACTGGTTTCAGCCAGCCACAGGAACTGGAGCTCAGCTCTGAAATGTTCGGCGGGGCTGGATGGTTATAGTGACATACAAACTTGCTTTTCATGCCTGGCCAGACTGGTTAGCTTGGAATGTCCTATTGCAGGGCAGGGGAGAATAAGGAAACAGGCATTTCGTGTGAAAAAGTCATGTCGCTGCTGCCAAGTCAACAGCATCTTAGTCATTTTGAAGGCCAGAGCTCTTTCTTCAGGTTGGAAAAGCTGAGATGTTTTCAGTCCGTCTTGTCTTATGGACATCCTTTATTATTGACATTTTGTACTTTACATTTTCCAATTTCAGCCACATTCTCTATTCCTTTTCCCAGAAGGTTTACGGCCGTAGTTAAACGAGAGCAGATTTATTTGTAAGTTTAAGGTACTGTTAAATGCAACCAATCTACAGAAGCTAGATGTTTTAGAATATGACCTATAGTAGGCACATGTACACTAAAACAAACCGTAAATTCTTAGCATAGATCATATGGGAGAGCTGCTGAGTGTACTAATGGAGTCTCTAAGGCCAATTACCTTAGGCCAGTGGGCTTTTGGTATTGGTTGAGGTCCATACATGCAGCTTGGATTGGGTCTCACGCTGTAGCGTCTTCCTGTATCATGGTTTGTTCTTTTGTTCAATAGGCATTACAAAGTAGAGTTAAGTAACTTGAATGACTTTAAATGCATATTCAAGTCCTTGGTGAATGTAAGATTAGCAAACTGCCTTCCCCACCACATCTAAACCTAGTTCCGGATATGGGAAGTGCAGTGGTTAGAGATGCTACCGACACAGTCCTGAAGTCTGCCCCACCCCAACCCCCAAGGATCGCTGGAGAACAGAAGTTAGTGCTGAGGTCAGAGCCTCAGTGGCGGTCTTCAGGGACATTCCCGTGTCCTGACAATAGAGGGAGCCGTGATTCCACCTCACAGGAGCGAACGTCCTTGTCCTCTGACAGAGGGCAGTAACTGCTGCTGTCTTAAGCTCTATGGGTTCCAAGCAGAGTCAACAGCTAAATTTGCTTGCTGATAAATCTCTGTCAGGGCCATGCTCCGGGCTGGACCCGAGAGCGCTTAGAGGAGCTCACAGCAATCCAGTTGGCAGCCCTTACTCCATATACTTCGTCAACTAATTGTCCTTGTTCATGAAATTTCTGTTGATTTTTAAAATGCAATTGGGACTACTTATAGTTAGATTACTTCATAACTGAAGCTTCGTGGCCCATGAGATGATTACGTGTTTTATATATATATATATATACATATATATATATATATATATTTCCTGCCAGTCTTCTTAATATTCAAATGAATTTCAGTGTTATCAATGGCTTAATGTGTAAAAAGACAACAAAACTACGGGGCAGACAAGTGAACAGTAGAAATTAGTAGAAATTAGATTTCTTTTTTAAAACATAACTGGTACTAATCAGAAAACACTGTAAAATAGAGGGATAGAGGGTATTCTGAACTTAGACAACAACAACAACAACAAAATAAAAGCAAAAGCAAAAACAAAAACAAACAAACAAACAACTCCCCCAAACCAATTGGATTTGGGACTTAGCTTTAAAAAATCAAGCTGTCTATAGACAGCCTAAGAGAAGCTGGTGAATTCATTTTCTTCAGGGTAAAACAGGCATAGTACACATGTTGGTTTTTCATACATAGAACTGCTTGAGGATCCCAATGCATGCAAAAATCTCTGTAAATGTGCTATGCAAATATAAGATACTATTAAAGTACACTTTACATTAAGTATACAACTTTTGTTCCTTTTTTTTTCCAGACAAAGTCTCACTGTGTTGTTCTGACTGGCCTAAAACTGCTATGTGGACTACAGTGGCCTCAAAATCACATTGATCTGCCAACCTCTGCCTCCAGAGTGCTGGGATTAAAGGTGTGTGCCACTATGCCCAGTTGTTATGCATACAATTTTTTTAAAGATTTATTTATTTATTATATGTAGGTACACTGTAGCTGTCTTCAGACACTCCAGAAGACATGTCAGATCCCATTACAGATGGTTGTGAGCCACCATGTGGTTGCTGGGATTTGAAATCAGGACCTTCGGAAGAGTAGTCGGTGCTCTTAACCACTGAGCCACCTCACCAGCCCCTAAGTATACAATTTTTAACTTGATTTTTTTGTTTTTGTTTTGTTTGTTTGTTTTTCAAGACAGGTGTGAGCCACCACTGCCTGGCTAAGTTAAATATTTTTAAACATTTTAAAATTAAAATTTTTAAGTAGTCTAAATATTTTAGATATTTTAAAATTTAAATAGTTTTTGGGAAAATTATACATTTTTAATACATGCAGTATATATTATATATATTTACTTTATATACACAATATAAAATAAAATAAAATAGTGGAAGTATTGTTTAAAACTTCAGAAAGGCTAGACAAATTCTGTAAACTTCCCTCAGCAAAGACATATTTGAATATGTTTTGGGACCAATCTGCATGGACATGAACAATATTCCAAAAACTAATTTGTATTTTAGACTGTATTATTTAAATGGACTTTTTCATTCAATATTAATAATTAACAGTTGTTTATCCTTATATCAGGCATTGTTTAAATGTGTATCTTTTAAATCCCACAAGGGACATAAGAAATCCATGTGTGTGTGTGTGTGTGTGTGCGCGCGTGCGCACGGCGCGCGTGTGTGTAAAACATGAGAAAATTGAGGCTCAGAAGTGTGAAATAAGTATTTTCTGTAATTTAGCAAATTTTTTTAAAAATACACTGTAGTTGTCTTCAGACCACCAGAAGAGGGAAATTTAAATGAATCTTATATAACATATATCTTTCTGCTTATGGCCCTTCTCATTTTTTTTGTTTGTTTTGTTTTTTGAGACAGGATTTCTCTGTATAGTCCTGGCTGTCCTGGAACTCACTCTGTAGACCAGGCTGGCCTCAAACTCAGAAATCCACCTGCCTCTGCCTCCCAAGTGCTAGGATTAAAGGCATGTACCACCACTGCCCAGCTGGCCTTCACATTTTTACTGTAAAACCAAGAACGAACTGTGTTCTTTAAAAATATCAATTCTTGCCTGGCAAGGTAGCATTTGCACTTAATCCCAGGACCTGGAGGCAGAAGCAGGCAGATATCAGCAAGTTCAAGAACAGGCTGGTCTACAAAGTGACTTCTCGGATAGCCAAAGCTACCTAGAGTCATCCTGTCTCAAGCAACAACCAAAAGAAAAACAAAACAAACCAAATAACAAACCAACCCCCCCCCAAAACGAACAAACAAACAAAAAAAAAAACTGAACCAAAACAAAACACCTCAAAAACCAAAGAAAGGTCAACTCTTATACCCCTAGTGTTGACAGCTTTCAGGCAAGTTCTCCTAGAGCAGTGGCTCTCAACTTCCTAAAGCTGGACCCTTTAATACAGTTCTTCATGCTGTGGTGACCCTCAGCCATAACATTATTTCATTGTTACTTCATAACTGTAATTGTTTTACTGTTATGGAACGTGCCACAAATGTCTGCATATGTGATCCCCCAAAGGGGTCGGGACCCACAGGTGGAGAGCCACTCTCCTAGCGCCTTGTGCACCTTATCACACTTGAGAACCACAGCTTTGATTTCAGTTGCTAGACTAAGATTGCCGCATTGTTCTCTGACTTTGACAGGATGCCAAGCTGCCCTCCAGAAGTGTCATACCAGGCCACATGCCCACACACAGACCATGATTCACTGAGACTCTTTTATGAGTGTCTCACTGTGCTCCAGAATACGACTTTGTAAGTGGCTTCTCTCTCAGTTTGTCATTAGGACAGTAGCTCATTTATAGGCTGCTGGCCTCCATGTGTCTGCAGGCAGGTAGGCTATTCTCAAGGTCTGACATTTTCATTTTGCTTGTCAGTAATTCTGAGCATTTTAGGAGTTGGTTGTTATAGCCTGTTCAAGAATAGATTCTCAGGCTGGGCATGGTGGTGCATGCCTTTAATCCCAGCACTTGGGAGGCAGATACAGGCAGATCTCTGTGAGTTTGAACTCAGTGAGTCTACAAAGTGAGTACCAGGACAGCCAGAGCTATTCAGAGAAAACATTACATCTATCTCTATATATACATATTATATATGTGTGTGTATATATATACATACACACACACACACACACACACACACACACACACATATATGTTACGCAGATGGTTGTGAGCTACCATGTGGGTGCTGGGAATCCAACCCAGGTCCTCTGAAAGAGCAGCTAGTGGTATTAATTCCTGAGCCATCTCTCCAGCCCTTATTAATTTTTAAAATGGAGCAAGAGTCTCTTATACTGAGACTCTAAATGAAGTATTGTTTCTCCCCCTCCCCCGGCCAAAGAAAAAAAATCTTCCTTCCTTCTACTAAGAAAATTGGTTCCTTTAAATTTCATTGTCCCAAAGAACTACTTTTTCCTTTTTAGGAGATAGAAATACATTAGACAAAACAAAACCGAAAACTAGTTCATTAACAATTAACTCTGAACAATTAAGCTACAGATATCCAGCAAGTTCTACTCAGACATCAGCATAAGTGGTTATGTGCTCTGGAATATTTAATAGGAAAGTGAGTCACCTCTGACCTTCATACAAAGTTTATGTCGAATGGTATAATTGTTTCTAATCATCTCTGGCTTTCCCTTTTAGTTTAAAACTGTATGCAGATAAGAAAGCTATAAAAATTACACATAGCTAAGTAATCTGTCCTTAATGTTAGAAATCAATATGAAAATGCTTTTTTTTTTCTAGTGTGTATTTTCAAGGGAGAATCTGTATTCTCCTGCAGATTTCTGAACCAGATCTTCAATAGAATGTTACAAACCATAGGATATTTCTCCCCCAAGTAACATATGGAAAAGGAAAGTCATGATAATATACTCAGAATGCCAGCCTCTGGGGACTCTCACTCTCCTCCTTCTCTTGGGACTGTGGCCATATGATTCATAAAGATAGTGATTTGAAATTCCAGGTATCAGCCGAGGATGTCACACAAGAGGGCTGAAGAAATCAAAGTTCTCTGTTGATCCCAGATTATACTAGATCTTACAGAGAAGCATTCTATGCACTAAGGTTCTGGTGAAAAGCCCTGGATAGATATACTTTAGGTGATGAAAACCATGTGTGGGATCTTGTTACACTGAGGATGCCATTCTGGGATTGCTAGCACAGCTACTTTTATTTTATTTTATTTTATTTTATTTTATTTTTTTGGCATTCAGAGAATGCCAAACAGCGTCAGTCCATTGGCTTGGTTCCAACTTCCAGAACACAGAATTCAAATGAACACAGAATTGTCTCATAGACATGAATAAGTCAGCTTCACACCCATTACATTTTGGACGGAAGATCTGTCAGAAAACTTCGCAAGCATTAGCTGATAAAAATCACAACCTCTTTCAGGAATTATGGGCTGTATCCTGGCTTCCGAAGAGAAAACCAAAACCTATGGAGCTATATCCACTTACTGTCTACTGGAAGAAAACAACCCCTTGTTCTGTCTATACAAACGAGTAATCAGACTAATTCCCGTTCCCCCCGCCTCCCGACTTGGCACAATCTCTTTTTGACCTGATTGAAACCACCAGATGTTTTGGCAGCTTCTGGAGACATATCTAAGTAACTCAATAATTGATTTAAGTAAACGTATCAGAATGTGGACTGGCAGTGGAATCAGGGTTCTCTGGTTTGTAATAACTTTGAATTCCATTAAAAAAAAAGGCAGTGAGCTTCCATAATTGAAGTGAATAGAGATTGACACCATCTTGTTCATTTACTCTGGTAATTTGCAGCCTGTTTAGGTCTTCACATTCCTATAACTGTTGAAAGAAATGAAGGAAAATCCATAACATCAAAGAAATGGAAAAATTGTCCTGAGGCTGTCTGCTGGAAATTAAGTAAAATGTTTGTCTGCAAAAATATCGCTTGATTAAAAAGGGAGGAGGAAAAGGAGGGGAAAATGAGGAAGAAGAAGAAGAGAAGGAAAAAGAAGAATAAGAATAAGAGGAGGAGGAGGAGGAAGCCAGGCAGTGGTAGCACATGCCTTTAATCCCAGCACTTGGGAGGCAGAGGCAGGCGGATTTCTGAGTTCAAGGCCAGCCTGGTCTACAGAGTGAGTTCCAGGACAGCTAGGGCTATTCAGAGAAACCCTGTCTCAAAAAACCAAAACCAAAAACACACAAAAAAAAGAGGAGGAAGAGGAGGAGGAGGAGGAAGGAGGA
>NW_022196906.1:25964926-25977426 GCF_008632895.1 Mastomys coucha | reverse complement strand
ATAAGAATCCTAAGTGGTGAGGTCTTCTATAGAATGCTGGATAAACTGGGTAATACCGGCAGATGTGCTGAGTCTGTTGTAGGGCTAGATGATTTTATAGAGACCCTAGGTAGCTAATTCTACTTCTTTACTTTAATCTTGCCCTCTATTCCTCTATTCTATTTCATTAAAAAAGAAAAAGAAAAAAATTGAAATATGGTTTCATGTATCCCAAGCTGACCTTAAACTTGCTTTGTAACCAAGGATAAACTTGAACCCCTGATCCTCCTGGTCTCTATCACCCCAGAGCTGGCATTGCAGGCATGAGCTATTGTATCTGAGAATTGAACCCAGGCAAGTGTTCTACAAGCTGTGCCACATTCTCTTTCTGTCCCCCTCTCTTAATGTCTTGGTTGGTTCTGGGCTTAGAATACCGAGAAAATCTAATGCTAGCCACTTGAAACAGAACAGGCAGGCCTTTGTGCCTTTTAAGTTTTGTTTGGAGAAAATCATATTTTTATTAAAATGGTGGAGGTGTCAGAGGCACTAGTGATTCTTGAATTACAAGAAGTCCCACTGTCCATCCTTGAAACGTGCACTGGCTCTCCTTATACACAGGTGGTTGAAGACAGAGGGCAGAGAATTACTCAGTGTCTGAACTAGGGATAGGATCCAGGTTGGCCTGACTTAAGAGTTTAAGTTTCCTTACCCCAGATGCAGTTCCACCGTGTGTCTGAAACTGCTGCTGCTTCTTTCTTGAGGGTCCGTCCTTGGTGAAAGGAGAACAGGTGGAAAAGAAGCATCCTTAGCAAGTCTCCAGGCTTCTAGGTTGCTGGTGCAGTATTCTGATAAACTTCATAAAGCCAATTTCTTGTTTCCTGGCTATACCAGTTGGGATAACTGAAGCTCATAAGCCATGTCCAGAAACATGTCTAAATAATATAAGCACAGCACAGTTAAAAAGGAGAAACACAGCCAGGTATTTCTATAATGTCAGCACTTGGGAGATGGATGAGGGAGGATCTGGTGTTCCAGGCCAGCCATGGCAACATAGTAATTACAAGGGAATCCTAGGTACATAAAACATCATCTCAAACAAACAAACAAACACCACACACACACACACACACACACACACACACACACACTGTAAAATCTTTGAAACTTAATCTATATACTTAACCCTTCTAATTTGGAACTACCTGGATGATTGACTGAATTCTTTCTTTTTTTAATCATTGTTATTTTATTCTCTGACCACAGTCTCCCCTCTCTCCTTTCCTCTCAGCCCCCCTCCATCCTTTCTTCCCTCCATCCACTCCTTCTCTAATTTACTGAACTTTTTCATCTTGGTATTAAGACTTAGTGCTTTATAATACAGCTATTGGCTTTTTTTTTTCCAGTTTGAACTTGGCTTTGAAGAATTGCTCAATGGCTCTACTCTCTCCTTTCTAAGCTCATTGGTCAAGTGGATTGCATTTGTGGCCTCTCTTTAAAAGGTGCCTTGCAGTGTACGAATGCAATTTTGTAAATTAATATCATCATTAGAAAATAAGCTGGCCTCCTTGTATACTCCCTTTAGCTTGTTATTTGAGGCTGCCCAGTCAGGCTGCACAGACAGCAAGAGGTTTTGGCATGAATCTGGGGCCCAAGGGAGTATTAACTTACAAGGCTTTCCCTATTTTGCTTTTACATATTTGTAACTATTTCAGAACTTAGTGGTTGAATTACAAGTTATTAAATACACGTGGCCAGACTATAAGAAATGCTTTTCTGTCCTCTGGGTCCCCTTTGAAGAAAAGGTAGCTGAGAAATGAACCGGTGTCTTTGTCATAATTACACCTGATTACAGTATAATCAAGATCATAAAAGGATGGTTAGCTAAGAGTCAAGGTGGGCCCTACATGGAATCGAAGTGTCATGTTTGGGATTAGAAGAATCCTTTCATGAAACTTCAAGAGTTCTTAGTGAATGGAAGATAAAATTTGGAAGGAAACCTTTGGTTTTTAGGTCACCCAGCCCAGTTTTTAATCCGATCCCCTTCTCTTATGCTGAGCTGTTTTGAGGATCAGAGGCCAGATTGGGGAGGGGGCATGTGATCCTCAGAAACCTGTCCTTCAGGGTGTGAATTTTTCTCACCTTGTATGCTCACTGTTCAGCGTAAACAGTCTGTCCCTCTTCATGTGTGTTCCTCTGTGGTTGGTTGGGGTCGGTCACAAGGGCAGATGCTGCCTGGGTTTGATGCCTGGACACTGAAGAGTGTCTGCCAGTCTCCAGCAGCTGGAGAAGGTTTGAGTTCTCTGGCAGATGTTTCTTGTTCCAGCCACTTCATTAACTTTGGAAACAAAACCCCTGACTCTTCTGACCAAAGTTCCACTTTGTGATTGACAGCTGGGGTGTGCTTCCTCCCATAGAGATGCTTTGCAGTCTAAGAGTGGCATAGAGAGGGTGAAGAGGGGAGCTTGAAGGAAAAAGAAAAGAAAAGAAAAGAAATTGGGCTACATGCCATTGCTCAAAGCTCACAATTAACAAGGAAAGGGGAGAGACTCATTTAAAGGGAAAGACAAATTTAGAACAACTAATTAAGAGTTGATGTCCCATCAAACACAGTATATAATTCTGTTTCTAGAGCTTCCATACAATCATGTGTTCATGACACATTTACTGAGAAGCGACTATGTGCCAGGTGCTATATGATGGTAGGAGGTGAATAATGTTTTATCGGCTACCAGGAATTAATTATCCATCGGATGAAATAAATATACAAAGGACATGCTGACAGAAATGCTGGGCTAGGGGCAGGAACAGCAAGGGACAAGCATAGGTATAAGACAAGGCTGCTCGGGAGGAGGTTGTATTTGGATGTGTCGCTAGTTTTTCTGGGCAGAGAAGAAGGGAGGGGAGGGGTGCCAGGGCATTCCAGTTAAAGGCAAGGCTTGTCAAAGACCAACCTTGTGAAGTAGAAATTAGGATTACCGGCTGGAAATGAAAAACCAAGTTCAGTTTAGGGAATGAGTCTAGGCTCCAAGATTCAGATCTGCTTATTCCTTCCTTTCGCGGGAATTTGTTCTTCCAGTCTCCTTCCTTCCTAGTAGAAAGTGGAAAAAGAAAAAAAGAAAAAAAGAAAAAAGAGAAATTGCAAGGCGCTGATGGGAGATGCTGTACTTATTTGGCTATTAAAATTCACTAGCTTTCAAGCCAAATCTACAGGAGGGTTTAAGTGAATTTTGTGCCCGAGGCTCTGTGAGAAGAAGGGAGCAGTAAGATGACAGAAAGACGTGTCGCGGGGCCAGTCCATTTCTGCCGGCTGGGTTAGGAGTTCAAGCACTGGGTCTGTTGATGAGCTTCCCTGGTTCACAAATGCCATTCCTGACCCGAGTTTGGAGAGAGAAAAGGTGGAGAGGGAGAAGAGAAAGAAAGGAAGGAAATAAAGCAAACATGCGCTGGGGGGTTGGGGGGTGGGAAAGAACAGAACGAAGAGCAGAAGTAAGGAAAGAGAAAAAGGAGACCAAACTTAGAAGCCCCAAAGGCGAGCACTCCAAAGAGGGAAAGGGAGAAATGAAAGGGGGAAAGAAGAATTAGTGGGAGAAGAAGAGGGAAGAGCCAAGAGAAAGAAAGAAAAAGGTTGAAGGACAGGAGTGCAGGACAGAGACAGGGTTCGCGACCGAGTGACCCGGAGCGCACGCCTTCCGTGCGTTCACTGCAGAGCCTGCTAGCCTAAGCGCGGCGGCACTTTCAAGCTTCCGCCCTGAGGCCATTCGGATGCGGGGCTCCGAGCGCTACAAGCCCGTCACCGGTCGCCTCGGCCAGACTCGAATCCCTCCAAGCACTTAGTTTCTTCGTGGCTGCCTACCGCAAGGCAGTGTCCTGGTGACTCAAGAGAGCAGCTCCCCAGGATTGCCATGGCAGCGAGTGTTGCGCTCGGGTTCCTGGCCCCGGCTCCTCGCACCGCGCAGCGGGTCGAGGCGACCGGTGGCAGCACGCAGACCGATCAGGGACAGGTCCTAGGCCCTCCGTCCTCCACAGCAGATAGGCCACAGAGTCCAGGGATAAAAGCAAGGAACGCACTGCTGCTGGAGTACCTAGCTGCAGTGCTGGCTGCCTGTGTCTGGGAACAGAAGAAATAAAAGCAATCCCAGGAGTTACAGAGGAAAGAGAAATCAGGCAGAGGCAGACACACGGGAAATAAAGATCATTAATACGAGCTGTTGCCCACAGCAAACGCTCGACTATGATTCAGTCTATTAATGCCTATTTTCTTTAAGTGTTTAATCATTAGTTCAGCAAGTTTGTTCCTTAGGGAGTTTAACCACCGGCCCAGGTGCGCGTCCCGACTTGCTTCCGCGGCTAGCCACGCTCGGAGCGCGCAGCCATGCACAACACTCCGGAGACTCGGGATCAGCCACACCGTGCTAGCATCAGGGAAACACCATCGGCCATTTGTGTCCCAAATTCCGTGTCCCCGCTGTCCGTTTTTTTTTCCAGCTTGTGCACACCACTTCTTGGGCACAGTCTTGGGGGCTGAGAGTGCACCGGGAGGTCGTTTCCCACGGCCGTATGAGTCACAGACAGCAGGAGCTGTCCCAGGCTACTTAGGTGCGGGCTGGACCCCCTCACCCAAGGATTGTGTTTGAGAACAAAGTTTGTACAGACTTTGGTAGGGACAGATTCTGAGATTAGGACGCTAAGAAGAAAGAGGCAAAAACCATTCCTAAATACCTGAAGTGTGTTATGCCCCGGAATGGAAACCGGGATTGGGCGCTCGGAAAAGCCAGAATTTGGACTAACCGTGGAAGGGCCGCGGGCACGTCGCGATCCCGCTGCTTTGGCCCTTTCTGGCAAAGAAAACCGTTGTATGAACAGAATTTAAACACACACACACACCACATTACTACCCCAGTTTATTTATTGGGGTAACGGAGTGTGCTAAATTCCTTTGTAATTGGGGGTCGTAGTGAGGCAGTCAAGTTTGTAACCTTCGCGCAACTGCCCCACCCCTGGAGCGCTCGGGTGCAGCGCGGGCTTGGGAGCTGCGGGCCGAGAGGGGACACAGTGGTCTAAGGAAATGGCCCAGCGGGAACAAGTGAGGCTGGGTGATCGTAGGGAAGCGCGTGCTCTGGGGCCCGGAGCCTCGGGATTCGGGACGGGGATGCCACTGCTTTGTGGCAAGAGGTGTGGACTACTAGCTGCCTACAGGGTTGCGGGAGGAGGGTGGGGGGAACGGGAGAGGTGCCCCCTTTAGCAGGACTGGCTCTAAGGGAGGACAGAGGGGCGATGCGGCTCGGAAAAGTGGCGGCTGGACTCCTGAGCCACTGGAAGCAGGAAGGCGGCGCGCGCTGGCCGTCCTGCGCGTACACACACACACACACACACACACACACACACACACACACAGACGTGCGCGCGCGCGCGCACATCCCTACACACACCTGGAGCTGGGGGAGGGGGAGAGGAGATCCGAAGCGAGAGTCTTAAAATAGAGTCAGCCTGGGGAGCGCTCGATCGTCCCGAGGCCGCGAGCAAAGAGCGGTCGGAGCCGGGGTGCGCAGGTCAGCACCCGGGCCGCACGGGCGCGCAGGGGCGGGGTAGCGGCCGACGCCCCTCGGCTCGCGCTCCGCACCTGGCCCTGCAGGAAGTGCGCGCTGATTGACAGCTGCGGTGTCCCAAAAAGGCTGTAGTCAAAGATGCTGCTCGGCGGGTGGGTGTAGACGCAGCAGGCGCGCCCGTGCCCTCTCCGCTTCGCGCGCCTCCCCGGGCCCCCGCCGCCCCTCTGGCTGCCGAGGAGCGGGGCTCAGGCCCCAGCCTGCGCGCCACCTCCTGCGGTCCCGGACGGCCAGGCGCTCGCCGCGCTCAGGTCGCCAGGCTCCGGTCCCGGCTCACCATGCACTGCCACGCGGAACTGAGGCTGAGCTCACCCGGCCAGCTCAAAGCAGCCAGGCGGCGCTACAAGACTTTCATGATCGATGAGATCCTCTCCAAGGAGACCTGCGACTACTTTGAGAAACTTTCTCTCTACTCGGTGTGCCCGTCGCTGGTCGTGCGACCCAAGCCCCTGCACTCTTGTACCGGTAAGACAGTCGCTGGGAGATAAGAGTGGGCTGTTGTACTTTTGCCCACGTGCGGTCGCCTCTGGTTTCCATCCCGTCCTTGCGAGGAGAACAGACTGGCCAGTGGTGGACATTCAAAAGCGTTTGCAACCGGGCCAGGCAGGTACTGCTCCCTGGATGGGAGATAAGTTAAGACCAAGTGGTCCTTTGGAGTGAGACACCAATGAAACCGAACTGTCCAGGCTTCTTGGAGAAAGCTCCCTTCTCCCTGGCTCTACCAGGGGTTTTAGTGAGAAACTTCACTTGAACAGATTCAGTGCCTAGGTGGTTTCACGCAGTGAGCTTGTCAGTTTCAGCTTGAATTTGGTGGTCTCATCTTTCACCGAGAGTTAGATTGCCCAGCCTCTTTTGGTAATTTTACAGGTAAATCGGTTTCCTGGGCTTCAAAATAAACTTGTGAATACATCAAACTTTACTTAAAGTGAGTGCCCTCGGGAAAGTAGTTTTGGACTACGCTGAGTTTTGACACAAGCAGAGAAGATCAACCCCTTGTTTGTCTTAAGTGCTAAAACTAACACTAGTAACAGTAAAAAAAAAAAATACCTTCAAACCTGGTTTCCTCTGTTCACAAAAACTAAATAGGAAGGAGACAGAGAATTTAGTAATTACATTGAACAAGCAGATATATAGAAAATCAATCCAAAGACATTTAAAACAGTGTTCATTAAGAGAAGCTCTGGGTTTCAAGGTTCCTTGACATAATGGGGCTCAGGCTACAAAAAAACTTAGGTGTAGCTGAAAACAGTTGAAGAAAATGTTTTCAAAGAAGTTCTTGATCACGCTTTCCATTAAAAGCAAACATTTAGTGCTTTGGGCCTTTGGTTCTATGCTTGCTGTATGGCTGCCATGAAGTTCATGAAATTATACTTTGAAAAATGGAAGTGTGTGCTCACTGCAGTAATTCTCAAAGATGTCTTTTCGGAACTTTTGAGATAAAAAGCTGCTAAATGTAATAGTTGGAATCCTATTTCTCCCTTGGCTCTATTCACGATTCAGCTAAGCCAGCCACTAAATCTAAATAATAAATACGGTGAGAGGTTTTTCCAAAATCAAGTTACTCCTACATTTGTTTGGCCATAAAATGAACATTACACTTCCTGTCAGCAAGGTAGTTTTAGACCTGATATCTTGTAACAAGCCTTGTAATACTGAATTTTGCAAACAAGGAAATAAACAAGATATACATTAAAGAGATTTGAGAAACAAGATAGATACCGACCCTGCTGGCATTTTGGTCTGCTATATGTGGAGCCTTGGATGAGTTGCCTGTGGATGTGTTGGGCTGGGAGAAGTAGGCTACTTTTGGAGAACATTTATTTGCCACACCAATACAAATCGCAATGAGGATTTTGTTCCCCCTGTGACAGTTCTCAATGTTCCCCATTCAGTTGCTACCCAGAAGATAGTTCAGTTCCTGAGGACCTAGGGCCCGTTGACCTGCTGATTTTCAGGGGCTTTGCTGTAATTCTAAGGGCACTTTCCATGGCTTGTGGGAGTCACAGAATTGGGTCATGCAAGAAAACATGCTGGAAAAAGAGACAGGGTGGGGTTGGGGGGGAGGAGGGAGACCCAGAAAGTTGCCATTCAGTCAGCCCAGGCTAGTTCCATGATTTATGGAACCTTGTGTGGGAAATAAAACAGGCACACTGCAATGATTCAAAGGCAGTTTTGTGAGTGTTAAAGGTGAGTTGACATGGTCACAGGCTTGTCCTGTGTTCCTAGAAGTTCTTGGTTTGTGGCAGACGTGGCTATTGGCGGTGGTTTTCTTGCCTTCTTTTTCCATTCTTTCCCTGGATCATTTCTTTCAAAATATGCTTGATTTGCTCTAGTTGAGACTTAAAATATAGAAAGTAGGATTTGCTAGTGGAATTAATCTCATAAAAACTGGCTACAATGGTTGATACTTCCAGATCTTAAGCCTTCAGTGGGTTTACGATTACAGAGAAAGCCTTACGTGTATGAGATCATAGGAAGCCCATTAAAGACTTCTCCGGGGTCTGATGCTTTCAAAGAGCTTTCTTGTACTTTTTAACTGTCAAAAGCAGGGTAAAAAAAAAAACAAACTTAGCTAGCATAGCTACAATCTTTTAAAAATTAATTAAAAATTAAAAAACTATGTAAGTTGCTGGTATCTAGTGAAACAGTAATATAGTTTTCTGGATAGAGACAGATGTTCAGCATTCAAAACAAGTGAAAAGTTATACTGGAATTAAAGTTACAGATTTTCTCATTTTCAAAGTTTGCACACCACCACCAGCTTAAGTAACTGTGACAGAAGTGAACTTGGTCAGGCAAAATACTGAAAATTTCTCCACAATTTACATTGCTGTTGACCAGCGTATTCAATAAGCACGAACGATAAGGGCAGAACAAAAGTCACATTTAGAAGACTTCCACCTAATTAAGCAGTGCAGGTTGCTAGATTTAGTAATCCAAGTGGCAATTCATGATATCCAGTCTCCCCACGCAGGAGAGTGTGCATGTAAGTAAACAGAGGAATGGAAATCTTTTTCATTAGTTAGATAATCACCTGGCAGTAAGTCATTCTCCCCTTGATGTAATACTCATCATCAGAAAACTATTGCTCATTTTTAAAGGCCTTATAGTTTTACTCTTACAGAGTGGTTTCTAAATGTTTTCATTTCCCAGTAGTTTCTCCTAAATCACCTTAATTGATACAGAGATTAAAACTAAAAGTAAACTAAAGGAAAATTTATCATTAAATTTAAAAAGTTACACCCAACAACCTAAAGAAAGCCTCCATTTAAACAAAGTTTGCCATTCACGTTGTCAGTGAGGTATAATTTTTTTTTTTTTTTTTTTTTTACTTTTTACTTAATTGACTGTGACTGGTAAGTCTTATCTTTAAATCTGATAACAGTAATCCTCATACAGAATCAAAACAGATTGCCAGTTTGAAGTCAGAAATCCTGTCTTAAATATTAGAATGGTGCCAGGGATTGAAAGTTTACCCAAACAATGTACATTTTATGATTTTATAAACACAGCACGGCTTTTGGAGTGTACTGATGTTGTCTGTTTTGGGTCATCAATAAGTCCTTCAAGTGGGAATAGGAGAAACCAGAACCCATCAAAAAGAGGGAAAGTCATTGAATAAAACCAGCCCTTCCCAATGGCCTAGATTGCAAAGCCATGGGCACTTTAATTTTTGGAAGTGTTTATGTGTAAATCTTTTAGAAGTAGTCAGAGTTTCTAAATTTGAGGAGTGTTCAGAGGAAACAGGTAACTTATTCCACAAACATAAGCATGCAACAGTTTACCCTAAGGGATTTTCTGTGAGATTATTGATAAACAAACCTACAGTATTATAATTTATTGTTGCTCTTAGAATGATCTTATGTTTCCTCAT
Organism: Mastomys coucha; assembly: GCF_008632895.1. Taxonomy (NCBI): domain Eukaryota; kingdom Metazoa; phylum Chordata; class Mammalia; order Rodentia; family Muridae; genus Mastomys; species Mastomys coucha. The sequence continues at coordinate 25,967,970 of NW_022196906.1, read as the reverse complement.
GCTCATCCGCAGGAAGAGAATACAGATATTTAAACACTCTACAACCTGTGACTTTTCATTATTCTAGTAGAATCTGTATAGTCTGGCTCTCTTTCCCTTCTTGGGCAGGATGGTTCTATTGAATCTATCTGTGGTGTCAGTCCTTGAGGTCTGCCCATGACTTTGGAGCTGGCAGGGGTCCGGAGGTTAGTCTTCCCAAGTGGAAGATCTATCTACATATCTATCTATCTATCTATCTATCTATCTATCTATCTATCTATCTACTATCTATTGCAAAGTCACAGCACTACATTAATGTTTTGACATTGTTCAATCTACTTTTTACACCATTGTTTTTTTTTCAGGATTCTCACAAGTCAGAAAGACTGTTGTATCTTGATTACACACCCTAGATAAACTTCCTGGGTGCAGTCACACCCAGGGGACAGTCAACCAATTAAAAGGGGCATTTGGGACAGGGTGATTATCTTAGGAGGTGGCATTGAGAACATTTTATCCTCTGGTGGGTCCATGAGAAACAAGTTCTTTGGGGTGGTGTCCTTGGGCACATTTATCAAAAAGACTGAGTGTCATAGCAGTGAAAAGTCAAACACGGCCCAGACACGCATGACTCTGTTGTAGAGATCGCAAATGCTTCATGACGCTGGCTCTACCGATTCCCCCAGATCTCAGCTCTTTCATTTGGAGATCAAATCCCGTAGCATATTGGGAACTTGAGAATCAGGCCCTGGAATGTTAATGGAGAAACATAAATCAGGGTCTGGGAAAACAGTGGTCATTATCAATGCTGCCAGAGGCAAGTAGGCTTCTATTACAATTACTTCCACTCTTCTCTCCTGTTCCCATTTGAAGGGTGAACACATTGAGGGACACCCAGCTTCAGGAGGGACTTGCTCAGAGTCAGAGTATACTCTGAGAGAAGCTGGTGACTTACCACCTCTTAAGTTTTACAATTCTCTCTTTACATTGTGATGTGAGTGACGGTTCCTCGGGAATTGGCTTGAAGAGCTTATGAATTGTATACGAGTGCAGTCTCTGCTGCTGCCGATTTTTCTAATCGCAGATGGAAAAAGGATTAGAAATTTTGCTCAGAATTAAAATTCTTCCACCAGTGTCTACAGTCCTTGACATCATTGAATTTAATAATTTAGTTAAACAAATATTTATATTTGCTTGAAATAAATATGCCCATTTATAAGGCCAATGTCTTACAAATATGCAGGATATTTATTCTTTGGGATGGGAGACTGAATTTGTAATGCAAGCATAGACAGTATAAAGTTAATTTTAGCACATTGCAGGTTTACCAGCTGTCTATATGAGAAACAGTGAGAACTGAAAATATTTGTTTAAATTGTAAAGTAAGATTAGAAATAAAAGAAGAGGAAAAAATAGACAAAAGAGAAAGTAGATTTCTGTTAAATCTTGAGGGTATTCAGGCTCAGCCTTGTAGCACAGAATATCTTAGAGCATTTTGTTGTACAGAAATAATGGCTTCTGAAATCACTGTCCACAGACAATAAACAGCTAACATCGATTCTACCCAGATTCACGCTAGGTACCTTAAGTCCCCTGGAGCCTGGTACTGCCCATCCTTAACACTCATGGCGGGGATAAGGGGCTGAGGAAATGTCATATCCAAGACATTTTGAGGCTCTCTCTTATTCAATGCTTGGAAACCTGCAGGAGCTGGAACAGATGAAAAAAAAAAAAAAGAGGCAGCTCAGCTGGCCAAGCTTTCCTCAGCTCTACTCGGCCTGTGGCCTTAGGAGGGAGGGGTGGAGTCAGTTCTCTCATTATTGTCCTTTGTCCTGTCCTGGAGTAAAATTTGTAGTTTCATGGCTGAGCTAGTTTACCAACTCTTGCTTGGAATATGGTTGAATGGCTGCAAGGATTTGGATGATATGAGATGCGCGCATCTTCTCTTAGGAAGTACTTACTTGCCACTTCACTTGGGTGGAGCAGCTATTTCTAGAGTGTCTCTTGAGATGAGCTCACAGCTGGATTAGCCAGCATCCTCCTTTCTGCCCATGAAGTTGCTAAAACCACAGGTGTTTATAGAACATTTACAAGGCATCTTGCTACAAGCAAGAGGACAAGAGAAAAGGGGGACTAAGGGCTGAGGGGATTTCCAGGGGACCCACCCATCAGCACCTACGGTTTTAGCTGTTGGAGAGCTGCAAATGGTGTCTCTCCACAGTTAAGTGTGGCACATACAGAATTAGGACTCATTAGGACTCTGATTTAGAACCTTGCACCAGCTTAATGGCATTACAAAATAAATACCCTCCAGGAGAGTGCTCATTTATTATTACTATTATTTTTCAAAACAGAATGTCTTTGTAAACTCTCAGGATTTAATTTATTTTTATTGCAATTTAATAATAGTTAGAAAGAAACGTCTTGTGAAAATAAGTGCCCTAAATAAAAACAGTTACTTTTCCATTACAGTGTCTAATTACTCATCCTTGCAAGAGCATTTTATATGGCAGTTTAAGTTCTTGAACGTGGAAACTTGGCACTGGTGGGAGGAGGAAAGACTTGCACCTAGATGGTCTCAGAAGGCTGTCTAATTATATTCGGGCTGCAGCTGAGTCTCAAGTCAACCCTGGAGAGGAGAAGGAACCTGAGTGCAGTTACCGAGGAGTTTCTGGTGTCTGAGTCCAGTTGGAATTGATTACCTGGAATAGTAATCACAGACTGTAGCTGATATGAAAGCACATCTGAGAAGATCCCTGCCAGTTTCCAGAAGGTGCTGATGTCAGGACGACTCGATAGGTCTGGCATGCAGCTGTGTATGTTTCCTGACTCTGCCGGCTAAGGGTGCAAAGACAAGCATGGCCATCCACCACAGAAAGGTCAGATGCAAGGGAAGAGAATCTGGAGCTGGAGATGATTGATCTAGGACATTAAATATGTCACAAGTCTAGGCATCTTTTATTTTTTTAAGGACTAGACCTCACTATGTGTTCTATATTAGATTGGATATATAGATGTGTAGTACAAGCCCACATCAAAATGCTACTATCTCAGCATTCTGCGGG
>NW_022196906.1:25929339-25964916 GCF_008632895.1 Mastomys coucha | reverse complement strand
GTGCCATTATGCCTGCTCAATGTACTTTGCTTCTTCGAGGCAGGGACTTATTGTGTAGACCTGGTTAGATTGAAACTCCATTTGTAGACCAGGCTGACCTTAAAACTCACAGGGATCTGCCTGCCTCTGTCTCCAGAGTGCTGGGATTAAAGGTGTGTGCCACCACTCCCAGATTCAATATGCTTTTGCTTACTACTTTTTATAACACACGACTTAGTTCTTAAGTAAATGCTATAGTTGCCTTTTCCATTTGCATATTCAAGATCATATAGCCCTTGGGAGAAATGGAATTGTTTGGGGACTTAGGGAAACTTACGAAGGCTTGGCTGGATTTCCACACGGCACGTCCCTGTCAGCCTCTACCACCCTGTTCTTCAGGACTTCCTCCACTCTGTGACATAACAATCGTTGAGATTCAAGTTAATGACCCTGTCACAAACAAGGTGGCAGTCACCGATGGATTGAGGTTTACATTAATACCTTGGGTTGCTGACTGCACTTTTCCTGAATGGACACCAGAAACAGTATGGCTTCTTATCTTGGGGAATTAGCTTTGATTAAGCAAGAGGGGTTGCAAAGACTCTCTGAGTCTTGCAGTCATCATCCAGAGAAGCATATAAACTTGGGGGAAATGACAGAAGCACTTTATGTTCAACCTCCTTATTCACAGGCGTAAGCACAATAATGCTAGTATGTGTCAATTTTCTCCTTCCACTATATGGATCCAAGTGATGAAACTCATCAGGTTTGGTGGCAAGCATCTTTACTTACTAAGTCATCCAGCTGGCCCAGTACTAGCTGTGTGTGTGTGTGTGTGTGTGTGTGATTGATATGTTATAGCACTGGAATAATGGCTTTTATTGGTTTTTGGTTTTGGTTTTTGGTTTTTCAAGACAGGGCTTCTCTGCATAGCCCTGGCTGTCCTGGAACTCACTCTGTAGATCAGGCTGGCCTCGAACTCAGAAATCCACCTGCCTCTGCCTCTCAAGTGCTGGGATTAAAGGGTGTACCACCTCTACATGGAATAATAGCTTTTAAAATCAGCTCTAGAACATCTCCAAGAGGGGTTGAGAACTTAAGTCACATTACAGGTGGTACAGTCAGACCATTCATGGAGGTGAAAGGATTCGATGGCCAATGGAATGCAGAGATTCTCAGCCTCACCGTGGTGTCTCACAGCTGCTGGGTAGGCAAAGCAGAGAATCTGGGCATCTAAGTTGAGAACAGAGCTGTAGAGAAATAGCCCTTCTCAAACTCCAGGTGCCAATGGTTAATTGTTTAGTCTGATAACTTTGGGAGGATTCTCAGATTTTATTTTGTTGGTGGTGGGATCAAACCTGGGGCTTTGTGCAGGCTGAGCTGGGACTCCCATTGGGGTTAGATCATTGTGGAGAAGAGCTGGCAACTCCTGGCCGTGCTGCAGATGTGTGCATTCTGCAACGCAATGCCTTGGGAAGCCGTGCCTTGAGGAGTCATAGGAGATGTGCAACAGGACACAGATTAGAATGTTGCTCTTTTCTGTGTCTTTTAGATTAGGGAAAGTTAAAAGCAAACAAACAACCTTACCAGCCTTTCAGAGAGTAAAATAACACGTGCTGTAATTGTCCAATAAACTTTATGTAGTAATTAAAAATAAATGAACTAAATGTGCTGTGTCAACATGGATCATTTTCAGAAATCAAAAGGCTGGGGATGAACAAGCTGTAGATGGATGTGTACAGTCTGATACTAATTTACAGAGGGAATGAAAACATTCAGGCTGGTATAGAATGCTAACAGGCCGGAGGATGGAAGTGGGAGAGTCACCCCCATAGTTTTATTTCCCTATGTAATTATTTATCATTCAAAAGGGCCTATGGAGACTCAGTCTAAGCATTACAAATCTATCACTTGCTTGTGGGTTCACAGTATACTCTTTGCACTTGTCTGTCTAGTTGAAACTTTTCATAACATAAACATTGAAAATCGATAGGATAAGAGACCACACATGTCCATGAAACTCTTAATCTTATGGAACTTTTGATGGTGTTCTCAATAGCTTTTCCATCCTGAGACAAAAGCTTGTCGGCATTTTCTCAGTGGGGACACAAGGTCATTTAACAGCCACTGTGGCTGCTGAAGCTGGCTTTGGGGTCCTCCCCACCTCCCCAGCCTGGTTGACAGCATTATTTCCCTCTACAGTAACTGCCTTACTCTATTAATGCTTTGGCATTCAATCAAAGAAACTCTGAGCTCCCAAAAGAATTATTACAATTCTTACTCTAATTGTTACTCCTTGCTAATGTGTATCAACAATTACATAAGTCTGAATTATTAGAATTTCTTATCTTAAAGTCATAACTGCCTTTGCTTTGCACCTTAATTTTATAAGTATTTGCTGGTATGGTGATATGCTGCCCTTGGATTTTGGATAGAGGCTCATTGGTACTGATATTTTACTTTTCAAAAATTGTCCAGGATAGTTGAGATTGAATATCAAAGAATGTAATGTTAAATTGTAGTTTCTTCAGCAAGGGGGATAATACTATTGGCACATCATATAAGTTTTCTTTATGTTTTGTAACCATTTAAAATTTTAACTTAAAAACTGTTCAGTGTGTGGTGTCAGGGAATGTTGGAAAGGATGAAAGTTACCATGGTGATCTCCAGAGAGATGTCTGTTACCAGTAATAAGTGGTCATCGTGTTGTTTGGAGGTGCTAATCTCAACGACATTATTCTGTAATGACAAGTGTCGCGGCAGCTGCTTTATTCTGCTATCTTAACAGTCCAGACATTTTAATTACCATTGCATGGTAGGTCTAATTTAGAAATACTGCTTTTAGACATTTTGGCTAAAATATAGCCCTTTGTGAGCTCTGCCATCCTTTAAGTAAAGTAGTTGGTACAGTTGAATTGGCTAAAGCATCCCCCACCCCCCATTCCCCAGATTACTCCTTTATGCTCAAGCAAATATATGAGTAAAGATACATCTAATGCCTCACAACATTGCAAGAAGGGTGAGAACAGTTCAATAAGATGTTGGCAGGGGGCATTGCTCTTACATATATATTACAATATAATATGTTGTTACAATTGTTCTATTTATTATTATTAGTCACCTAGAATATTTAATTAATAAATTAAGTTCTGTGATAAATATACATGAATGGAAAGAAGCCAGTGTGACATACAGGGATTGGTTTTAGAACACTTTCATCTCTCCTTGGTGGATGCAGAAACACATCTTTGGATGAGGATAAGGAGGCTGAATGAATTCCAAAGAGCTTCCAGGCAGCCTTGTATATGTCTATGAGAAAAATGCAGGGGACATCATTCTGCAAGTTATGAAGCTCTGCACGCTGGCATCATGTCTGACACATCTGCTTCTGAATCTTTAGTTTGGAACTACCTGGGATGGGCTGGTGGGGTGGGTTGCTCAGTAGTTAAGAGCCATTTTTTCATAGGATCAGAATTCAGTTCAGTCCTCACATCCAGCTGGAGGATCTGATGCCCGCTTTCTTCCCCCTTAGATCCCTTCCACCCCATATATATACATGCAAATGGGAAACAAAAGCAAATCTTTAAATTGTTGAGCTGGGCATGGTGGTGAATTCCCTCAATCTCAGCTTAGGCACATAGATTTTTGTGAGTTTCAGGCCAGTCTGGTCTACACAGCGAGACTTAGTCAAGACTGCCCTGTCTCAAAAAGCAAATCACCAAACAAACAAAAAAAAAGTTAAGATGTAGGATATTCAGGGTTTCACTGAGGGGCAGAAAAGGAACTTTATCTAAGTTACTCCCTTTCCATGATTAAAATATTTTATTGAAGAACTTAGTATGTCACCTCTGAGGAGATTTTGTTGGGAGTGTTGTTAATTTTGTTACTCCTGGATATCACGGGAACTCATGAACACTCTCAGCTCATTAGGCAACTGGGGCTGCTATAGGTTCATTTCCCAAGTTGTCTGTTCAGATCATAGCATGACCCTGTCAGAGGACTAGCTAGCTATGTTCTTTTTTTTTCTTTTAAACTGGAATATTCTGCTTTTGATGCTTGGAACAATTATGCCTAAACAGAATGCATTTTGCTGTTTAGGTTGTTAGAAAAATAAAAGGCAGCTGTGTGCCAGGCTCGAGCTAAGAACTTGTAGGACATAAGGGTCATTAAACTAAATGGAGACTCTGTAGGAAGTAGTTCCCATTATCACTGTTTAAGGAAAAAGATGAGTAAGTGCCAGAGTCGAGATTGGACCTTGTGTCTCTTTCAATGTAGTTACATTCATGTGATTACTAGGTATATAAATTAGAACTCAAATCTGTCCCCTTTTATGCAGGCTTCATAGTATATATGTATTTGTGTGTGTGTGTATGTGTGTAACACAAACAGCAAAGTCCAATTTTTTTTTTTTGTCATTGAGGTTTTCAATGATTCTAGAAAACTTTGGCGAAGCAATGGGATTTGAGGTGGGAAATGGCATATCTGATCATATCATGTCATCATATCATATCATGATCTGTTGTCATCTGCTTCTATGACTCACTTGTTGCTGGGTGACAGTTACCAAGTCTTTCCTGGGCATCATTGAGCTGAGATTCATTGAGTGAAGCTGTCCATAAAACATTCAAGGGTGGAATCTACATTCCCTCATTGCTATGAAATGGATAGAAAATGCTTAACTTAGATCCAGTCTCCACTGATTTCCATTTTAATTGACACATGCATGTGGGGTATGGTGTGATAATTCAAAATGCCATGCAGTGTCTGATGGCCCAAACCTGTAGTTAACCATTTCCATGTCATTGAACATGTCTCATTTGTCTGTGTTTTGAGCTCCAGATAGTTGCCTACAGCATATGTCATATATTGTTGTGAACAGTAGCTCTCCACTGTGCTATAGAGTAAAAGTGTTTAACCTTCCATCCAAGCAGGATTTTGATACCCATTGTCCATTTCCCCTTTCTTTGTTTCTTTGTTTCTTTGTTTCTTTCTTCCTTCCTTCCTTTCTTTCTTTCTTTCTTTCTTAGTTTCCAATCAACTCACATAATTTGTCTTTCTTTGTCTGGCTTATTTTACTTCATATACTGCTCTTTGGTTCCATTCACTTTGCTATAATTGACAAGATCTGATTAAAGAATGGTCACAATCTTTCTTTTTTTAATTAATGAATTAGCTAATTAATTAATTCACTTTATATCCCAATATTGGCACCCCTTCTCCTTCCAGTACCCCCTCCACAGATCCTCTTCCCCCATTTTTAAAAATAACTTTATTCTACTCTATGAGGATGCAGTGTTTTGATACGAGGGGATCAAATCCTCTGGAACTGGAGCTACAGGTAGTTGGAAGCTGCTGTGTGGGTAGTAGGAACTAACCACTAAACCATCTCTCCAGCCCAACAGTCTTTGTTTTTAAAAGATTTCTTGGACACTGAAGCTTAGGAATCACGGCTTAAGGATAAGATAGGTGTAACTTGTGTCTCATGCTTACAGATACATGAAACCGTTTAGTGGAAGCATACTGGGTATAGGTTTTGAGTTAGACAGTCCTCGGTTTGTCTGTATTTTATTGTCTGTGTGACCCTAGGCAAACCACTTTAACCTCTCTGACACTAAATTTCCTCATCTATAAAATGGAGATGATAATGACTACACAATAAGGTGAGTCATGTAGGTTAAATAAGATAGTGTTTATAAAACTATTAAGCCTAGTTCCTGGAAACAAAGCACCCAGTAATTGATAGATCCCATTAAAAATAATTATCTTATAAAAAGAATGTCTTTTCAGTTGATTGAGGCACAGCCCTTTAGGGAAAGATTACAATTATTTGTGAATTAAACTCAAGCAAATTTAACTCTCTCTCTCTCTCTCAAAAAAAAAAAAAAAAAAAAAAAAAAAAAAAAACAAAAAAAACAACCAAAACCCAAAACCCAAAAACCCCAAAACCCAAATCAAAACAAACAAACAAACAAACAAAAAACAACCCACTTTCCTCTAGGCACTCTCTGGATTTTGCCACTGTGCTGGATGTCTTTTAAGGCAATGTGGGTGGTCTGTGAGTTGTTTGAGTTCAAGTCCTCTGGCTAGGTCTGCTTCACTCCTCCCACCATTCTGTTCTACAATGGGAACTGGAGTTTTATAAGTTGACAGGGACTGGGCAGGAGGAAGCAAGAGGACAGTAAGACATGGTATGCCATGTCATAGAAGAGGAATGCCAACCAATGCAAAGAGTCAGGCTTGAGGAAAGAAGCCAAGGGACTGAAGCAGGGTCCTGAGATGCTTGCTCAGCCCCTGCTGTCCTCGGGAGGAACACACATGTTAAAAAGAAGCCTGCAATCCTGTGAGTTTGGAGATAGCCCTGTGAATACGTGCTCCTTTCAGAGGCGTTCCTGCTAACTCACAGCAGCCACTGACTTATGATGGGGCAATAACCTGCCCAGCCACACATGTAGCCTAATTATTGCACACATTAATGATGTGTTAAAAAGCATCATCATCCTGGATCATGGAAGATCCTTATGCCTGTATTCTAACATAGCTGCGGAATTCATGCAGTGCCACACGGGAAACTGTGTACCCGATGAAGAGAGACAGTGTGCAAGCAAAGATCAAGGTGGAAATCCTGCCCAAACCACCTTTCTTCCTGGGCTGGGGACGAAGCTCAGTGGCAGATGGCTTGCCTAGCATTTGTGAAGTCTGTAGCCCTGCATACAAACAAAACCAAAATAAACGACCCCTGTGCCTGTTTTCTGTGGACCTTCTCTGACTGTAATGTTGGAATACTTTACATTCCATTATTATAAAACAAGCCCCATCTTCCCATTGGGTTAGGAAAGGAATATTAATTTAGGATAAAAACATGATAAGCATATGGGAAGCTAAACGCTCCCTGGAATGATACACATTGTTGTGTTCTGTAGGCAAGTGGATGTAAGGGCTGGCCAAATCTGGTCCACTATTTTTTTGATACTGTGAGCCAAGAATAGTTTTTACATTTATAAATAGTCATAGAGAAGGCAATAGAATATTTCATGATCTGTGAAAATTATATGAAATTCAACTAGTGACCATGCATAAAATCTCACTGGAGCTTAACCATGTACCATACACTCTGGTTTCCATATCATGTGTAGCATCTCTCGTGATGATCAGCAGAGGCAGATAGATATAATAGAGACAGTGTGGCTCACAAAAGCCATACACATTTATTTTCCAGAAAGTTTTGCCAACTCTTGACACAGGCTATTAGAAGAGGAGTTCCTAGTTGTGAAATAAGGTGGTTACTGATCCAAACATCTGACGTCATCCCAAGCCACACAAATACCTCTTTTGATCCATCTCGGACACGGTGCTGCTGTCATACATTGACACATGAGGGTCTGTCTGAAGGTGATAGTTTACTGGTGATCTTCGAAAAGACTCTTAAAATTGAGATCAGGCTTGGGCTCTTAGGAGGCCTTCCCAAAATATTCTAGAACAATTCTAGAGAGAGCGATCAAAAACACAAGCTGGGTGATGGTGGTGCATGCCTTTAATCCCAGTACTCGGGAGGCAGAGGCAGGGGGATCTCTGTGAGTTTGAGGGCAGCCAGGTTTTCAGAGCTAGTTCCAGGATAGCCAGGGCTACACAGAAAAACTCTAGTCTTGAATTCTCCACCCCCCCCCAATACTTACAGTAATGTGGTTGAGTTTCAACCACAATAAAGTGGTTGGAATTCAATAAATTATTTTTAGGCCTCTCCCTTTGCTGTTTCAACCCCCACTGTTTTTCCTAGAGGGAATATGAGGGTGACAAGTGAGGACAGGCTGGAGTATCAACGTGACTGATGGCTTCAGCGAGATTTGGTGATGGTTCATGTGCTTCTTAATTGCTTTTAACTTGTCATCTATCCCTAGAAATAGTATTAAATACAAATAAAGGTTATGTAGTCATTTACCACAGTCCTGGCTGGAAAGAGAACGCAGAACAGGCTGAGGCAGTTGACTGTGGCCATCCAGCTTGCTGTGGGATATCCGTCTCTGTCTCTCTGTGCCTGTGGGTTCCCAAATGTCTAGGACAGGAGCTCATAATTTTTTTCAAGAAGGACAAAGTGTGATCCTCTTGCTCTTTCAGGTCTCCCTTGCTTCTCTTTAGAATGTTTACTCATGATGAGGCAGCCTTTGAGCAAAGCCCTTCAGGGAATAGGATGTGTGAAAGTAAGCTGATTTTGTATATGTGCCGTTGCCTTATAGGGTTAACCTAGATGCTAGGCTGAGAAGCTTCTAGACTTAGTCCTTACCATTAAACAGGAGCTGGGGAGTCATAAGGCCAATTAATTTCACAGGAGTAAATTATAGGTTTTAGTGGGTAAAATTCTCTTAAGTACAGATTTTAGTCACTCTAAGGTGAAGTTCATAAAATAATAATATTGACAAGCACACATCCCAGCAGACACTCACCTGAATGTCTTATGTGAGCTTATGTAATTCTTCCCATCTGGAAGGAATAGGGTGGAAGAGAAGATGAAGTAACTCTCCAGGCTGGACAGGGATACCTGCACTGGGGCAGTCTCAGGTCTCTGCCATGTTAAGACAGGAAAGCAAACAAATCCCTGAACAGTATGAGTAAAGGGACAGAAGACAAAGTCAAGCCTTAACACAAAGAGGGGCTACTGCTGCCCAATTTAGATCTTGGTCATCTGAAAAATTTATTTTTAAAAGTATAATGCTGTGTAGAAAATAGTGGATCCTCAGCAATACATATATTTTGAAAATTTCTGTGTTCGAAAGGCACATTTTATTGATTTGTGAGTGTGAGTGTGCATGTAAGTGTGAGTGTATGGGTGTGTACACAAACATGTGCTCTCTTGAGTGCTATAGTGAAGGTGTGAAGGCCAGAGAATAGCTTGTTCTCTCTTTCTACTGTGTAGATGTTGGGGATGGAGTTCAGGCCATCAGGCACCTTTTCCTGCTGAGATGTCTTGGAGGCCCTTCTGCTTTTAATTAAATTGCTACTGATTTGATTTCTATTAGCAGATTTTAAAATTCTGGGACATACCAAACTATCCCTAAAAAGATTTCTTCTGGTTCTCCTCCTCCTCCCTCTTTTATTCTGCTTGTTTTAGAGCTATCCAGATCTCATACAGCTGAAGTCCTTGGAATGTATTTTATTCCAGATTTGCAAAGCAAGTTAGTGACAGGGATGCTGTTCCATTTTATCCATTATGCTTTGCTAGTTAGGTACTGTTCTAGGGTGCAGATGACTGAATACATTTCAAATCATTGTTGGTTTGCTTTAAGGTTGGGTTGGGAGTGGGGTTCAGTGGTAGAGTGTGTGCCCACCACAAAAAGACCTTGGGTTCAATCCCAAGTGCGAGCACACAAACACACACACAAGGCAGGTAAAACTACTGATAAAATACAGAGAGAACATCAAGAATGGCAACACAGTGAACAACAATATGTGACAGTGTTTCACACATTTCCATTACCATGTACAGGGTGTAAATACACCACACTTCATTTCCTCATCTCATTAAGGACTTCTGAAATGTTTCCTGTTCTTATTTTTGTAGATATTGTTGCTTGAAACTTCTGATTAAAATTTTCCCCCCATCTCATGGTCTTGAAGAGTCATTTAAATAATTTTTCCTAAAGTTCATAATTGCCAGTGGCAATTCTATTTTGCTACTTATACATAAAGATGTAGTTTTAATTTGGAGCACAGATTACCTATTAAACAAGTTTATTTTTAATTGGTTTATGGATTCATTTTTTTCCAGAATTGGATAATGATTCATTTCATTTTCTAAAGTAAATCAAAGCACTTATAATTTAAAAACACCAGAAGGTATATATCCAATAGTTAAGATATTTCACAAAATGAATAAACTTAAAATATTAAATCATGGTAGAATGCAATATACTTTCTTCTGAAAACTAAACATTAAGTTTTTTTCATGTAGGCAACAGACAATATTGCTGTCTATTGGGAAGATGAATCTCTGCCATGCTCATTTAGGGTGGAAAGGAAATTTTATTTTTCCACATTTTATTTTAGTTTTAAAAAGTAGACCCTAAAACCATTCTGGAATAATCTACAAAGTTATGCAGAAGCGCTGAGTTGGGGCAGACGACCTATTCACTGGTCTGCTTTTACTGAAGAAGAAAGCATTGTTTAGAGTAATGAAGTCACTTGATCAAGATCCCCAGGCGTCCTGCTGTGTGTCTTTTAAATGAGGTACCTCTAAAACAGTTCTGTGAATCATCATTTTTAATTTTCGAAGTCACAAAGCTTCTTCATATACATGTATTTGCCTCTATGTGACTTCATTTGAATACTTAACACTATTTTAAAACACCAAGAGTCTACTGTAATCTCTGACAGCTGGAGGCATGAGTTTTATACCAGGTCTTCTCAGTACTACTGTGTGTGCTGAGCCTGCAGGGGTCTAGCCTGTCTCTGCTTCCTGGTGGTGACAATATTTCCATTGTCTTACAACTTGCCTGCAACCAAGTATTGGTATTCCAGGTGAGCGCTGACCATGAAGGAGCCTGTTGTGTCAACGAAGGCACAGGCCTCTATAGACAGTTTGTCCACCCACTGTACAGGGGCTTTCCCACTTAAGGAAGGGGCAGCTTTGTGAGGGAGATCTTCAGGAGGCCACTTGGATTAGCCTGGGCTAGTGGGAAGTGAGGGCCTCCATTTAGGGGTGGGTATGAAGCTTTTCTTGTTCTTGACATCCCCTGGCCCTCCCTGTCGCACCCAGGGGGCCACCTCCCATCCTCTGCCTGTGCCCTGAAATAGCCATGGTTGAGTGTGGAAGAAATGTACTCCGTTAATCCCTAGGGGGCTGGTGCAGTCTACATTTGCTAGGGGTGATTTCTTCTCCTTGAGAAATCTCCACTTGCTTAAAATCTGCTTAATGACAACATCAGAGGAATGCCACTGGGCTTGGGACTGGCTCCCTCGACTCAGCTTCCAGCTCCGTCTCTCACTGGGTACATGTAGCCACAGTGCTTGAAGCTCTAAGATTAGCAGCATTTTCCTTCTTCAACATTGCTTCTAGCCTCCATGGGCATGAGGCATGCATAGGCTGCATAGACATATGTGCAGGCAAAACACTTTTGCATGTAAAAAAAAAATGCAACACCACCTTTGCTCCTGGGCTTCCTGAAGGCATTGAATGAGTTAAATACCCCAAATCTGCTGAGAACAAACCAATTCACCTCTGAAATAACAACAACTAAAAAAAAAAAATCAGCATATACTTCCTTAGATTTCCACATGAGAATATCAGAGAACAGAGCGGGCAAGGGACGAGGGATCCTACTGACTGCTAGACCTATACCCACAGAGCCTGAGCTTGGGTGGCACCAGCTTCTTCAGTCCACTATGTTTTGTGGCTTTTATGGGCTCCTCTCTGCTAGGAAAGCTAAACTTTCTTTGGGCGAAGGCCTGCCTTCTTCATCTTTTGTCTCTACTCTGACAGTTCTCAACCTTCCTAATGCTGCGACTCTTTAATGCAAATCCTCATGTTGTGGTGATTCCCCAACCATAAAATTATTTCCTTGCTACTTCATAACTGCGATTTTTTTTTTTTTTGCTGCTTTTATGAATCACAGTGTAAATATCTGACATTCAGGCTATCTGATACTGGACTCTCAGGGGGTCGAGACCCACAGGTTGAGAGCTGCTGCTGTAGCGTGTAAGCTGTATTTTGGCACCTAGACATGAAAATCTCTGATTTCCTTGCTGCTGTTTGTTTTCTATAGTATTGGGGATCAAGGGAAGAGCTGGCCTTGGCTAGACCAAGGGCTCTGTCTCAGGGCTCTGTCCCCAGTCCTGACCTGCATGGTTGGGGGCCTTGGTAAATTTGCCTAATGGTCCGTGGCCTTTTCTTTCTTACTATGAACAATTTGTAATTTCTCTTCCTACCTTCCTCTGCTTCCTTTGTCCCTATGAATCTTTCCCAGGCCTGTACTCCTCTGACCCCACGTGTGCAGTTTTCATATGCTCCCACCTTTTTAATTTTCCCTTTGGACTAAGTACTTATAATATGCAGCTGGAATTGTTGCCTGGAATGTTCTGCTTCAACTTTAGAATCCTTAATATTTAAGGCCTTATTTATAGACATTAAAGTGTCTGCTGGCTTTGTGTATGTGTGTGTGTGTGTGTGTTTGTATTTAAATTCTCTAAGTTCATTTTGATTGTATTTCATCCTGGGGGATAATAGTTCATTTCAAGTTAATCTACAAGACTAAAGTGTAACCTATTTGGGTGTGTGTGGGGGAATAGGAAAGGAACGGCAGCTGTTAAGTGGTGCATAGCAACTCTTCACAACAGCTTAAACATGAAAAAGAAATTGGAGTAACAGAATATGCTGGAATTTGATGAGGGCACCAAGAGCTGCAGGATGTGGGATTTGAACTTACATACTGTGTCTCAGACAAGAACTCTTGAACCTTTACTCCAGGGTGCCCTAGAGGCAAGGCGTGTAGAGTTGTCAGCAAAGAACATTATATATTGTCTCTGTACCTAGTCTACTTCTCTCTTTGTAAGTTAAACTTCCATGGGAAGAGCAATGTAGTTAATGTCACCTTAGTGCCCTATAAAGAATGACAGAACCCTTTAAAGCTTTTAGAGACAAGATACTTCAAGAAACAGAGAAAAATAAAGCCTTCCTCGCTTAATGTGCGTAACTTCAATTACGCATGGTTTTCTGAGAGAGTCTGGCCTTTGCTGGCAGATAGCAGAAAATTCCCTGGGAAATTCATGGCATTATTTAAGAGTGCTAACCCTCTTGGAAATAAAATTAATAGTGAGCTCATTTGTCTTTTTTAATGCATAGGAATTTGTCTGGGTGTTTTTGTCTCGTTTTAAAAAACATTTATTCAAAAATCAAATTTCAAACAAGTTAATAAAGAACTTACAGTACAGGCTGGGCTTCTCTACTCAGAAAACCTCATATCCAAAAGGCACAAAACCTCAAAGTTTTAAGAAGTGATGTGACACCCAAGCGCTTGAAGACTGTGGAGTAGTTTATGGGGCTGGAGAAATAGCTCTCAGGTTAAGAGCGCTTGTTCTTCTGGAAGACCTGAGCTTAGTTCCGAATACCCACATCAGGTGGCTTTAGCCAATAGCAGTGTCAGCTGTACCAGCTGCATGCCCCCTTGTAACCTCCAAAGCACCCACACTCATACAATACCCCGGCAGACAGACCACAAATATACATGTAAGTAATCAATACAACAATGACAATGGACACTACGGTACTTTAGATTTTGGATTTTTGGATTTAGGAATGCTCAACTGGTAAATTCTATGAAAATATTCCATTTGAAATACCTCTGGTCTCAAGCATTCTGGATACATGGCTACATGAAAAGGCCTTAACAAATTGAATCTAACTCTAAAATGATGGAGCAGCTGGACTCTTGATTAAAACAATAAAAAGCTAATGACCTTTATTATTTCAACTAAAACTTAAAAAAAAAAGTAACTGCCCCCAGGCCGCATTGTACAAGGAATAGAGACAGCATTAGCATCAAAGTCTTGCCATTACTCTCAAGCAAATGGGTCTGAACCAACCATGTCAGTGCTCCCGACAGATCCTGTGTTGGGAGGTGATTATGCTGAGGCCACTGGGACTTAGAGCAGTTAGGGAAGGCAGCCTTGAAGCCGAGACTGTGGGATGGATAGGATGGTTAAAAGGAGTGCTCTAGGAGAGGTGGGAGTTTTCCAAACCCAGACTCTTTTTTTTCTGAATGGGATAACTAAAATAAATGAACATCTGCAGTGGTTGAGGATCTCCATGCCTTTAGGGTAGTACATTTTTATTTTTTATCACTCTTCTTTATATAATGCCATAAATGTCCCATATTAAAAAATATGAGTAGACTTTTTGTGATAACACAATTGCAAATGTGTATTTCCTAGATATGTCTGTGAACTCATGATAATACTTGTGGGACAATGTGACCCAGTGAGTCATATGTATGCTTGAATCCTTACTAACTGCTACTTCATGAATTTCAAACATTTTCCCCCCTTTTTGACATGGCTACTTTAGAGGGCCATGATATTACCTATACATCTTGATGAACTCACAGCTTTGTAGTTTGCCAGGAGCCTGAGAGGCTCACTGAAGATATACATCTAGTTATCATTTGTAATGAGCCCTAGAGGTTCTCAACCTGTGGGTCTCAACCCCCACAGAGGTCATATATCAGATAATCCCACATCATGATGCACAGCAGTAGCAAAATTGCAGTTATGAAGTAGAAATGAAAATAATTTTATGGTTGGGGTCACTACAACATGAAAAACTGTATTAAAACATCACAGCATCAAGAAGTTGAGAATCACTGCTCTAGACTGGCATGGATAGGTTATTTCTCTTTTAACTGTTCCTTGTCTTATATGGAGGCATTGGCCTCATATCCAAAGACCTTGAGATTCTTACATGCCAACTAGGAAACAGAAAAATCCAAATTATAAGTTTGTAGATTTTTAGGTGTTTTAAACAGAAGCTCAGTAAATGTTTTCTGATTTAAATTTGAGAATTTAAAAATCCACAATTTATAACAAAGAATTTGAATCCTAGTTGCAAGCTGGGATTAGGCCCAGTACTCAGGAGCAGAGGCAGGTAGCTCAAGGCCACCTAAGTCTATAAAGTGAGTTCCAGAACAGCTAGGACTACACAGAGAAATGCTGTTTCAAACAAAGCAAAGCAAACCAAAACAAAATCCTAGTTGCAGTTGATGAATAAAAAATTCTTTATCAGTGCTATTTCCATTGGAATTTGAGTATTTTTGATATTGAGTCTCATATCATTTGAATATGTGTAGAGTGCAGTTTAGAGACATTGGTAAATGCTGTGTGAGTTCCATTCCCATATAACTGACTCCATATACTGTTGTGTTTCCTAGCCATATTGTAGCTGTCTTTGTATAAGTACACTTTATTATTTGTGCAGGACACAACCTGAGTGCGATGAAGTGAGAGCATGGGTCTGTTTAGCTGTGAACTTGTTCTTTAATAACACAGTGGCTCAGAGAAAACCATGTATGCTACTTCATTTCCCTAAGCTATCATATAGGATTGTAATTCAACTCCAGAGATACTGTCAAAGAGAGATGCATAGCCAGACGAATTACTCTGATAGGTGGCTATATGATGACCTTGTCCATCAACCAGCGCTCATCCACATTAGCCCAGCAGTGTAACATTGTTTCTTTCCCAACATGCACATTAGTCCAGCAGTGTAACATTTTATCTTTCCCATCAGCCCATGCACATTAGCCCAGCAGTGTAACATTGTATCTTTCCCAACAGACCATCCACATTAGCCCAGCAGTGTTACATTGTATCTTTCCCATCAGCTCATGCCTATCCACATTAGTCCAGCAGTGTTAAATTGTATCTTTCCTTAGCTCTGTAGACTCTCTAGAAGTGTAGTTAATGACTTTTTATTATTTGTCCTAGAGTGTGCAGAAGGGAGCAGGAAAAGGCTTTAGAATGTTTTCTGGATGAGAAAAACCAGAGCTGAATAACAATGGATGAATAAGAATTAGCCAGGGGAATGAGATTATGAGGCAGAGCAGGAAGCATTCTGAGAAAAGAAAATATCACTAAAGGTGAAGGGACTTGAAGCAGCACATGCATTTGGGACTCTGGGCAAGTCCACGGAACTCAAAGTATAAAGAGAAAATGTTGAGGGGGTGTGACTTGAGGGGAGGGGCCCAGCCATGGAAGCCTTCCTTGTGTAGACTCTGGAGAATCATGAAATGGAAAAAAAAATGACTGGAGCTGTATTTGAGAAAATCCTTTTTGGAAGATGACCTTGACAAGGACAAGTGTGAAGATGGAAGACCCCATTTTGGAGGCATTTGCAGGTTCCTACCAACATTCTGGAAAGAGATGAGGAGCCACGATGATAGCCAAACTCTAGCTCTTAACTAGAAGGAGAGATTGGGAGCCCAAGCAAAGTCAGCTAGAGAGAGATAAAAAAAAAGTCAGTAAAGTGTCAAGGCTCAGCTGGCTAAAGACTGATGCTACTACCACCTACCCTGTAGGTCAGGATTTACCAGCACCAGAGGCTTGTAAAGATTGCAAAGTCATGCTCCATACTTGGAGATGTTACTTGAAGCTAGTTGATGACCTTGACATACCATTTCATTGGAGTGGTTGGGAACAAAGGCAGCATTACTGAAATTTTAGGGAAACCTTGGGATAAGAAAGTAGAGATAATATAATCTTAAGAAACATGTCTAGCACAGGAGAGAGAGAGACAATTGTAGAAACGGATATCAGTTAAGGAAACACATTTTAGCATGACAGTTGAGCACTCTGCTTTTAGTTGATAGGAAAATAGAGAATCTAAGACTTTTGAAGAATGTGGATGCTAGATGTCCAAAGCATTAAGATCAAGATGACAAGAAAAGTGACTTCACTTATATTGAAAGTTTGATCCTGGCCCTTCTGTAGCTCAGAAGTGGTCTTATTGACTATAGACTGACATATGGTAGGTAGAGACAAAACAAGAAACAGCAACTAACTCTAGCCAGAAGTTTATAAATAGTAGCTAATACAAGCTTGATGTGTTTAACCCAAATTGTCCAGGACACCTTTTATGTAAAGGTCTGTAATTTTAATAATCATTTAAGGAAATAATGGCCAATTTCTAGCACATGGGATTGGCAGAATTTTTGTTTATTGATTAAAACAGCAAACATGCAGAAGAGCCATGCCTTCACATAGAAGTGTGTAAACAAGTATGAATCATTGCAGTGTGGGATGATATGAAGCAACTGCTGCTGTACAGGGCTGAGGCTTGGCTTTGAGGCCTGGCTCTGTGTTGTGTTGCATCAGGAGACATCAGTGTACATTAACAACAGCTTGTAGTTCTAGAGGGATAGGCTTCGTTTGGCTCTCAATGTAATAAAGTGGGCAAATGACTTAAGACACTCTGAGCATTTGTCTCTTCGTATCTAAAAAAAGGCATATTAATACCCACCCCACGGGATTGCCACAGTGATGAAATGAGCAAGTGTGCATGCAGACTGTCAGGTGTGCCACATTAGTACCCACAGACACGGTGCCCAGCAGCTGCTGGAATGGTGTGTGAGTGAATGCAAAAATCGCAGGATGACTAGGCAGCCACTTATACTGGAATGTCACAACTTCCCCAGCTCCACAAAAGGGGCTCATGATAGCATTCTCTAATCTATCCATTTTATAATGAAGAAAATGAGCTATTTATGAAAGTTACTTTTATGAAATGAAGTGTTTTAGAAGCTGAAGGATACACTCACCAAGTTTGTAGCACTGAGATGTTGGTGGTAAGAGGGTCCACTGGATGTTTAACTCCTTTTTCTCAAGTTCCTAGTATGTTCTCTATAAGACTCGACAGACAACAGCTTGCTAATTCAATGCCTATCATATACAAAGTCACCATTGTTCATGAGGAAGAACCAAAATAAACAGCAAATACAGGAAGCCCCTGCTTCAAGTCCTTGTCCTAGGAAGGAGGATTAGGCTAAGGGAGAGACAACCAGTAGCTGGGAAGAAGGTTCTCTGTTAAAAAGACAGGCTGCAAAGAGCCCTTTGAGCAGAGGGGTCTGTGGAGAAACTGACCTGCAGAAAAATCTGGGAAGGAGGTGCAGCATGTCATTCTGGAGTTGAAGCAACCAACCTTCCCTCTGTTCTGCTGCCATGTAGAGCTCTTGGTACAAATGGTTTGCTCAACCCCCCTCCCCCCCAGCTGCCTAGTTGCAGTTGCCATCAGTCATTTACTTAGAAGTCATGTCTACCTTCTTCCCTGTGTACTACATGGTGTATGGAATACCAGCGGGTGCAGTGGGGCAGTGTGGCAAGCTTCCTTTTTATTGTGGAAACTGTGGGTTCTCCTGCTGGGTTGCATTGAAAGGTTCCTATGGATTCTACCTTGGATGCCACCACATACTTACTCACAAGGAAGCTCCGTTTGCTCAGCCTTTGCTCTTGGACCATCTCAATATGTCCTGCTGGTTTGGATTGTACCAGGTGTGCCGGGCTCTGCTTCCACCCGGCATGACATTTTATGGTTACCATGCCAACAGCAGGCATTTCCTGCTGTGGATTGCAGGTGGACTTCTTGGAACCTAGTTATGAAAGCAGTAAGCTAGCGGTCACCCTGCTGCTTTGTTGATGCAGTCCTTGGTCACTCCCATGGCAATGGGGTTTGTATCAAATGGTAACTTGTCCCTTTTCTACATGGAAATTTCCCAAGGGAGAGGAACTATTAAGACCCAAAGTAGTGTCTGTCGCCACGCAGGTGTTTTTGTTATGGTGTTGATTGCTTTGACGATTACAAGGACTCCCAGCAAACCCTGGGCAGCTTAGAGAGTACTGTAGGGATGCCACAGGGAGGTGAGATGAACAATGTACCATTCATTCATAGTGCACAAGGGCATGCCTGTCTCCAGAGCCAACCAAAATGGTGATGGATATAAATGTCACCCTACAGTCTTGCTTTAGGTGATTATAGCCAATTAAGAGGGTGACATAGTAGAGAAAGAGAGAAAGAGAGAGCGAGCAAAAACATGGAAGGTGCCAGAGTTTCAGAGTTTCCCTTTTGGCCCAAGACAGAAAGCAAGCATTTGCCACCTTCACAAGTCTACCTTCAAATAAATGCCTGGATAACCTTTAATTTGGCAATTGACCTTTGCAATCCCCCCTTCTTTTAAAGCCCCACCCCTTTTGTTTCATAAAGCAGTGTGGTGCTACGTGCTCTGAGATAGTAATGTGGCCTCAATAAACTCGGTGTGAAATGCTTTTTTCTTTTGAGAGTTTCAATGTTGTTCCATGGCTCACTCCCAGGAGAGCAGAAGCATGCCCATCTGGTGTGAGCAGTGAGAGGAAGGTCCCAACAGGTGCCGCCACAAGCTTGCTGCAGGGGAGCCAGGCCAGGGCCGCAGCCTTGTTTTGATCTTTGCTTAGATGGAAGGCTGGAGTGGAACTCTCTCCCAGGCTGGTTGGGGCCTCTTTGATCTGCCTGTGCCTAATAGGCAGATCCTTCTTCTCTGTTTCCTCTAAGGACGAAAATAAACAGACAAGCTGAGTTTGGGGACAGCTGCATAAACAGTGCAGTTTGGAAGTATGCAAAGAGTGTGTGGGTTGTATATACATTTGCGCATGGATGTTCTCGATCTGACTTCTGCATCTTTGGGATCATCGCTTGATCTGAGGGAGATTTCTGTCTAATGCAGAGAAATCCAGGCTCTTTAATGATCTGAGAGGCTCAAGGTCTCAGAACCCTGGGGCAGCAGCACTTCACCAGACGTTACAGCTACAGAAGGCCCAAAGTCGTCAATGGTTCTACCTAGGATCTATTCTTACAAATAGGGTTTAGCTGGTTTTGTACAACTGTAAGCTACTGTATGCACTCTGAGCGCAGTCAAGGCAGGCCATCTATGTTAAATTCATTTTGGCCTGCATCATTACAACCCACAATGGGTTTATTGGAACAGTTGAGGAACCTCTCAGTGGGACCATCTTTAATGTGTCAAAAGGCCCACACCCAGGGCGGAAGCTTGACGTACTTTTCTGGTTGCAGTGAGTATGTACATGGATGCTGGAGTTTGCCAGGCTGAACCCAAACTTGTCTTTCCTCTCTCCCTCCCTCCTTCCTTCCCTTTCTTCCTCCTTCCCCCCTCCCTCCTTCCTTCCCTCCCTCTCTCCTCCCCTCCCACCCTCCCTCCTGCCTTTGCTTCTTTCCTCCCTTCCTTCTTCCCTCAAGGAGATCTTCCTTTTGACTTAATGGGATTGCCATTTGCTTCCTTATACAGACACTCTAGAGAAGGCACCCTCTTCTTTCTTATGTTCTTTCTATCCCCAGTCTCCATAAGCTCTGCAGACTTTCTCTTTTCTTTTCTTTTCTTTTCTCTTCTTTTCTCTTCTTTTCTTTCTTTCTTTCTTCCTCTCTTTATTTCTTCCTTACTTCCTTACTTCTTTTCTTTCTTTTCTTTTTTTTAAAACTCTGCTTCTTCTTTAATAATTTTAGATCAGGCCATTGTCACCAGGTCTGGCACTCTAATGGATGATCTGTCCTTACGCTGAAAGATGATAGACAGAATTGAATTTGGAGATAACACATGTGGTAGGGCAGAGAGCTTAGGCATGCCCTTTATGGCCCCAGGAAATCATAGAAGCAGTTCTGATTTTCAAAAGCTCTCATATTTTGAAAACTTAGAGACTAGATATGTAACTTGACACAACTCTTCACTTATCTTACGTGACTTTTCCTTCCTAACCTATTATGGATTTTTCCTTTTTTTCTTTTAGTGTCCACTGTGAGGTCCCTCTGCCTGGAATACTTTCATACCTTGTCTGCTGGTCAAAATCTTTTCAGAGTCCAGTTCATTTGCCAACTTCTACTGGGACACTCTGGGCACCTGGTTTCACTGTCTCTGTTGAATATCGAGAACACTTAGCATTTTTGATTTGGCTTGCTTGACTGTCACTTAATCCCAGAATGCAAGAGACTGAAGCAGGAGAATCATCATGAGTTTAAGACTAGCCTGTGCTACATAGTTCCAGTCAATCCTGGGCTACAAAGTGACTCGCTGTCTCAAACGACCAAGCAAAAAGCTAAATGGTATTAACTTATGATAACCACGTATTCATCTAATATTTGTGACCATAATGCTAAGCAAAGATGTAAACACAGCCTTATTAACAAGAATCATATAAATCTCATTTAATCCTCATGATAATCCCATGGTATAGTTTTGTTTTGTTACTTCCCCCCCTCATTTTATGAGAACAAGTCTCAAAGACATCAGTTCCTTCAGAACTTGTTGGTACTCACGTCTGAACTCAAAATCAGATCTGTCTAACCCCAAAACGAAGTTTGGACTGGTAAACAGTACTTCCCTTAGGTGAGCCATCTAGAGATAAAGCCTTCAGGCTGCTGGTGGAGATGGATCTACAAATTCTACTGTAGTGATAGCCTCTGCAAGAGAGGTGCCTGCAGTAAAAGTCCCTGGGGATGAGGACAATGCAAGACAGCTCACCAGTGAGCTGAGTAGGGACTGTGTAGGATGGACACACAGTTCTTCTCTGTGCTGTGCCGTCTGTCACTAACACTAATCCACCTGTAACCATCCTTCTTCATGGTCTTTGCAGAGGGAACCCTGCACATTTCATGTCACCCTTGACAATGAGCTTCAGTTTTGGCATTCATATAAACTAGGAGGTGGTAGTGATGACAGAGATGAAATGGTGATGGTCTGAAAGACCATATGAAAGGCTAAAGAAGTATGTCTATAGATTTTGTAAATTAAAAAAAAAAAAAGGTTAAGGGGCTGGAGATGGAGATGGTTAAGTCTACTTGTTGCTTTTGCAAAAGACATGGGTTTGGTTCTCATCTCCCGCATGGAGACTCACAAATGTCTGTAATTTCAGTTCCAGGGATTCTGACACCCACCACAGGGCTCTATTGACACTAGGCACATATGTGGTATACACATGTACATGCAGGCAAAACACTTATAGGTATTAATTGCCAAAGAATAAATAGAATATATTCTATTGAAGATTGGGGTGACAAATGTAACGATGGGTTTAGAGAAGCCTCAGCTTGTGTGCGGCTCTCTTGAACTATATAGTCAAAGCCTACCCCCCACTCATCTCCACTCCACAGGCAGCTGTTAAGGGATTTTCCATGTTATGTTTATTATAAAAAGCACTGAAGGAAACCAAAGAAGCATTGAGCAGGCATCTAAAGAGAAATCTGACAGTGTCTATAGGAAGCATATTCTTGGATTTGCTCTGTACACGTGTATTCTTTCACATGTCCTCAGTTGGGGAGTCTCTGAGCTCTAGAGCCTGTAACATGGGCCCCAAGAAGTCACTTGGTTTAATATTTCGTAGATTGGAGGATCATGCTGGATGTCAGCCTCTGCTTGTGTGCAGTTGGTGTGGAGAAGGATTCTAGCTTATCTCCCTGTGTAGTTCTCCAAACACCTTCACAGAACACATTTGATAAAGCTAATCCACATCTGCTTTGTGGCTTTCTTCACCTATAATCATCCCAAATCTTACCTTTCACCCATCCCTGCTTCACAGGCAGCTGCTAAGGCATTTTCCAAATTGCATTTATTTATTAGATATACTTCTCCAGTAAGCCAAGGGTATCTATGAACTATTAAGCTTTCTACTATGCACTGTTGTTCTTAATTATATCCCTGAACTAAGGTATGTTTTTAGATTCAAGTTGAGGCCAAAGGAAAGACAAACAGAAATTACCAAAATATCATGTTGAGTGGTATCATGAAAATGCACGCAAATGCTCCCTGCTTACAAAGGAAACCCCTTGCTTCTCGCTCGCAGTGGGATAGGGCCAGGGAAATGTCCCTCAGTCTGGTACCTTGGTTAGAACTTGGAACACAAAAGCTTCCACTAGTTTCTCCTTTCCTCAAGATTCCATTACATCACAATAGTGCCACAAGCTGGTTACCAAGCCTCCAACACATGGACCTGCAGCATGTTTATAAAAGACTATAAATGTTTAGATGGTACCCAACACTGCTGTTGAGATTTTCCAGCATGTGCTTTTTGCTTTACATATCTTAGTGTATTTAATATCTATATGCTTTAAATTTGCTTCCTATTTACTTGTTTATTTATTATTAGGATGCAATCTGGCTATATAGTGTAGGCTGGTCCTGAAGTTGTAATCCTCCTGCCTCCTTCTCCTGAGTGCTAGGATTACAGGCATGTCCCAGCATGCCCAGTTTATTTTTCAACTCTATCTTCTAACTCGTTGTTTGTCGGAAATCATATTAAAACACTATCCATCCATCCATCCATCCATCCATTCATCTACATCTATCTATCTATCTACCTATCTATCATGTATGTGGAGACATGCTTATGCCATGGCACATGTGACAAAGTCAGAGGCTAATCGATGGGACCTGATTCTCTCCTTCTATTGTTCCAGTTTGGAGAATGAACTCAGGGAGTTAGGTTTGGCAGCGAGTGCTTTTCCCTCCTGAGCCATCTCACTGCACCCTCCCCACCCCCCCGCCTGTGTTCTAAAAGTTTCTTCTTGTCTTCTAATAGTTCCTTCTATAAATAAAATGGTATCCTATTTCATGAATATGAAAATTTTCTCATTTCTCCAAGGATGTTAATGAGTTTTCTTTTAACTTTTTCTTCTACTTCCCTGAATTGTCTTTAATTGCACCAATTTCCCTTTTTCTCCCTATTTTATTTTTGACTTTCAGTTTTCAAGGCTTTCTTCAAATGTTTAATGACTTGGGCTGTGTCTTTATATATCAGAATGGAACTCTAAACCACTGAGTGGGAAGGGTGCGTGTACAAGACTGGCTGTGTGCACACCCCCTCAACAGGTGTGCTTCCCTGTGGGGTGTCCAGGCAGGGGGAAGGCAGGCCAGCTGGGGGACACATGGAATTATCAGTGAGAATAGATCTTTGAACAAGGCTACTTTTTTTTTTCTCTCTGGAGAAGGGTCTCTTCAATTTCTGTTAGAAGATGTCCTGAGATGTTTCTAACTTTTAGGGTTAGAAGAGCTGAAACCCAGAAGGGTTCATTATTAAGGCTCTGCACACAGATTTCCAGCAAACCTGTCTGTTCTCACTTCACCTTCCCCTGTAGAGTCCAGAGTTCTTATGGATCCTGGAATATTGAAAGCATGGTCTCTTCACACTCTAAGGGGCACGGCTGCATTATAGACGTGTCTGAATCATATCCAAGTACATTCTTGGACAGGCTTGAGGTCAGTCTGTGCTATACCGATCCTATAGTCTCTCGGTGCATGCCATATAAAGAGGAGTATCAAAGAAATGTACAGGGGTGCAACAGGATAAAATGAACGAGAAGTGGTGGCCAGCATATAGCACTGATGTCTTTGGGGAGTGTGCTTAGATAGCAAGTCTGTAATTGAGTTGTGGGTTCATGTGTTCAATAGGATAAGGGAGAAAGCAGAGGGGGTGAGATGAAGTCCATTCAAGGGTATGTTTACAGAGAGTAAGCTCCCTACCACAGAGGCAGGAAGGACAGGTTTCACTGCCATCCACAAGCTTAACATCAGTTTCTTAATAAGAATGGTATGATTTGTGCTTGATGATACATTACTGCTCAGCTCCGGTTGCACAATAAAATCAGCAGGACCTACTACAGGCCAGTTCATCAGAACTCCTGGGTGTGAGGCCTGGGGATTACTATTTGTTAAAAGTTCTTAAGGTCATTTGGACTTGGAACTAGAATGGAACTCCCAAGAGTCTAATGTAAAAGAATTAGATTAGAAGATAGACACTGCTTTTAAGGTGATCTGTTGGAACTCGTAACTTAAGTCAGGATTTAAGTTATAGTATGAGATCTCTATTAATCACAATGAGTAGCTTGTGAAACGAAATATGGGAGTTTTCAAGGTGGGCCAGCTGGTAAAGGCTCTTGCTCATACAGCCCGATGTCCTGAATTCAATCCCTGGAACCTGTCGGGTGGCAGGGGAGAACCAGCTCCAGCAAGTTATCGTCTGACCTCCATGCACACACTGTGGCAATACCACTTCATAATACAGATCAATAAATGTTATGAAAAATATTCATGTGGATGAGCTTAGAAAAGGGAGCAGTTTTTATAGTTGGGATGGTTGGATAGTGCCTCTTAACTGAGGGCTTGTTTTGTGTCTGGTCTGAAATATGTTCTGAAGTAGATTCAACAGTCATATTCTGAAGAAATTATTATTTTAGATGGAGGACAATAAGAATCACAAGATTTTTGACAAGACAATGACAAGAAATTTGGTGCTAAATTATGTTGGAAATTTCAAGTGCAATAAGAATTTGAAGATGATATGGGCATGTTCGGGAAAAGCTTCTAGTTGCTCATTTGAGTTTTCTCATGAAGAACTCCAGAGAATAGATCAATAACTGAAGTGGGGACCAGGGAGCATTGCTCTTTCTCAGAGAGCATGCTAAGCATTTACAAAGGATATCCCTTACTTCCATGCTGTCCTTAGGAGGCATGTGTTATTATCTCTGCTTTTCAGGAGGAGAAGCTAAGGCTGATCAGCTGTCACATGAGATGTTCGGTGGTGGAGTTTACTCTGAAGTGGGGCTGTGTGGCTTTCATGGAGGGCTTGTCAACACCATCTGCAGGATTGGAGTAAGCAGAGGAGAGGCCAGTGGACCATGAGTCGGTGGTCAGCTAGAGTCAGAAGATGCCTCCACTGGTTTTGAGACAGGACTCTTAAGGAACCTGGATTTGTCTAGGCTGTCTCTGCCCCCAGGCCTCTGCTCCTGTGCTGCAGTTACACATACACACCACCCCTGACGTTTTACAGGTGCTGGGAATCTGAACTCAGATTCTCAGGCTTCTGTCATATATATTTTACCCTACCTGTTGATCCTTTCCCAAGCTGACAGTTTGTCCAGGGCTTCCACCGCCATTTTCCAGAACTCAGTTTTATGTTTTGGATATTGTGGAGTACTTGAAGGTTTTTGAGAGATGGCATAAAGATGGAAAGTATTGTTTTAAAAAACAAAAACAAAAAAAGTAAATCCTGGGGACACGGAAGATCAGGAAGATCATGGAAGGTTAAAAAGATGTCTCAGGAGTCAACGCATGAAGGTGACGAGCTGACCAGGTGGGGAATGGAGGGCAGGATGGGAGGGAACAGGAAAGGTTCATACAGCAGGCATGAGGTTCATCAGTGTGAGCTTCTCTGTGTTGCAGTAAGAAGGGAGGTTTTAGAGTAGAGAATGTATATTCACAGACTTCTAAGAAAAAGACAAATGGCTTTTCTTCACTGGGTAAGTTCTGTCTCAGTTCTAGGCTTATCAGGACTATAAGACCTTTGATTCAGCTCACTGTTGTATACAATTGAATTTTGGCCTTAGTGAATAAGCTATTTTATATGTCTTATCTAGGAAGTTCTGAGATAAAGAGATTACATTAATTAAATACCATCAAATTCTGATGCCGGACAATGACAATATTTCTCGACAGGCCAGTAAATTGTTTTCTTACTTCCTTGTTTTCTTTTCTTTTTTATTAAATATAGTTATCAAGTTAAAGACTCCTCTTTCTTTAGAAGTCCAGACTGTTTTCTACCAAATGCTGTCCCCTCCGCGTCTTGGAAGATTGGGAAAGAGCACCACTCCCTGGGCCCTGCTTAAGTTATTAAGCTCTTCCCCAAGCTCTTTATGACCAAACTCAAATTAGATGCCCAACTAGAAGCTTTTTCCAAACACGGACAAGTCATCTTCAAATTCTTCTTGCAAGAAGCACCCCTGAGCTGACACGGTGCTGTGCTTCTCTTTCTCCTCCGTGCCTTTACAGAGCGTTAGCATGGCATGCAGCTGACCTCCGTGGGAGAAGCAGGCAGTGAATCAGAGTGTGTTTATACCTCTGCTGTGACTCTAGTCACGTGTTAGCTTGAGAAAGACCCTGGACCTTGATTACTCCTATCAAAGCTATGTGGATAGGCTACCTGGGCTAGGTATGAGAAATTCAAATGCATTCTTACTAATGATTTTCATAAGGGCTAAAGAGTTTAGGCCAAAAATAATTAAAGTGAACAATAGCACTGTCAACAACACTCCCAAATAATGAGATAGCAATTATTGTATGAGTGAGCTCATTGTCCTTTTTGGCTCCAGGCAGTAAGCATACCATGATAACTGGAACTCACACTGTCACTTAATACTGCTGTTTTAATTTTGATCTAATTTCCATTTCTGTTTTATTTAGTTGTCTGTCGTTTAAGCAGAAGATGGCCCCTAAGTCCCCCTTCCCATTATAAGCTTTTTGAGTAACTGTGGCTTCCATACTGTGGAACTTCCTCCGTTCACTCCCTGTGATAGGCCCCATAATTAGGTTCTTAATAGACGGTTTGATGGTGCTATTGATGATAATGATGAGTTTTAAGCGTATGCCTATTGCCTAATAGGACAGCCTCTTTGATGTCTTCTCTGACTGTGTTATGTGGGCTCTGCCTGGCCAGCTGTTCTCTTCTGGGCAATTTGCCCCCCCTCAGCTCAAAAGCATCAGGAAAAGCTTTCCTGTGCCTCTACAGCAAAGCCTGCAGGGGACCATGGGAAGGATCCTTCTGAAGTATCCCAGGCAGCGAACTTGCTTTCCTGTAGCTGGCTAGAGACTTAAGAGAAACAAAAATGTCTGTTCTGTTAGCCCATTTTAACCTTTTCCCCAGGAAAAGTCAGGTACTTGTTCATGGTTACCAAAGCATCGAGTTCTAGAAACTTGTGGCTTTTTTTTTTTCAGACCTAAATTGTTAAAAGAATTACACACTGAGGAAAGAGCACATCCTTTAGTATATATGAAGTGTTTAGACGAGACTTTTACCAAATAACCAAATAGTTGTATATCTGTGTTGTTGTGAATGGCAGGATTTTATTCATTGTTTTCTCTTTTATTCATTGTGGCACTGGGGAGCAAACCCAGAACTTTGTACGTGTCAGGCAGCACTTTACCGCTGGGCTATCCCCTAGTTACCTGCTCTTCCTATGGCTGAATGACATTCTGTTATACACAGGCCCCACATTTCTTTCATCCATGTATCAGTTAGTTGATAGATATTTTCTATTTTCCAGCTATTGTGAAGAGCATTGCAGTGAATACAAGAGAACATTTGTAAATGTTCTCCCAATTTATTTTTGGTATTTTGAGACAGATGTCCCAGAAATCTCTGTGTAGATCAGATTGGCTTTGAACTTACAGATTCCTGCCTGTTTTTGCCACAAAACCTCTCTGACAAATGGTCTTCTGTTTCGTTTTGTTTGTTTGTTTGTATGTGGAGAATAGCACGGTATTTAGCAGAGGCTGGGAGAGAAGGGGGTGAGGTATGGAGAAGTTGATTTGTAGTAGCATTAAGACAGGAGAAAAAAACTGCTGTACCATTATACAGAGGGGGGAAAATAGATAGTGATAGGGTATATATATATATATATACATATATATATACCCTATATGTATATATATATACATACCCTATATGTATATATATATATACCCTATATGTATGTATATATATATGTATATATATTTATATAGTCTCTCTCTCTATATATATATATTTCAAAAAGCTAAAAGAAAGGATTTTGAATATTGTTTACCATAAAGAAACAATAAATGTTTCAGGAGATAAGACAAGTTTACTCTGATCTGAGTATTACACAACATATGTATAATATATCTATACACACAGGGAAGCATCAAATGGTATGTACATAAATATGTATTATTTTATGTGTCTCTTAAATTAATTTTAAAAGATCATTCTTTTCAGAATGATCTCTTCCCCTCCACTTTTTCTTTGTGCCTCTCCTCCAGAAGAAAAAACAAGTGTTAAAATTCCATAGTGAGTCTTCTCCTGAAGTCATGGGTGACCCTAGGTATTTGTAAAGTTAGTTGTGGCTTCCGTCTCAGGAATGGTGATATTTCTCTGTCTTTTTGTTGGGTCTGACATGGGCTGGGTTTTATGTTCCATCTTAGGCTCCTCATGTCCATCCCCAGAAAGACTCACCTAGTTTCAGAGGTGGGGATTTCTTTATAAATCTGCTCCCCTGTCTATCTTTGTCTCCCACAGGGGAGATTAATTGGGTAATTGGGCTCTTTCCACATAAGCTCTAGAAATACTGGGCCTTTACACCTAATCTTCAGATCGTTTCATAGCTTCACCTGGATCTTAGGATATGTCTGAATGGACTTTTTCAGTTTCTATACTCTGACCCCTGAGATCCATCATTGCATCCTACAGCATTTGGTATTTCTGAACCTGAGTCTTTTCACCCACAGGTGACATTCAGGGTGGATGTCAAGAGAGTAGGGTGTGGTTTGGATGGAAGTGGGATGGGTAAGGAAGATGAGCCGATACTCCCATGGTGAGGAGGAGGAGGACCAGGGCCTGGGTATGGAGACATTAACAAGGCGGCTGTCTCTTCCTACAGAAACTTTCTTCGCAGTTCTTGGCAGTGACTTAGCTTTGCATCTCTGGCTGATTCCCTTTGTCTTCGATGCCCCAAGGATGTTCAAACCAAGAATTGCAAAGTGCCTCATCGGTTCAGACTGTTAAGAAATCGTGTGGTCTCTCAACACTTGGGGCTGATATGTGGAAGCTGCTTGTTTCCTTTTTGAACTCTGACCAGATGGAAGTCCTAAGCAGTGAGTGGGTGGGCCAACAAGTTGACAGTGGCAGTTTCTGTTTAATTACCATGTTGGCAACTCCAACCTTTACTAACTTCATTATAGGCATAAAAGTGTAAGAGAGCAACTGGTTCTTCCTCTCCTCAGGAGTGGGCAGTATCTACCTGGACTTCAGTGTGATATACTCCATCTCCTATTTGAGATCATTTGTTGGAGACCTTTGGAATACCCTCGGAGTGCAGCTATCCAGTGTCTGTTTTCACCTTAGGGGATGCTGCAGGACTCTTGCCTCTGCTAGCCCTTAGCTGAGTCATGGGATATAAAACATGGGCAAAGTTCAATGAAAGGGAAATCCCGCTCTGCTCCCCAGGACAGAGAAGGCCACCACTTGGAATAACTTTTCATTCCTGCTCTTAGATGTGCAATGACAAGAGGCAGGCTCGGTCCTTGAAGGCCAGTGAGTATGGATGGAAAGCCTGAAAGTGTGGGTGTGCAACCTGCAGTGCCTGCCCTTAAACTCTCTCCTTTTGTGGCCCAGGAAAGAGTTTTTTTTTTTTTTCTTTTCCTTGAAAAGTCCTCTTCTCTATGCTGTTTGAAATTGCAGAAATGAGTCAAGTAGTTTTTGGAGGCCTACAGGTATATATTCGTGTCAGGAGGAGTCCATGCACTCGTTATGTTTGGTAGGAATTAGGTTCTCTGATGCCAGCAGCAGGAAGGGTGGTGTCCTTGGGGAGGACTGGGCTCACGCACAGGTCCCTGACAGATGATAGTAATGATTTACGTTTTGGGGTCTTTCTTAATCAAATTTACCCACTTAACTGCAACATGGCTACAATAGTGCCTCTGAAGTAAATTTACTAAATTATTATCTTAATACTGTTCTCTTTTATGACAGAATTCAGAGCCTTATTCTAACACCCATTTTACTAAGAAGACAGAGGAGATCCAAAATTATATATATAAATTATATCATATAATTATGTAGAATAATTATATAATATAATATACTAATAATATATCCATATTATATACATATATTTAAATCAAGACAGTCTCTAGTACAGACAGGCTGGCCTTAACTTTGTGATATTTCTGCCCCAGATTCCTGAGTGCTGGGATTACAGGTATATACTATGTATGCCTAGCTAAAACACGTTTTAGAATTGTCATGGCAAAATTTTTCACTGTGATTTATTTATTTCCTTTTAAAGATTTGATTTTAATTGTATGTGTATGGGTGTTTTGCCTCTGCATGTTTGTGCACCACATGTATGCCTGGTGCTCATAGACTCCTGAAGAGGGTATCAGATGCCCCAGAGCTGATACAGATGTTTGTAATTACCATATGGGTGCTTGGAATCCAACCCAGGTCCTTTGGGAGAACAGTCAGTGCTCTTAGGTGCTCAGGCATCTTGTTAGCCCCACTGTTTATTAATCTTATTCCTTTTCTATTGGGAAAACAATTTTTGAACCTACAGTCCCAAGTCAGTGTTTGGAGATTACATTCCTTTCAGCTTTAGCTTTTGTGCTTGCCTTTCGGAAGCACTTAGTAGATTGATACTGGTTTAAGAAGTAGATCTGACTATTAAAGGAAATCTCAAACAATGTACATTCTCACATGGTCAATGGGCAAGTAGCTCAGGGGAAATGAGAAAATGTCAGAGTATTTTGGCTGCAAGTCTGAGTTTATCACCTATGTATGTGTGTCTTGGATCAGTTCTCTGGATTTGGTAGTGGGGTCATTATTTCTGTGTTAGCTGGATTTCAGAGCATCGTATTATTTCAACCCAAGTTGTTTCATCAGGAACATAACTGTCTGTCTTCTTTTTATTCAAACTGGAACCTGAGTATCATTGTTCTGAACAGGGAAGAACCTCTCCATATTGGGCTCCCTTTACCTTTTAGAAACCCATGAACTTTGGTAGCTTTTTTGTATGTGAGAATGCACATATGTATTTTTTGGGGATGCATACTTTTGTGTTTGTTCTTTCTGAAATATATTATTGCCTACTGTGAAACACATCTAGAAGAAAGGCAATGCATCTTTTGACTTTCTTTGGGGGATTAGGTTCCAACTATGTCAGGAAGGCCATGAAGGCCTTGAGACAAACACTGACCACTCTTAAGCAATGTAAGCTAACACCTGGCATAGCTACTGAGCACTTCAGAAGGAGTAGGGGGTCTTAATGTCTGAAGATGCACTGAGCATCAGGAAAGAGAGCTCCTGGTGAGCTGTGTTCTAGAATTTTGCAAGTTCTGTCCATTAATTGAAAAGACTGTGTTCACATCCCAGATGCACGCTCTAGTTAATGGGGTGATGCTTGTGAAGGCAAGGCTATGAAATACATAAGGGAGGACTCCATGAGCTTTCCTTCCTCTTCTTCATTCTATGCCCGCTGCCTTTAGATTAGGGGTGTTATATAAGACATGTGAAGTCTGTTGAATGGCTTGTTAAGCTTCCTTTGTTTTGGAGAGACTGACCCTTGAAGAGACTATTGTTATCATCATTATTTTGTGGTGAACAAAACAATACCGCATGGGTCCTACTGCTTTGTCAAGCTACCAGAAGCTTACCTCTTCTTTCCACCCCTCTAAGGGAATGCCTAACAGAACTTTATACGGTGCAGGTGATATACATGTTTATTAGCTATGACACTCTAGCACACAAGTTTCTGATAAATAGACTACCTGAAGCGGAATAAGGGGCTGCAGTACTCAGCGCTTGGCGGCCCTTGTCTAGAAAAGCAATCCTGTGAGGTGAGCAGATGCCTGGCCTCTCCTCCAGAGGTCTGAGCTCTGGTCCCTGAGTTCAGACATGGCTTGTCTGTATAGCTGTGTTCAATGCCTGCTGCCTCACCCATCAAAGGATGGTTTAGAAAACAATAGCCTCATGTTTTGTTTCCAGTGTGTCATTAGGTATAAATCACAGAGTCCCAAAGTCTTAATTGTGCAAGTCGAGAATTATGCAGATAGAGTCATTTGCCTCGAGTAGTTAATCAGGATCACCTATAGGGATATCAGATAAGTAAATAGCTTATCACCTACTTCCTGTGAACCAAGTAGATCTGGAGAAGTTGATTTGCATGTATTAATATTCATGCTCTTTGACTGGTTGTCTAACAGCTAGTGTTTCTTTAGTTGATATTCTATGAAAAGTATAATATAAAACCAGATAGAAATATAAAGCAAAGGCTTCAAAGAAGATTGAGAAATATAAAAAGACTTGTTTCTCAGCATGAAATACTAATAAAACCATCACATTTTGGTACCAAAAAGGCCAAAAAATTATCCACCTCCCTACTTTCAGATGAAGAAAATTCAGAGAAAGAGAAAATTCAGAGAAAGAGAAAGCTGAGCAAAATGAATGCAGTTGCTGCAGGCAGAGATGAATCTTAACATACAAAATCTGATTCAGTGTAGGATAAACCCAAAGCCATTTTGTGGAAGGGAGTGGCTGTGTTTGGTCTTGTTTGGGTACCATGTTCTGCACGATTGCTGTTCATGGTGATGTAACAATATATTATCATTATCTTAGGATGATGTACACCATCAAGAGTAGGCCTCAAACATGAGGAAGTATTGCTATGTGACATATATTTCTCACCGTTGGGGTACCCCTTGCTTGAGTAAGAAAGAAAGGGAGAGGAACAATTGTATCGTCTTTAATAAGATCCTACCAGTGGGGTCTGGAGAGATGGCTTCATGGTTAAGAGTGCTTGTAGTTCACACAGAGGACCCAAGTTCAGTTCCCTATACCCTCTACTGAATGCTGTGGTCATGCCTGTATGTGTGCATGCATATAAATAAAAATTAAAATAAAATTTAAAAAAGATACTGCCATGGCTTCCTTTTCTTACTCATCTCACACTTGAGGTGTTTTTGCAACTTTTTTTGGTCTCATGACCACAGTATCTGCTTAACTTTTAATAAGACACTTGAGAGGAACCCTATGCACAGAAATCATAGAACTGGGTAGAGGACATCAAAATTTCCAGATGGAAATGTCACAGTGCCACTTGTCACAACCAAGGAGAGTGCTATGATCTTAACTATCTTTTTGGACTTAGGAAATGAAGGAGCATCCTAGCTTAGTGACTTTGCCTTCAACGTTCCAAACTACTTCCCCTCGCTTTCACTCTGGAGAACTAATTTCAACATGAGACATTCTTTGGACCATGCTTCAGTAAGACATAAACACTCTTTCTCTTGTTTTCTCTACCATATGTGTGTGTGTGTGTGTGTGTGTGTTTTCCTTTGAAGTTTTTAATGACATTTGGCAAATTTTTATGTTTTTTTGTGTGAACATAAATTAAATTTCTACTTGTTCCTTCTTAGCTACTTGCTATGTGTGATGACATCTCAAGACAGCTGCACCTTCCAAACCTCAGTTAGATCTGTTCTTGAGGGAGAATCTGCCCCCGTACCCTTGTGTTTGCTTGGGTTCTTCTTCGGCATGCTCCAAGGCTGAAAGAATTACAGGCTTCCTTCTAGAAACCATACAGGTGCTGCCCCCACAGACCCCAGACCCTGACTAGAAACCAGTGAACAGGAGGCATGGGAGCAGGGCTAGAGCAGCACAAGAAAGCAGAGTTACTTTCTAGTAAATACAGGCATCTGGGAACTAGGAAACTTCATTTGGGCATGCCTGGTAAATGGGTGTTTGGAAAAAGAAAAAGAAAACTTTTTGGGGAGGAATTCTTCATTGCTTTTTATTTATCAGTTTTTCATTGATATTTACTATTCAATGTTGTCCCATGATACGCTTGCAGAAAAGTGTTATTGCCATCTAAAACAGAGAAAATAGAAGCTGTGAAGTAGGATTTGGTTAAAGCCACCGAACTTAGTGGGTCAGAATGATTTTCCCTGGTCTGAATCTCTTGGTTTGGGTAAAATAAGTTCAGTGGAGGTCTAGGTTCTATGAAGATAGTCTTTTTGATCTTGTCTTCTGATAAAAAAAAATTCGCAAGTTGCTGAGAAGCAGATGGGTAAATAAATTACCTTGTAATTTAAGGTTTGAATTAAGTAAGGGTGAATAAGGACGTGAACAAAAGGTGTGGGCACATGAAGGGAGGAGCGGGTAATTCTGTCTTTGTAATAAACAACAGCTGTTCTGGGCAGCGTTCTGTCAATGCTGGCTTGTGAGGAGTGGAAGGGAGCAGGTGTGGCTGTATGGAAGACTGTAGGATGGCTGGGAGGGAGAAGAAAGACCAGGCTGTTTCCAGGGTGTTTTTGGCGGAGGGAGCTGAGGACTGTTGAAGGTGGGGTGGGGCAATCTGCATTTTAGCAGCCTAGAAAGGTCCAGGAATCTATCCTCTTGGCTATCTTGATTGATCTCTGCTCAGCCCAATATTCAGTGGGTATCTACAGATCTGGTAACATTGCAGGTTGAATTGACAAGACTGAGCTTGTGTGCATAACGAACCTGGTGATGATGCAAGCATCCTCCCGGGGATGCTGTGTGTCTGTGTTCACCTCCCTGGCTTCCATAAGTTTCCCACATCTCCTTGACTTCACTCCACCTCACCTCCTGCCTTTTGTTGGGAACCTTTATGAACCTTCTTCAGTTTGTTTGTTTGCTCACTTGCTTTACATTCACATAGATGAATATTCCACAGTCTACATCATGGCCATTTCATGTGGATCTTTTAAAATAAATTTCTTCCATGTTTCAAATTCATCTATACTTACCTCACTAAATGCCAACACCCCCTTTAATGAGAGAGGTAACAGGTAAGATGTTTTGTTGGCTTTTGAGTTGGCTTCTCAAGAAAGCTTCTCTTCTTTAGCCACATAAAGTTGTGACCTGGGAAATGACCTATTTCATTCACTGTGCCCTGCTGGAGCCTTAAAGAGCCAATCAGAGCCTCCTCCGGTCCTCTTTCTTCCTTGTATCTCTTCATTCAATGCTGACAGCCACTGGATTTTTCATCCAGTCCTTGCTTACCCTTAGTCCACTCCGCGCAATGTAATTTAAAGTACCCTGTAACTGTTTTCCTGTACTTCGTAAAAATTGACTTTGGTTTTGTCTTTTGTGTGCTGAAATTCATCTCTCCTTTCCAATTGTCCTGACAAGGGCTATGTGTTGGGATGTTCAAGATGTTTAATGAAGTGTGTGTATGTGTGTGTGTGTGTGTGTGTGTGTGTATTCCCTGCATGTACCTGTGCTGTGTATGTGTAAGTATGTTCGAGAGATGTGTGTACATGTGAGGGTGTATATATGTATGAATATATGTGTACGCACGTGAGGCATATGCACATGTTCTCTCTTTCTCTCTCTCTCTCTGCATGTGTGTGTGTGTGTGTGAGAGAGAGAGAGAGAGAGAGAGAGAGAGAGAGAGAGAGAGAAAGAGAGAGAGAGATATTCTTTGGATGGAATCCAGGACTTCTTGCATGATAAGCAGGCATTTTTGCCCATTGAGTTACATCTCTAGTTCTGTTTTTT
>NW_022196906.1:25922875-25929329 GCF_008632895.1 Mastomys coucha | reverse complement strand
TTTCTTATAGATTGGTAAAATCAAATGTTTCTGGACTCCAGGAGGTTTTAAGAGAATTTCTGGCCAGTTTACATTGATTTCTTTGCTCTGTGGTTGTAGTCAGTCTCAGAACATGGCTGCAGGGGCCATTGAAGTCTTTTATGACGCAAAGAGAAACTGGCTGACTCTGGGTTGATTTTTCCTTTCTTATTTTTGATACTGAAGTTTGAACCCAGGACCTCATGTGTACTAAGCAAGTGCTCTACCACTGAGCTCTCTGCATACCTCCCCATGACAGTTAACATCTATGTGCCTATACTTCCCAGAATAATCAGGCCTTGAACCTGCAGTCCTCCTGTCTCAGTCTCCTGACTAGCTGGGAGTACAGGCCTCTAACACCAAGCCAAATTTAAGCCTGCTCGCTCAGTAAGAAAACCAACCCCTCTCCCCTTCAGTGTGGCCCAATCACAAGTATCTAAGTTAAGGGATGACACAAAGGAGACTGAGAGCAACCCAGTACACATGGGACCAGTGAGACCAGTACACATGAAGGGGTATGGGGAGGGGAAGCAACAGGTACCCCGGTTCTGGTACCTGTGGGTGCTTCCCATATTTTAATTCACTTAACTCTTACAGTCACACAGGGGAAGAACTATTATTTATTTGACTTTATAGATGATGATATTACAAAAGGAATATTTAACATCTATCTGTTCCAGATCACTCTGAGAGTCAGAGAGGTAGAGGCCCCTCACCCAGGCTCCCTCCTGCCTCCCTTCACCTCCAAATTTACCAGCTAGATGAGAGAAATGAAAGCTGGTTGTAATTATTTGTTGTGAATGATCATATGACTCCTCCCCCCTTCAGAGAACTGGGCTATTGCTACCCACTTGTTCCACCAAGTCACTTTAAGGCTGCCTGAATACATCTGTCTCCTTTGTGTGTACTGCTTGGGTTGCTCTGAACCATTCTACACATATATAGGTCACACATTCCTGGAACATAAATGAGTCAATCAGCAACTTGCAGATTCTTACTCATTCTGACCTTTAGCCCTTGCTTGTGTCAGCCAGAAAGGTGGGTGTGGAGAGGCAGTTTGGGAACTGGTAGGCTGAAGAAATGAAGAGAAGCCCACAGGAGATTTGTAGAAGCAGGTACTGTTGTCTGAGGTTTCTGCCTTAGGGCTTAAGTACAGCCATGGCTGCAGGTAAGATGTGCTTGGAATTGGTAACGTTGGATGGTGTCCATGCCTGGCCCTGGCATGTGAGCTCATGTAGAGTGTGGAATCTGGGAGTACTGACATTTTTCAGTAATCAAGGGCATGGGTTCTAGGTCACCCTGCCCTGGTGAATATGCAAACACATGGGTGAACAGATTCCCTGTATAAAATGGCATACTTTCTCCTAGATAATTGAGGCCTTATCCAAATGATTTTAATACCCCACACAAAGAAAATACTATGGAAATAGTGGTTACACTTAATTGTTTCTAAAATAATGAAAAAAGTGTACCTATTCAGTACAGACTCAATTGTTTTTTAAAAAAAATATTTTCCGAGAGAGCTGGACTCCAGGTCATTGAGAGCTGGAGAGTGGTAGAGCTGGCCCCGCTCCTTGACAGCTATGGCATTGGGTGAGTTAGTCAGGGCAGTGCTGGAGAGCTGGTGGTGGGGGTGTGGGAGAGCTGGTCAGCTGACTAATTCAGCTACCACCCAGACCCAGATCCAGAGCTCTGAGTTGGCCCACCCCAACATCAACTCAATCTATGAACTGCTGGAGCACATAAAGAGGCTGGTCCTACAGATCCAAAGCTGCAGGATCCACCACACAGGGCAACAACAGTGTATCTGAGAGGAGCCCTGGTGAGGATCCAGTATGGACAGTGTGGCAGAAACCGGAGGCCTCGAACCAGACCAATGAACCATTGCAATGAGTATTTGCAAGTAAAGCTGTTTGGGGAATACGGGATAAACTGTGTGACATACTGTGACACATATAGCTTCCATAGTGAGATTTTTATTTATTTGTTCCTTTTTTAATTTTAATTTTTTGTTTTCTTTTTGGGGAGGGGTGGTGAAAAGGGAGGGGGCAGATATGAAGGGATGGGAAAATGAATGGGATTGGGGTGAATTCACAAAGAATCCATAAAAAGTAAAAAAAAAAAAAATTCAACCCTATGTTGAACCCAAGAATCTATGAATCTAGAGTTCTGACTAGTCTGTTTAACCCATCTGCTCAAACTTCTGGGATGTTCTATGGCATGAGTCAACCACTCAAGTTTTAGAATCCAAGGGCAGATTCTCAGAAAGGCCAAACATTTGTCAAGGGATGTGTTTCTAGATACAGGATACACAGTCAACGTGCTATTCATCCATTAGAAAATGCACCCAGTGTGGTCACGCTTACACTCCATTTGTCAACTAAAAATGTGTTTGTTTAAATAGGTTGTCTGGTTTATTCCAGTCACCACTCCCTCTTGGGCAGATAACTGCCTGAGTTTCACAAGTGCATGTGAATGATCCAGGCTAGGCCAGCAGCTGTTTTTAGTCAACATTCTTAGTGATAATTTCTAAGAATTATGCATTAATTTGTAAATACCCCCTATTTTTAAATAAGTTGTAGGCATATGACTAATCCATTTCAGTGCTTTGATGGGAATGTGAAATGTTCATGCAACTGGTTAGTGAAAGTAAAGCTCTGAGCAGAGCTATTTTGATGAAAATCAGGGCATATAAGAAAAGACAGAAGCAGCTGACTTGAGCATATTTTGTCTTACTTTTCTGTGCATATGGATTTATCCTTTGGGAGACACAGGGCTTCATTGCACATACATTATCCACTAGCTCTTAGTCCAGCCGTGTTTCTAACCTTAAAGATAAACATATACCCAGGTCCTTAAGTCTCACTGCAACTGTATTTACCATGGTGCTGGTCTTCCATTTGAGTATGTCCCCAATTTAGAAGTGCTCTCAGGTGGTAGCCAGAGGTAATTTTTGTCACTGAATTTGCATTAGAATATTTAGTTAAGATTCTTTATACTATAGACGGTGGTGGTTCTGATGTGCCATAAAAATGTCCCACCAGAAGGATGGAGAGAATGAGGGATAAAGAGAGGGAGAGAGTTGGGGAGGAAAGGATAGAT
Source organism: Mastomys coucha (assembly GCF_008632895.1). NCBI lineage: Eukaryota > Metazoa > Chordata > Mammalia > Rodentia > Muridae > Mastomys > Mastomys coucha. The sequence goes on along the minus strand of NW_022196906.1, from coordinate 25,926,209 downwards.
AGGTAGGTAGGTAGGTAGATAGATAGATAGATAGATAGATAGATAGATAGATAGATAGATAGATAGAGCATTTAAAATATTTCATTGGGTTTAGTCTTCATTAAGCTAACTGCACAAATCTCTGTAAGCCATCGGGTAAGATCATTAGAAGAGTTCTCTTTCCCTAGATTAATCTATAAGGTTAGCACAATTTTTACCAGAGAATCAGTAGTGTTTGCTTCTTCATTTTTGTGTGTGTGGTGGGAGGTGTTGTTTCTTAAAACAGACCAACAAGTTGATTATAAAGTTCAATTAGACAAATAATGAAGGACACCAGTCAGGAAATTTTGTGAAAACAAGAGGGTCTTGTTCTATTTGATAACAACATGTCTTAAAGGATCCAAGTTGTTAAAGTAAATTTATTGTCTCTTTATGTAGCCTTCACTGGCCCAGGATTTGATATGTAGACTAGGCTGGCCTTGAACTCATAGAGATCAACTTGCCTCTGCTTCCAGAATACTGAGAGTAAGCCACCATGTCTAGCAATAGTTAAAGTGAAATGAACCTAGTAGACCAGACTTCAGGAGGCAGGCATACACGAACTATTAACTGAACACCTCTAGGGCCCTTTGTAGCCCACTGTATGTGTAGAATTACAGTCAAAGACAATAGAAATCTGTTCTTTGTTTTTTTGTTCTGCTTTGTTGGCTTGTCATGGAGCCAGACATAGTATAGTCTCAGTGCTTGGAAGGTTAAAGCAGGAGGACCTTGGGTTTGTAGCTAGCTTGGGCTACATAGCAACAGACCTTGTCTTTTAAAAAAAATGTCTTGGATGGGAAGCTCTTATCCAAACTTTCCATGAGGTTATAGTATACCTCTTAGTTAACACCATTCCAGAATTACTTTTTTTAAATAGCCTCTACTTTCATCAAAGTTACAGATCCCCAACCCTCTAAAATCCCCACTCCTGGGCTGGTGAGATGGCTCAGTGGGGAAGAGCACTGACTGCTCTTCGGAAGGTCATGAGTTCAAATCCCAGCAATCACATGGTGGCTCACAACCACCCATAATGAGATCTGACGCCCTCATCTGGTGCGTCTGAAGACAGCTACAGTGTACTTACATATAATAAATAAATAAATATTTAAAAAAAATAAAAAAATAAAATCCCCACTCCTGTCCCATCATAGCCTTCTCTTCTTTTCTCCCTTGTCTTGTATTCTGTGTGTGACACTCTAGAGGTCACCTTGGGAAGGGGAATCTCTTCCCCAGTCTGGCTGCTTTTCTAGGAAGTATGTCTCAGGCTTCTGGGGAATTCCCTTGAAGGCTCCCAGAATTCTGATGAACAAAGATTCCCAACTTCTTTCTTTGGCAATTTACTAAATCATAAACCTGGCATTTAAAACTATTACCGAATAGCCCATATTATGGAGTTAGAATTGTTGGTTATGCACCTATACAAAAAAACCAAAACCAAAAACAAAAACAAAACCAAAAACAAAACTGAAACCTCTGAGAAGGTTTGGCTCTGGAAAGCATGGCTTTTCAGAGGGACTAGACTTGGTGCACACATGTGTTTGCTTGTGCACAAGAGCACCTCTGCATTTATCTGAAACTCGGTGTTAAAAACAGTGAAGAGGTGTCTTCTACCTTATATGCTCCTGAACTGCTTTGACTTTCTTTTAAAATAATATGTACTCACTTGGTAATTAAAAAAAATGCATAAGATACTAATAACAGCCAGGTATGATGGTACATTCCCATAATCCTAACCCTTAGGAGGTAGAGGCAAGGGGGATGAGAAGTTCAAGGTCATCTTCACCTACATAGAGAGTCTGACACTTGCCTGGACTATATATCAGGCCCTACCTTCAAACAAACAAACAAACAAACAAACCAAAAACCCAACTCAACAACAGCCAAATAAACAAAAATTTATATTTTGGTTGTGAGACTAGTCTTTAACAGCTAAACCATCTTTCCAGCCCCAACAAAAACTTAGTATAGGATAGGCCTGTAAGTTAGTGACAAAATACTTACCTAGCATAGGTTAGGCCCCAGACTCAATTTCCCAGAGCCTGGGGTAGGGGGATCCTACGTACAGGTCCATGGTATCTGAGAATATAAACATATGGAAGTGAAAGTGGCCTAAAAAAAAACCAACAACAACAACAACAAAAACCAAAAAAACAAAGCTGTTTTGTATTTCTTTTAAATTTTCTTTTACTTTACATTCAGTAAAATTTCAATGTTATGTATAAGGATCTGAGTCTTGATGAAAACAGAAAGCTGCGTAACTACTGTTGGATTCAGGGTACAGAACAGTCTCAGTCCCCCTCAGTTCCCTGGAGCTGTGTTCCCTCTGTAGTCAGCTTTACCCAGTGCCCCCACTCTCTGGCAGTGTCTTCTCCACCTGTGGTTATGCCTTGCCCGGGTTGTCAGGAAAGTGGAATCACCATGCATCAGAACTCTCTCTCTCTCTCTCTCTCTCTCTCTCTCTCTCTCTCTCTCTCTCTCTCTCTCTCTCTCTCTCTCTCTCTCTCTCTCTCTCTCTCTCTCTCTCCTGAGAGTATAGAGTATTCATTGCGAATACTACTTTCTTTGTCCCCCTGTAGCTAAGAGGCACTTGGATTGTTTCCAGCATTTGGCAATTACTAAGAAGCTACTCTAAGTATTGGCTTGTAGGTTTGTGTGCTCTTCACTCTTGGATCAACACCTAGGAACTTGCTTTGCTGGGTCCTACGATGTCCATATGTTTAACTTTATGAGAAACTGCCAGCCTTATTTCCAAAGAAGGCAGGCCACTCAGCAGTGCTTAAGGACTCCAGTTGCCCCTCTTCCTTGTCAGCTTACAAAACACGGTGGACATTCCTATCCCTGTACGGTAGAAGCACAGGTCTTATATTGCATCTTCACAGTGACTGATCCATTATTTTAATCACCTTTGATGATGTCTTGATGAAATTTTTATATAAAATTTCAATTCTTCATCTTTAAAAAATGTATGAGAAGTTGTCACTATCTAGCCCAGACTGGCCTCTAAGTAGCAATCCTCTGGCCCCGGCTTCCCCAGTGTTGGAATTACAGATATGTACCATACTCCTTGCCTACTTTTAATCATTTTCCTAATTTTTAAAGTTGAAATCTTTATATATTCTCTACATACAAATCGTTTCTCAATTGTTATATGTGAATCCCCTCCCAGTTTATAGCATGCCTTTTCCCATAACACTGTGGAATATTCATACATGTATGTCACTATACGTCCTAGTTGGCTCACTCCTCCACTGCCCTTCCCGACCCCCTTGGTACCCCTCCCTGACCCCCTTGGTACCCCTCCCTCTCCCCCTGCCTC
>NW_022196906.1:25907698-25922656 GCF_008632895.1 Mastomys coucha | reverse complement strand
TTCCCCATTCCCCTTGCTTCCCCTCCCCATTCCCCTTGCCTCCACCAACCCCCTTGTCTTTCCCTCCCAACCCCCTTGCCTTCCCTCCCCCATTCCCTTTGTCTTCCCTCCCCCATTCCCTTTACACCATCCCCTGTGTCAACGTATCCCACTATCCATCTCCCAATCCCTTAAGATCTCTGTGTCACTTTCTAAATTTTTCTCTCTCTCCTTTCATCTCTTCTGTGCACACGAGCACACACGTGAGTACATTCACAGACACATGCACACAGGCGTATATACACAAATATAAATCTAGACTCCACATATGAAAAAACATGCCATATATGAAAAGTTTAATTTTGACAAGGATCATCTTATCTTTTTTTTTTTTCCATTTTAAACATGCATTGTATTTTGGTGCCACTACTAAGAATTCCCAGGCTAAACAAAGCCACGAGACTCTACGTGTTTATATTGGGATCCATGATCTATTTCAAGTAAACCTTTGAGTAAGCATACTTTTTTTTTTTTTAATTAACCTACGACTCTCCAGTTTTCTCTTTCACTTGTATAAAGACCTCTCATGTCTCCATATTTAGTGACATTTATTCTGAAGGAAAGAATGTATTTTAACCTAGAATATAAACTCAAATATCTTCCAGCATAAAAAGAAAAAGTTTGGCAGACCCTGGCAGTGATGCAGAGGGTCCTTTAACCTAAGAGAACACCCACAGTTTGCTTTCCAACAATATCACAAAACTAAACATAGTTTATACATCAGTTTCCTTTGCCCAGCTTTTTAGAAGCTCAAAAAAGACTGAAAAAAAAAATCAGAACTTTGGAATGAGAATGGAACTCAAGGCTCATTTAGCTAAATTCTTCCTTTTCCAGTTTACAAAAATAACACAAGCATGTGGCAGACTGTACAGGCACAGAAGTATTGTCTTAGGTATTGGAGCTCCAGGGGATGCTGGCTTCCATTTCTTTGTCCTTTCCTTGGTGTCTGGGGCTGGCATCTCTCCCTCCTCATGACCTCACATGTCGGTATGCCCCAGGCTCAGTCCTCGGATCTCTGCTTTCTTCCACTCACTCGCTGGGTGACCTCGTTTAGCTCATGGCTCAAAATGCCACATACACTGGATGAGTCAGAGCTCCTCCAGTCTCTTGCTCTGCTGAACCTCAGACTAGGTTACTGAGCTGCCACCTCAACACATCAGAGATGTCTAATAGCTACTTGTCTACCACAGCAGTCTTGGTTTTTCCTAGTCACTCTTGCTCTGGAACCTTCTATCAGACCTTTTTGCCTTATCACTGAAATATACTCAGAAATCTGACAGTACCATGGCCACAAATATTGTCTCTAGGACCTGGGATTTGGCCTCTACTCCTCACTGGGTTTGTAGTCTCCCCACCTGCTCCTGAGGCCTATTCTCCATAATGGCCATAAAGATCATTAATGACTAGATCTTGCCCGTGCCCAGCAGAATCTCATGGATGGCTTTTCATCATTCTGAACCACATCTCTCTATGACCTGACCTCAGCAGGTCTCTCTGAACTTTTCTGTCCTTCTCATCTCTGGCATTTACTAGTCTTTGAGTCAAAGCTTGTTGCCCTGAAAGGGATTACACATGCTGGTTCTGTGCCTGGAGGTGCTCAGCAACCCCATGTCTTCATTGATAAATAGCATTTTGGGTTTCTAAAAAAAAAAAAAATGCATTTGTAAAAGTGGTCACATAGCTTTTCTGATGACACAAGTTTCATACTGTGTTTTTCTTACCTAATATATATTTGGATAGTTAGTTGAATCATTCATCTGTGTATTTATTAGATTATACCTCTAGACCACACTGCAGCTATAACCCAGCTCATTGCCATGTTAATAAGTGTGTGGATTGTGTCCCCTTTCCACCATTGTAAGCAAGGCTGCAGTGGATATGGTGGCACACAAATCTCTGTGCACATGGACAGTAGAGCTCATCCTGGAATTTCTGTCAGTGACTTGGCAGATGTTGATGATGGGCATGTAAAATGCTTTTTCTTCTATTTTTTATCTTTTCATATTGCCAGCAACAGTAGATGAGGGCCTCTCACCCCACGCCTTTGCCAGCACAATGTATTATATCACTTTTAGCATAAAATTCTTTGACTTCTTTATAAACAAGAATAGAAATAAAACCTTGACTTGCAAGTAGATATTTTCCATTTCCTAGCTGGTAAACTTTTGAATTCCTAGATCAGAAACTAGGGATAAAGAAGTAAAGTGTGAAAGAAAGTATAGAAGGCGATTTGAGATGAGAAACCTTTGTCTTTATAGAGGCCTTTGGAGACTTTCTTATGCAGAGTCATCTTTTGATGTGTAGAGAGAGAACCAAAGGCTGCACCCAGCGTCTTGTTTTTCTTGCTATAAATTAAGGTTTCTAGATTATTTTTCTTAAATTTACTTTTATTATTTGTGCAAGTGAGTCCAGTGTGCTTGGAGGCCAGAGGCCCAAGTTCCTCTGAAACTGAAGTTACAAGAAGATGCGACAGGTGCTGGGAACCAAACTCAGGCCTCCCAAAAGAGCAGAAGTGCTCTTAACCCCTGAGCCAGTCAACCAGCCCAGATTTTTATTTTTTCTTAAAATGAATCCATGACAAAACCCCTCAAGTGTTAGAGTTGGCTTTAGGATTCCCGGAAGTTGTTGCACTCGGTGATTTATTGTTTCTTAACAACTTTGTGGTTTCTACTGGGCCTCACTAGAGTGTTCTCAAAGAACAAGAGCAGTTATCTGTTTTAACGACTAGGCCTGGCATCCAGAACACAAGCACAGGAATGAATACAAAGAGCAATGCCAAGCCAGATGAGAGTTGGGTTCACAAGCAGCACCTGGGGGCTTCTATGATGTAGTTGGTTTCAGCCCAGGACAAGTGTGAATGTTGGTTGGCTCTTGCTTGCTCTGCCTTTGTGGCTGCTGGCAGGCCTGCAGTGAGGTTCAAAGGGCAGCCCCCAGTCTTCTCTGGTTTCATCAGCTGTCGAATGTGGGCTGAGAGATACTTTGGTGTATCATCAGTAAGTCAGAATTTGAAGAGTTCTGGGAAGTCAGGTACTGTTATTATCTAGATGACAAAACTGAGACCAGAGAGACAAAGATACTTTAAACCTCAACCTATAAACAGTGACAGAAAATAGACTTTAAAATGTGTACATATAGACTTAGATTGTTAGCTGCAAAAGCACTTTTGCTTTGAAATTCCTAAGAAGCAGTGTAAAAACCATACACATGTTCCTGAATCCGTGCACCCTACGACCTGCCCATGGCAGACATTATTAATCAATTTCAGAAAGCTCCAACCCAGCCTGAGAACCCTCTTTAAACAGTGCTTCTGGTAGGTAACTAGTCATAATTGAGCCATGTTTTATGTGAATTAAACATCTGTTTGTTCCTTCCTCGTAAACATGTGATTCATGACCCAGTGCTAAGAGCCCTGGACATTAAGCCCAAAGATTGTGGTTTTGACTCCTCATTTGTTTTTCCTGGTTATGTTGTATTAGGCAAGTCATTTAGCTTTTCTGGGACTAGCTTCCCTGAAATAAGGGAGTCAAGTGGGATAATCATTAAGCACCCTCCTTCTCTGAACATCCTTATCATTTTTTGAGTCTGTGATTTTCATAGTTATAAGAAGGTCTTTTATGAAGACCATACAAGATTTTTGTTTTGTTTTGTTTTGTTTTGTTTTTTCTTCCTCTTAGGAAATTTGCATATTATAGATCTGTTATTGGAATTCAGATGTTCATGTTTCTAGCCTTTCTTGGCTGCTGCTCGTTATTTGCCTGGTTTCATTGATCTATATCACTGAAACCAGAATTTAGGCATTCATAGGGGTAAGGGGAGTTGCTTAAATGAGGGGACTTAACAAGTAGCCATTTTTGGCTAAGTGGCACAAATGGCCTCACACCCCAAGCTGGAGCAAGGCTCCGTGTAGCCAGCTCACCCTGCAGTTCAGGATCTTGAGTAGCTTATTTTGATTTTGTTTGCTCCGCTTGTACCTTCTGGTGTGCAGGAGGCCCTGCATTCATTCCAGTCTTAGCAAGGTGTTCTCTTTGGGCTCCTTGTCCCCGGTCTTGCTGGACCCTGCAGTGACTTGCCTCTTGTTTGCTTCCCAGGCTCTCCTTCCCTACGGGCATATCCTCTCCTGTCTGTGATCACCCGGCAGCCCACAGTCATCTCCCACCTGGTTCCCACTGGCCCAGGAATCACCCCAGTGTTACCTCGCCATCCAGTCGCCGCTGCAGAGGCTGCTGCTGCTGCTGCTGCTGAGACCCCTGGTGGTGAAGCGTTAGCCAGCAGCGAATCGGAGACAGAACAACCCACACCCAGGCAGAAGAAACCACGCAGGAGTCGTACCATCTTCACAGAACTGCAGCTCATGGGCCTAGAGAAGAAATTCCAGAAGCAGAAGTATTTGTCTACCCCAGACAGGTGAGAACCAAAGGATGGTGTTCTCTGTGGGTACCACCTGGAGAAGAGTTCTGCGCTCTGTGGGTTGTGGATTCATAAAGGGCACGTGCAGTGCTGGGTTACACTCTGGACCAGATTTTATTCCTTTGCTCAAGTACTGTCAACTTTGTGTTAGATAAGACCGTGCATCTGAACCATCAGATATTTTGAATTATTATTATTATTATTATTATTATTGCTAAGTGCTTTGTCCCTATTAGGTTGGCCCCAGTCCTATGAAAGAGAATAGAAAATAACTGCAATCGAATGCCTGAAACTATTTAGTAGTTGTTTAGAAAACAAACAGGAAGTGAAAGTGCATGTTTCCCTTTCAAGGAGAATTTGTCTAGTGGCTCCACAGGTCGGCTGCTTGTTGAGGGCCTCTTGGGTTCTCCAAAGTGGGGTGGCAAGGTGGCAGAGAACAGCTGTAGTAAACAGAGCCCTGCTTTAAAAGACATCAGTCCACAGTGCCTGAATGGATGCTCTCTCCACTGTCTCTCTTATGTTTTTGATAAACCTCTTCAGAATACTAAGAAAAGACAAATCGCACACTCTGCCTGGAAGCAGGGTTGGTTCTTAAAGCCCCAGACATTCAGCATCACACGCAGAGGGCCCAGACCTGTGATTTTAGCCCTTCCTTGTCCTCTTGAATACCTGGCTGACTCAGTTTGGTGGCCTGGCTCTGGCCAGAAAGGCCTGGATTGATCTAGGCATGGAGGTATCTGAGACTTTAGTGCATTTGATCAGGACTGAAGCAGAGCAACTTGGCAGAGAGCACTGGAAAGCTGGAGGGAAGTCTCCTCCTTGAACCCTTTGTAATTCAAGTTTGGAATGATTGTATCCCTTGTTTCTCTAGAGAGCCTCTGTCTTTAATTTAGTATCTTAATTACAAAATAGGCCTGTTCCCTTATCTTACCCTGAGGTGTCTGAGCTCAGGGATGAACCTATTTATTGGGAAACTTTTCCAGATATTTTAAATTATTATTATTATTGTTACTACTACTACTATTATTATTATTATTATTATTATTATTATTATTATTATTATTGCTAAGTGCTTTGTCCCTATTAGGTTGGCCCCAGTCCTATGAAAGAGAATAGAAAGTAACTGCAATCGAATGCCTGAAACTATTTAGTAGTTGTTTAGAAAACAAACAGGAAGTGAAAGTGCATGTTTCCCTTTCAGGGAGAATTTGTCTAGTGGCTCCACAAGTCAGCTGCTTAGTGAGGGGGTCTCTTGGGTTCTTCAAAGTGGAGTGGCAGGGTGGCAGAGAATAGCTGTAGTAAACAGAGCCCTGCTTTAAAGGACATCATGGGGGTTTGGGGAAAGAATGACTACAATTGCTATAGCATAGTGAGACAGCCGTGGTGCCATATGTTGCCATAGAAACCAAAGGATATTGCTGATCTTGGCAGGAAAGCCTTTAAGAAGACCTTTGGTTCCAGAAGAGAGCATCCTACATTACATAGAGATATCCCTAAAAGACATAGACTCTTGTCTTACTAGGCATGTTAAAGGAACTACATGTATGGGTCTGGATGGGTGTAGGAAGGATTTTATATACCTCACTGAGGAACAGGGTCTTGCTTCTGAGGCAGTCACTGGTCCATAAGATCTAGACTTACATTTTCGAATCATAGCTTCAGTAGCAGTAGGACTGATGGGTTATAGGCAAATGAAGCCAACCATGAAAGAATCTCGGGTTGGCTTCAGGGAATAGAGAGGAGAGCAGGGATCTTTTAAAAAGGAAATGGAAGGGGAAGAACTAATCCTGGATGAGGAAGAAGAGCAAGAGTTGAATGTCTTGAGGTTCCTGAATGAGATAGGCCCTTGGGAAACAAGGATGCTCTCCATGGAAGCTGAATGCCTAGGGACAGGCTGGGATTGATGAGGCAGAGTGAGCTTTGCTTTGAACATTCTCATTGTGGTTCCATTTGGGCAGACAGGTCAGTGAGTTGGGAATTAATACACGTGATCTGTGGGTTACAGGTAACTAAGTTTCATGGACTTGTGTAGTCAGATGGAGCAGCCACCATTCTTATTTGTATGGTTGTGTATCTAAGAGGCTTCAGAAAGTATGGTTAAAAGTTAGGCTTATTTCTCAGAAGCTAGAAAACCTAAGAGAGAGAGAGAGAGAGAGAGAGAGAGAGAGAGAGAGAGAGAGAGAGAGAGAGAGAGAGAGAGAGAAAGGGAGGGAGAGAGAGAGTGGGAGAGAGAGAGAGGGAGAAAGAAAGAGAGGGAGAGAGGGAGAGGGAGAGGGAGGGAGAGAGAGAGAGAGAGAGAGAGAGAGAGAGAGAGAGAGAGAGAGAGAGAGAGAGAGAGGAGAAAGTTCTTAATAAGTCTCTTGGGGCTTCCTGATACTTGCCCAGGCATCTCTCAGGTGACCCACACAGAACTGATTCACTTGTACAGGGAGGAGGACTCCATCTGGCTGGCATTGAAGTTGACGCCCCAGTCCGCCCTCTCCGATGTTCCCCTAGTTCTCTACGTGACCAGAGCCATGATCACTCCCTCCTCCCACAGCTCCTGCCCTCCTCCTCCGTGTTTGTTTCCCTGGTTTCCTAGGTGACTCCATTTGAGTGAATATGCAGGGAAGTGAGAATTTGTAACGGTGGCAGGTAATGAGAGAAAGCTGATGACAGTGAGATTTTTCTGCAGCCAGCATGAGTCAAGGATGCATTTTTCCCAAGTGAGCTAACAACATTTGCTAATGCTGTGGTAGAACTGTGAACCTTCCACTGACTAATGCACCTGATGGCCTCAGGTGAACCAGGCTCAGGAAAACCCTGCACGAGTCTGAAGGGACCCTCAGCACCACCAGAACCCAGAACAGCTCTGGGACCAGAATTGTGGGATCACCCTGGATTGATCGGTTCATAATGAACAACTCCCTAGGGCATAGTGCTTCATTAAAGAGAAGAGCTGTGTGCTGTTGTCATTGGGCGTTTATTGCTTTGGTCAGTTAATCACTTCCAATAAAATGCTCAGCCACCAGTAGCCCCTTGACAAGGATGACCACATATAAGCGAATGTAGCTTTAAGACAGGCTCAACAGTTCTTTGAAGGCAGATTCTATTTTTAAAATTATTATTAGAGGCTTAGTCAATGTACCCCAATCAGAGCAGGAGTCCTGGGCATCTGTGTATGTAAACACCAAGAGTTGGCTGATATCAGGGTCAACGGCAGTATTTGTGCCAATGCTAGATCTTCCCAGGTAGAAAAGGCTGCAGTCGAGGCATTGCACCTGGACTGCCTGTGGCTTAGGGTTGAGCCTGTGCAGGCTTGCAAGATCTGCACAGTGGGCCCTAGATCTGCAAGCGGCCGTTCTCAGAAACCTGGTGACCTTCAAGCACTGGTGGCTACACAGTTCAAGCTGATGTACAAGTCTGAACTGCTTCACTGAGCAGGATTGGAGCTCAAGGGAGGTTGCAGGCAGGCAGCTCATATTTTCTCGGATCTCATGTCCCCCTCCCCCCAGGTGGTACCCAGGTAACCAAATAGGTCCCTGGCTGCAGTCTTGAGCAGTAAGGATAGAAACCTGACTGCCTTCCCCTTAATATTCCATATTCCACTTGGAGTGTTGGGTCATCGCTCAGGCTGTGGCATCTCTGTTTCCCCTCCACGATTCTGCCTTGTAGAGAAGTGTCTTGAGGTGGGCCCTCATACAGAAGGTGGCTTACAAGTCAGTCATGGGTGGATTTCACTCTTGCCCCAGGATCCAGGAGTCAGCAAAAATAGATCCAGAAGAGTGTTTATTTCAGGCTCTTTGTATCACATAGTCTTTCCCCATCTACTCACATCTGCTGATGTAGCACAGGGGTAGCCGTGAGCAATAAAAGCAAATAAACTTGTCTGTGTTCCAAGGGACTTTATTTAACAGAAAATCAAGTGTCAGGAAGAGTTTGGCCATATCCTTGAGAAATTATAATCTCTCTCTAAGCTTTAAATCTTATATCTGTAAAATGGGAGTAATTATACCAACCTGGTATGGTGGAAAGGTACCACTGGGTAGGGGCTGTGCATGCCTGGGATGCTGGCACGCTCTTAAAATGCTTGCTGTGTCACTCAAATTACTTCTTACTGTACAAATGGCTTCAGCCTTAGGGCTTTTCAGAAGGCTACAGAGAAAAGTAGAAATACAGTGAGCATAGAAAGCAGGAGGGACTATGGATTTAATGCTTCATTAGACTCTTTACGGCTGTACATTCCAATCACTGTAATAAGTTAGGGCAACTAGAGTAAATTCCTGGGGATGAAGGGATGTCTTAGTACATGAGTCACTTGCTTCACTAGTGTGAGGGCTGAAGTGCAGATCCCAGAACCTTCATGAAAATTGGGCAGATGTGGCTGCTGCCTGTAATCCCAGCACTTAGCAGGCAAAAACAGGGGATACCCAGAACAATGGTGGAACTCTAGGTTCACCAAGATACCCTCTCTCAATATATAAAGTAGGATATTACAGAAGATGACACTTGACGTCAACCTTGGGTTTCTATACACAGCATACACAAACATGCCTACACCTAACCATATAAATATGCATATGCAAAAATATTTCCAAGCCCTGCTTTGGGATTTAGTAATGGAGTAGGTAGTTTTATGAACATAAATTAAGTGAAAGACTTGGTCATGAGCTGGGGAGGCAGAAGTAACATGTACTCTGGAGACAGATGACAACATGGTCCACTGGGGTGACTGCTGAGTCAAAGGAATTATGGGAGCTGGGAGGCTCACCTACCAGAGGTGAATCTGGAGTGATGAGTGGAATTCCCATAGAAGTATAGCTTTACTTTTTATTTCTAGTTTTTGAGATTGGAACATACATTTTATAGAGTGCAGGGGTGAAGATCAAAGGCTTGGATGTTCAGGTTCATTTCGGAGGGAGAATGAATCTGGGGATGGGACTCTTTCCATGTTCTCATGTGTGGCCACAATTTCTGTTTTCTAGTCCTACACAGAAGGTTCTCAGAAGGGAGACACTCTTCCTCTTGGCGCTGGTCTGAGTTAATGGTGGCAGTCTGATTTTAGTAGCACTTGCCAGGTGCTAGCCAGCATGTCCCTACCTCTCTTGATCACTCCCCTCTCCCTCACCCTTCTTTTGTGTCTCATGCCTTCCAGGTTGGACTTGGCCCAGTCTCTGGGACTCACTCAGCTGCAAGTGAAGACTTGGTATCAGAATCGCAGGATGAAATGGAAGAAGATGGTAAGAAAGGGCAAAGAGTGTAACCTTGGGCCCATTCTAATGGGAAGAATTGCCAGTTTGGGGCTGTTGGGAGGCAGGAAGGATCTCTGGTAGTTTTGGGCTTCAAGACAGGAAGGTCTTCTGAGGTGCTGGCTGTGGAGGGAGACTGTTTGAACTTGACCTCAGTTTTTAAAACAAAAACAAAAAACATTTTTTTTAGTCTCTTCTCATCTATTACATCCAGACCAAAGTTTCCCCTCTTTCTCCTCCCCCAACCCCTCTGTCCCTTGCCTGTACATTTCCCCTCTTCCCCAGATCCACTCCCCACCCCCACACCTGGGAGTCCCTGGGAGAGGGACATCAACCAAACAAACTACAATAAGACCAGGTATATACCATCACGTCAAGGCAAAAAGGCAAACTAGTAAGAGGAAAATGGTTCCACAAGTAGGCAAGAGTCAAGTGCAGTCTTCGCTCCCATTGTTAGGATCCCTTCAAGAGCACCAAGCTATGCATCTATAACATATATGCTGAGGTCCTAGGTCAGATCCCTACACACTGTCTGCAGATTCCAGGTCAGTTGATTCTATAGGCCCTGCTTTTCTGGTGTCCCTGACTCCTCTGGTTCATCTAATTTTCTTCCTCCTCACAGGACTCCCTAAGCTCTGCCTAATGTTTGGCTGTGGCACTTTGCATCTGCTCCCATCAGTAGCTGGATGAAGTCTCTTTGGTCTTTTTGATGATGACTGTGCTGAACTTCCAGTCCAAGCATACTCTTTAGGCAGGGCAATCTGCAGGTAGAAGGTTTTGTGACTGGGTTGGTGCTCCAAACCCCCTCCACTTGAGGCCTAACCTAGTTATAGAAGATGACCAGAGCAGGTCCTGTATCCCCATCACTAGGAGTCTCTGTTAGGGTCACTCTCATACATTCTATGGAGTTTTCATTGCACTAGGTTTCTACTTCACCTCTGAAATGCCCCCCAATTCCAGTCATTTTTCCTGGTATTTTCTCCTTCCTTCCCTGATCTGATCCTGCCTGTTCCCAACCCTACCCATTTGTAGTTCACCTGTGAAATCCACTCTATTTCCCCTTCCTTGGGGGAGACACTTTTACGTCTTCCTTGTTGCTTAGCCTCTCTGGTTGACCTCATTTCTTAACCAGTTTATTTAGAAACCAAAGAAGAAAACCTATAAGCTTTCTCAACCCCACCTTCTGTCACATCTAAAGAACTCTGTTCTCCTCCCAGAAATAGCTAACTCCCCTCTGGCAATAGTCATAAAAAAGACACATGCTCTGTGCCTGTGTCCTTGAATGCAGTAGTCTTTAAACTTGGTGGGCATCGTAGTCAGTGGGCAGCAGGATAAGCTCCCCTTCCAGGAAGTTTGATCTCAGGGACCCATGGCAGGGCTGGGGACAGGCCAGGTTATTTCAAGCATGCTCCCTCCCACTGAATCCCATCCCCCCAGTGGCCTATCTGATTGTGAGCCTGTTGTGATGCCAGAGCTCTCATAGTTCAGTCACGTTCTTAAAGGGCCACCCTGAACGGTTTACATTAAAGAAGATGCCGTGGCCATACTTCAGAGAAGGCCCAGGAAGTAGCTAGGGCATGCAGAATATCAATTTGAGATAAATCCCCCCCCCAAAAGAGTTCAGAGATGAGTATAGTGAAGACAGTTGCAGACAGAAGTTAAAACTGAAGGACAGTGAAATTCAGATAAATAGAGTCATTCTAAACATTCTGTAAGGTTCTATACATATAAAACTTATGGTGGAAATTGGGGTGGGTGTTGTTCTCTAAAGGAACCAAGTTTGAGAGTGAGAGGTGCTGGGCCACATTCCCCTGAGTGCCCCTCCCTGCCCATCTGGGGCACGTCCCTCGGGTTCTTTTTCTTTTAAGTTCCACCACCTTCCTCTTTCCTCACCAATCATCATTGTGGAAATCAAGGTCTCCTGAGCAGCAGAGTATTGTTTAAATCGGTTATCAGCAATCTTTGTATGAGTCATACGAATAACGAACTGACAACCCGTCCTCTTGGCCAGCACCACCCAGTCCCCCCGCGTGGGACAACGTGTGCACCCTGGGCTCTGACATCACCTGTTTTTCATCAATCATTCTACTGCTGGCACAGTTGCCAAGTACCTGATGATGGTTATCAGCCATACACTTCAAAATGGAAGTAACTCAGTAGATTTAACATCAGGGAGCCTTCTAGGCAAGCCAAATTTAGGTCCCTTCTGGAGAGAAGAGAACCACGCTTTTAGTTTAGTTCATGTTAGCAACAGCACAAGGACCAGTTAATTTGCATCAGGTAATAGGGTTGAAGTGACAAGTTGAGGCACTTGCATTTCCAAGCAGTGGCTGCGATGTGGGTGTAAGCAATGAAACCCAAAAGGCCTGTGAGAGGAGAAAAGGATGTTGAAGGGTCAGGAAGGATGAGGGGAGGAGTGCGAGGGGAGGCAGAGATGGAGGAAAGGGAGGAAAGCCATCACAAACAAGTGATGTTTGAAAAGTCTTAATGAAGTTAGTGCTTTGTATGCTAATCAAAAATATTAATTAAAACACACAAAACATAAAATATTTTCAGTTGAGCCATTGAGACAGATGTGAAAGCTAAGTTATACAGAGTAATCAAGGCAACTGTGGGAGGGTGGACATGCTGCCTCAGGAGCAGAGAAGAGGGGAGGCTTTGTGGAAGAGGTGCCCTTAAGCTGATGTCAGTGGATGGATGGGAATGTGTCTAGTGATGGTGAGGAACAAGCTTCAGGCAGAAAGAAGGGGCAGAAGGAACTCCAGAAGAGCAGGAGCCACACACAAGGCATGGTGTGCAGTTGAGCGTTGAGTTCAGACTCCCTCAGAACAGCAGGCCATTGTTGGGTTCTGGATTGCCTCATATATTTCCCTGCTAAAATCTCTTTCAAGGCTATCTCTTCAGGTACTGAGAAGGAAAGAAAAAGATAATTGGGTAATAAAGATGTCTCAAGGCTAGTAACCTAATTGGAACTGGAAAAAGATTAGCATTTGATTCTCAGACTCACTCTCGAGGCTGCCAAGCACAAAGCTGCCAAGAGCCAGATAGCATCTCTAACTAGTTTTGACTGGTCAGCATGTGTAACCTATAGCGGGTTGAGTAAATTTAATTTTGCACATTAGATGGGATGCTTATCCCATATTCCATTTCTGGAGATCCACAGCATTTGTATCAGGCTGAGAACGTCTCATTTTTCAGTGGTCTGCAGTATTAACGCTCAGTTCTCTTCTGAAAGCAGATCCAAGAGCACTCCAGAGTGTGGAAAGACTATAGGGTCATACATAGGTGCCACTTGATTTTGCATTGTTTCCAGAGAGTGGACAGTTCAGTGAAACTGTTACCAGTTATGACTATGACGCTGGACAGGTTACTGTGTGTCTCCTTGATAAAGTCTCACATCTACTTCACAGAGTTGTGCTGTCTGAGAAAACATCTATAAAATACCTAGGCTAGTGCTTGCCACATGGGATGCAGACAAGGGATTTTAGCTACTGTGGTTTTTAGTGTTTATTGTCAACAAAATCCTTGTTTTCAAAGAATCTGAACTTTTAGAGGCCATGATAGGAAGGTGAAAGTGAATTCTACAGGCTTCTAGGACCCCTCAAGTTCTCTTTCAGTTGAGAGGAGTCCTGAGTATTCGGTCCCCCAGTTCGGCACTGGGACACAGTTCAAGGCCTAATGGGACATTGGGTCATCACATCAGGCTGGGACAAACAGCCAATGAGAACAGCAATGCTGTCGGAGAGATTCATGCCGGGGAGAGCCCAGACTGTTTTCCTCAGCATCATCAATTCCGTGGTCCCAACAGGTCCAGCAGGAGCGGGGAGGGGAGAGAGAAGCGAACACTCCCCAAGTTCACAAACCTGCCTTCTGGTGGGTGAGTGCGGATGAATAGGGAACAGTAAGGCCAGTGGTGAGTCTTACAAGCAGAAAGAAAGCTAGACTGGGGAAGTTTGGACTCTTACATTTAGGTCCAGCTCCCCCCTTGACTCTCTTTGATCCCTGCAAACACTTTCTGTCAACTATTTCCTGTCTGGAAGGGGAAGGAAACAAGATGCACCCTTCTACACTGTCATCCTATTCTCTCTGAGGTAACTGCCTGCACTCCATCTGAGGACATCAGGAAGAAAGCAAGAAGAGCCATCTTGACATCTTCATCCATATTCAAATGCCTAGATTTAGGGTCCAGACGAGGACTGCTGATAAATGCAGCTAATGAAGTACCATATTCTAGGTGTTTCTGTGAGAGACAGAAAGAAGCACTTGACCTCATGACCAGTGGGTTGCCTGGCCTCTCTGGATTAAGGAACAACCTGTCTCTAGGACTAGGTGGGGGAAGCAAGCCCCCAGAGAGAGCTGCAGGGTGCTTGTGAGTGTGCAATCCTGGTGCAGGGCAGGTTTGGGATAATTGCATGTCTCAGGTGCGCTGGGAGGCAGGGGGCCAGAGGTCGATGCGGAAAGCAGCCAGGAGGGTAGTTATCTCCTAATTATTGCTTGCACTGGAATGTTTTATTCCATTTAGAAAATGGTCTGATTGTTTTGACTCTTTTTTTTTTTTTCAATGCTGTAGGAAAACAGCCAGGTGGGGTAGATCCAAGCTGTGTGGGTGGTGTTCTGTAATTGCTGGGCTGGACTTTCTTTTGCCAATTAGATGGCTTCCTTAGACCTGCCCTTTTCTAACTTGATTACTGCATGGAGCAACTGCTTTTTGTATAACCTCTTTCATACCCAGTGGAGCTGCTTTCAACATGGAGATTCTGTCTTGGCGCAGTCAGGCACTTTCAAAAGCACTGACATCAAAATCAGATCCTGACATACCCAAGAAGGAACATGGGTGTTTTCTCTCCAGAGGCGATTTCTGTTAGTGTCTGTACCTTGTTGGAGGTCACTTCATAACTCCCTTTGAGCTATCTGGATGGGTTCGAATAAGTCAAGAAGAATGGCAGCTGGGAAAGAGGCGTTTATTGAGACTATACAGTTTTCCTGGTTCTTGTATGGCAAAAATGAACTCAAAACAAATCTCAGGTCTACATAAGAACTAAAATCATAAAAGCCTTAGAAAAAAACACAAGTAACTATTCCTGACTTAGGATTAAACAGTGGCTCCCTGTATACAACACAAAAATCGTTAGCAACAACAGAACAATTAAGTTGGATCTTATGAGAATTAAAAAACTTGTTGTGAAAGATATCATCACAAGGTGAAAAGATGAGAGACAGAGAGAGAGAGAACTAAAAAGAGAGCCCTCAGCATGGAAACAGATTTTTTTTTTTAATTAGATGT
>NW_022196906.1:25880230-25907528 GCF_008632895.1 Mastomys coucha | reverse complement strand
AAGAAAGAAAGAAAGAAAGAAAGAAAAGAAAAAGAATAAAATAAAAAAACAAAAGCTAAGACAAACCCCTGTTCCCTCCCCTCTTTCCCTGCTCACTACCCAACCCTCTCCTGCTTACTGGCCCTGGTATTCCCCTACACTGGGGCACAGAACCTTCACAGGGCCAAGGTCCTCTCCTCCCATTGATGACCGACTTGGCCATCCTCAGAAACAGATATTTTTAAGTGTTCTATCTGATAAGGAACATGAATTAGATTATTTTTAAAAACCTCTTATACTCTATTCTAAGGAGATAATTCAAACAGAAAAAAATTGATGTGCACATGGTCTACCCTGAGATCCTATGCACAAAAGAAGCAGTATACAGATTGAGCAGGCTGTACTTGCATACTTAGGTAAACAATTGTATATAAACAATTAAGAAAAAGAAGAAGGCCAGGAATCTGAGAGGGAGGCCAACATGGGGAAGGGTAAACGAGGACCGTTGGAGGAAGGGAAGGGAGAAATGATATCATTATCTTTTAATTAAAATTTATTTTTAAGAGATCACATGAGAAGCTGCTCAACATTGTTAGCCATTAGGGAAATGCAAATGAAAACCACACTGAGACCCTCCTTTGTACTAGTTAGGATGGCCGTAGTCAGGAAGGAGTGGTTATAAGCATTGGTGAGGAAGTAGAGAGCTGAAATCCACGCACATGGTTGGGTTGGAATGTCCACAGGTGTAGTTACTTTAGCAAGAGTCCCCAGAATGTTAATCATAGAGTCACCACAGGATGCAGCAACTCTGTTTCTGGTACAGACCTGAAAGAGGTCTGAGCAGAAACTTGAAGCAGTGTCTGTTAACCCATGCTCATGACAGCGTTATTCACTGAGTCCAAAGATGGGGGTAACTTGAGTGTCCGTCAGCTGATGAGAGGGGGAGTCAGCAAACTGACACAGACATTTGGTGAATATTATTTTCTGATATGTGCTACAGTATAAACGGACCTTAAAGACACAGTGCCTAGTGAAGTGAGCAAAGCCCACACGTTATGATTCTGCTTATGTGAAAAGACGGCTGATGGCCGAGGTGCTGGGTAATGATTTAGTGCTAATGGGTATAAGGTTTCTATTGGCGATGAAGAAACATCATCCAAAATTGCACTGAGGTGATAGTTGCCCAAGTTAGCAATTATGCTAAACATTGTTAAAATGGGCAGTTTAAATATAGGAAGCATGAACGCAAATTATATCTCAAAGCTGTTTTGATAAGAACTTAAGGTCTGATGAGTTACTGCATTCATTCTTGAAGTTCAGCCCAAGGAGGTCCTCTTCCAGTTTTGAAGAAGGAAACAGTCGATAAATACCTGGTGACTACATAGAAAGGTCTTGGTCAGGAGAGATTGGTCCTTGAGGAGCTTCTGTGCAAACAGAGAAGAGGAGCAATAAGTTAGAGATGTTTTCTAGTTTGGATCTAGAATGGCCCCCAAAGGTCCATGTGTAGGAAGGAGGCTCCTTCTCTAGCCTGTAATGCTATCAGGGGTGGAGCAATGATGGATGCTTTAAGAAGTGGAGCCCAGTGGAAGGAAGTTAGGTCACTGGGAAGTGTCCTCGAGTGGACACTGAGACCCCAGCTCCTCCTGCTTCTCTTTGCTTCCTGATCATATGAAATCAATAACTTGTTCCACCCTCCCACATGATAATCTGACTTTACCGTATGTCCAAAAGTAGTGGGCCAACCATGAAGTAAAACCACTAACCTCTGAGGGAAAACAAACCATTCCTTCAGATAGATGTATTCATCTCAGATATGATGTCCCAGAGACATGAAACCAATTAATGCAGAAAGTAGCAACAATATCTCCTATCCCTTCTCTATTTAATTCAAGCCTTCCCAAAGCTCTTCTCACTAGCTGCCTGGAATGTTGACTACACAGAACCAGGGGTTGGAGTCAGTGGTGGAAGGACCATATATTACCTTACTAAGTAAACTGTGAATATAGAAAACATTAATTTCTACCTGTCTCATGGGAGTTCTTGTAGAGATCAGAAAATGGGACAACTATATAAATATTTTATACCAACAAAGGCCATTTGGTGTGTTGTTGAGTATATTTTGCAAATCAACCTTTTTTTTTTTTTTAAGTGTGAGTGCTGAGAATTTATTGTAAGGCACTTCTTTTTTAAAGGGTTCACATTTAAAAGTTTTTAACTTGAATTGTCAGATTGTCTTGAAAAGATGATCCAGACTCCGTTTCACACACATGTGTTTATTTTCCTGCTTGTTATAGATCCTGTTCTTTTAATCTGTCAGTCAGTCCATAGTTAGCTCCTTAGGATCTGAACTTTAATTTCTTTCCTTACCAAAGGAGGTGACATTTTTCTGTGTTTATGATCAGGGTATTTAATGCCAAAATATTCGGTGCTGACTAAAATCCATTGAGCATGGAAGAAGCTGGCTACAGGGCAGGATAGCCAAACCCTGTGGCTTTGCTATCCCGAGGGAATACATAGTGCTGTGTGAGGGTGGACCAGGAGCAGGATGGGAGGATTCAATAACTTTCCTTTTTTCCCCCCACATAGGTCCTTAAAGGTGGACAGGAAGCACCCACAAAACCTAAGGGACGCCCTAAGAAGAACTCCATTCCCACATCAGAGGAGATCGAAGCCGAAGAGAAGATGAACAGCCAGGCACAGATCCAGGAGCCGCTGGAATCCTTAAAGGGACAGGAGGAGCCCTGTGATACCCACGAGCCCAAAGCGTGCCTTGTCCCCTTGGAGGCGGCAGAACCGATTCACCCACCCCAGGAGTTGCCAGAAGCTTCCTCTGAACCCCCACCATTAAGCTAAAATGGAGTTCTTTGGGGCAGGGGGAAAGGGGGAGACTGGGAAGAAGGGAAGAGAGAGGCAAGGAGACTCTGAGGGAGAAAAGACCTCTAAAGACTAGTAATGTGGATAGAGTCTCACTCATCCCAGCGGCATTTTCATCTGGAGCATTTGATGAAGACTCGCTTGTGTGAGACTTAACCTTCTTGCAAGGCTGTGTTGGCCACAGATACCCTTCTGTATGGGAGATAGCGCTTTGGATCTGATTGCCCAGGCTTGGGGGATAGCTGTAGGGCTAGCTACAACAGCCTGTTAGTGTGACAGGCTCCACTGGCCTGCAGCAAGGGCTGCTCTTCTTCCTCCCTGCCCCCCTCTGGGCAACAGGTCAGCAGAGAGAGGTAGGTGGAAATGCTTGGGAGACCTGCCCAGGCTCCTTGCTGAGTCAGCGCTTATTTCTGTAGTTTTAAGAGAATTGAATTTTTTTTTTGAGGGTGGGGTGGGTGTGGGGAAAGCTGTTAAAGTCAGACAAAAAAGAAAAAAAGAAAAAGAAAAAAGAAAAAAAAGGGAATTGGAGGGAGTTGTGAGTTACGAGGGACATCTCCGAGTCCTGCTTGTCTGATTGAAGACACGTGTGCCTTTGTACCTTTATAAGACGGTCAGGTGCCAACAGACCTGATGACCCTGGGCTTCTCCGATTAGTGAGGTTGCATCCCGGAAGCTGCAAATGCAGATATGTTAAGATAACTTTTATTTTTTAATTAAAAATAATCTTTGAAGCTGATTGTCTGGTTTGTTCATTTGTTTGTTTGTTTAGACAAGTGTCCCACAGAAAGAGAGATAGTCAGTTTCCCTGGACTTTTCCCATCTACAAAGTAAAAGGCTGGGCCACAGCCTTGCCTAAGTACAGGAGTCACAGAGGTGATGCGGTGGTCACAAGGTTAGGAAGCCAAGCAGCTGGACTACCTCCACCAAGCTACTCCACAGCATCTACTTTGCAGATGGGGGCTTCAATTTTAAAAGTTGTGGTATTTTTAAAAATATACTTATTTATTTTATTTTCACTTGTATGTGCACGCGCGCACGAGTGTGTGTGTGTGTGTGTGTGTGTGTGTGTGTGTGTGTGTGTGTGTGTGTGTGTGTGTGTGTGTGTGTGTGTGTGGTGCATGCTCATGCCAGTGTGTGTGGAGGCCAGAGGACAAATTATGGAAGTCACAGATCTATCCTTCTACCATATAGATCCTGGTAATTCAACAAGAGTCATCAGGCATGGAGGCAGGTGCCTTTACTCCATCAGCTGTCTTGCAGGCTCGCCCTTTTGAATAGCTGCTAATTTAGTGATAAGCTTTTTAAGGTCAAAACTATAAAGATGAGCCTTGCTTCTATCCAAACCAGTAAGCCCAATCCTTTGTATTGGTTTCTCATTTGTTCCCCAACTTCTAAGAAAAGAAGACTTAAAACCGGCTGTGCTAAGGCACTGGGGCTAGTGCCCAGTGGAAGTGCTTTCTTACATGCAAGGGCTCTGGGCTCCATAATCCCAGCATCAGAGGAAGAAATACAAAAAGTAGTATTGATCCCTCATTTTCAATAAGATCAGGGAAGCTCTGGGCATCAAACGTCACAAGAGAGGGTTTGTCTGGCTTTCTCAGGGTCACCTATACGGTTGTTTCCCTGTAATGCCCTTCAGGACATAACACCTACTTAGTGGCTGGTCAGTCATCCATTATTGTCACCTCTACCAGTTTGTAGGCTTGGAAGCTAGCAGCCAGCTCTTAACAGAGCCCCAGCTAGAAGGCAGAACCGATTACTGTCTGTGAAACAGTCATATAACACCCTTCAGAGCCAAACAGACAAAAGCCTGCCCATGTGTAGCTATCTGGCTGCCTGCTTCTGTCTGTTGACGAGCACTCAGGGCAACCCCACAGCTCTCATGCCACCAAGGCCTACCTCAAATCTTTGCTGCTGAGAAAAGCAGAGGGAGAGCTCTTTCTTTTTACTCCTGTGAATAGACAAAGGGGTTAAGGATTGGCCTCCGAGAACCAGTTTGTGTAGACCACACCCGGCTGCCTTGTGTGAGGTGGCTTGTAGCAAGTGTACAGAAAGCTCTCTCCCTCACCTCTGCCCACACTGCAGTATGATTTTACCAGGTGGCATCACAACAAACCAAAGAAAGAGTACAATGGCTAGAGTAAGCATGTGAGCGGGGCCAGGTAGACTCAGAGCCATTCTGTTCTCGCTCTAGGAGACATCTGCACTGAGATGCCCCCCCCCCTCTGTGTGTGTGTGTGTGTGTGTGTGTGTGTGTGTGTGTGTGTGTGACCTCTATGAGGGTCTTTTGCCCCAGATGCCCATGTTGTTCTTTACTGTCTGACAGCAGATGTGACCGTATGGACCTGTTTGTGCACACACATGCTGCTTCTCTCTGGTGCTGAGTTCCAGGTGCTTCTCACTCCAGCTTTCTCCTTGGCTCGTACTCTTTGGTTTGTTTCTTGCCTGAAGGGGTTGAAGACATTTCACTGGTCGATTTAAGACCTGGGATTATCTCTCCTTGTGTTTGGTAAGGCTCAGCCCAAGGGTACCTCCACTTACAAGCTTGTGGCTTATCCTCCAGCCTAAGATGTGCGTGTTTGTTTTTTCTTTTTCTTTATTTTCTAATGGATCAAAGATGGGCCAGCCTGGGTATTCATTATTACTTTTTAACTGACAAATACAATTATTCATACTTAAGGCATACCTGATATTTTAAAATCTACACACAATGTAGAATGGCTACATTAGGCAAATTGGCCGTTGCATTATCTCATATACCATTATTTTATGGTCAGAATATGAAAACCCACTCTCAGCAATTTTTCATCACATAATACTCTGAAACCTGTAATCACCATGTTGTTTAGTAGGTCTCTGTTGAGCCCATTCATCATAGCTGAACATTTTAAAATACAATATTTATTTTTATTTTACGTGCATTGGTATTTGGACTGCATGTATGTCTGAATGAGGGTGTGGGATCCTCTGGAGTTGCAGACCGTTGTAAGCGGCCATGTGGGTGTTGGGAATTGAACCTATATTCTCTGGAAGAGCTGCCAGTACTCTTAACCACTGAACCACTGATCCAGCCCCATGAAATCTTTTAAACTTTACCCAGCATCTCTCCAGACCTAGTCTCCCATCCCTAACATCTGGTAGTTTCCATGGTTACACTCTACTTCCATCATAGCCTCAACTCCCTTAGCATCTACTTACCAACTAAGAATACGTTGTGGTTGTCTTCTGTGGCTGTCCCCCTTTGGCCACTTAAGATGTTGACCTTCAAGTCCGTTTATTTGCTCTCAAATGATAAGGTTTCCTTCACTTTTGTGCCAAATAGTATTCCACTGTGACCATGTACCAGGCTCTTTATCCACCTGTCAGTTGGATCCTTTGTTTGACACCCATCTCTGTTATTGTGGGTAGTGCTGACATGAACACAGGCATGCCAATGTCTCTTTCTCCAGCAGTGGAAAGGAAAGGGCTAGGCCTTTGGCTTAGGCTTCTTCTGGAAGCCCAGCCCCACTCTTCCTCCAGCTTTATCTTTCTCTGTGCCCTGTGATATGCATCCAGGTATCAGCTTCACAGGTCTCTTCTGGAATGTCACAGTAGACAGGTTGTTCTAAGAAATTCTGGAACAAATTACTGAGCAACTCTCCTGGCATTACCTTACCCCCTCCCCCCCAAGTTTCTTGGTGACTCTTTTCTTCCATGGTTTTCCATGTGCAGGCCTTGCTAAGTGAGTGCATTGTCTTTCTCTGGAATACACAACAATGGCCACCAACAGTTCAGATTTTAATGTAAGGGTCAACTTTCGAAGTTTTCCAGAGGTAGAGGAAGAGCTCAGGCAAGTCTTTGAGACTCTGGAGCAGCAGACTGTAGAGATACTGACTTTTCTTTTTAGGAGTGACTCTGCTCTGGCAAGCTTACAGAGAACCTATTTACACACTTTTTTTTTTTTTTACTTACTGCTGTCCAATTAGACTGTAAAGTGGGTGTATTCTTTCAGTTTTATATAAGCCCATTAACCAGAGACAGACCAATGCCATTTTCTGGGTCGTGCATGGCTCAGGAGCCACGCTGAGGACCACGCAGCCCTTTCAGAGTCTTCCTCATAAGCATGGCTCCTCTTCTCCCAGACAGGGGCCTGTCAAGGGCAGGCTGCTGGTTTCAATGAGGATTTCTTAGAGGGTCCCTCTGGCTCGCTCCCACTCTGTGCATTCTTTCTGATAGAATACAGACTCCTGCTGTAGAACCCACTGTAGGCTGTCAGTAATGTTCACTTAACGACGTGACTGTGCTCTGGGTCACTGTGTGTGACAGATGGCTCCCATGCTATCTTTAAAGATTTGCTAAGATATGCCCAGCCACACAGAATTCAGCAATACATTGGCTCTTCTAGTATGAGCTATAATCCCTCAAACTCATCTAAATAGGTTTATCAGAAACACATCTTAAGTAGACCAGTTTGAACTTTTCTCTCCTGCCTAAGTCTATGGCTAGGTCAAGACCAAACCCTCTCAAAATTGTCTGTAGGTCCTTCCTTACTCTTCCCCCTCCATCTGTTTGAAAGAAACCAGAGAAGGGGCGGAATGTGTTGGGGGCAGAGCTGAAACGCACTGTGTGCAGAAACTCCTCTTTCAGGGTTTTCTACACACTGCATTGCCTACAATGTCTGAAGCCTATAGGATCCGGTGACTTTAGATCCCCTTCTGAGATCCTCACTGCTTTCTCCTTGGTTCTGTTGGCTGCCTGCTGCTTCTTTTCCAGGCACAGAGGCATCCCTCTTCTTTGGATCAGGCAACTCTGTCTCTGAGACCCTGGACACCAGTGGGCTCTGTGCCCAAGAGACAGTCTCCTTTCTGCTCTCTCCCACACCTCAGCAGAACAGGGAGAAGCCACCTTCAGTTAAGAGTGCTCTAACTAACCCTACCTTCTCTCCAGTCCAACCTGTTCACTCTTCCCTAGCCTCTTCTTAATGCATCCTTTGTGACTGTTGCTGCGTCCTGCCATTTTCCCAAGAACAACCCGGATTCTTTTTTTGTTCCCCTGTTAGAGCATACATCCCTCGAGGCTGTCTTTCAGTGGCTAGAGGCTGGCACTTCTTTCTTTTCTGAGGTCTCCAAAGGTTTGCAGCTGTGCAATTAGAGGGTCTGTGTTCTTCTGCCTTCCTGCTTAGTTACTGTTGTTGTTGTTGTTATTACTGGATCTATAGAAATTTGCAATGCTTGCATCCATGAAACACAGCCTCTCATCACAAAGTACCTTCTCTGGACCCCAGCCATCCTCAGAGCAGCAGATCTGTCCATGGGCTATGGGTTTTGTACCTTTCTCAGAGACAAGAAGACAGAGAAAAGAGACTTCATTGTCTACTGAAATTCTCCCAGAGCCCAAGAAAAAAATGCTGGGTCACTTTCCCCTGAGGAAGCTATTCAGAAAGAAGGTCGACAGAGAATCCACATTTGAAGCCCCCAGGGGACAAGGGCAAATGGATCGTGTTATCTCCTTCTGGAAAAAGTGTGGACAGGGCTTTGAAGATATCCCCAAAGTGCTTTCCATCAAGAGTTCTGGGCAGTGTATGGCCTGGGGAAGGGCAATACCTACTGACTATTTATCTAAAACCAAAGTTAGAATCATTCTAGGACAGACCGAATACCTGGGAGAGAGTCGTGAGGCTGTATGGCCTATGATACCAAGGACTGGAGTGTGAAGATGAATCCCAGAATGGGATAGCATGGCTAGAGGCAAAGGCAAGAAGGTCTGCGCCACACCTGTTAGCTTGGCTTTACGATGAGCAACAGCCACAAACATTCTTTCCATTTTGCAGAGTTGAAGGTGCTGGAGACAGCAGTGATCTGACAGAGGTCTCAGCACCTGGAGAACCAGAAGCAAGGCCATCCGGAGCTCTGGAGGGCCAGGAACAGCCAGCCATAGCCATAATCCAGCAAGCATTTTTATTTATTTATTTTTTTTGGACAATGAGAAAAAGGAAGGTTGGCTCTACCCTCAAACCTATTCAAATATCAGAGGAATTTCCCTTTCCCTGTGTGGCGGTGTTCTTTCTGGACAAGGAATGTGATTCATGGTAGATACACCCATGCGCTTAGCGTGCTAGGCTGGCTAAGAAAGGGTCAAGGTCTTAGGTAAGCAGGCCCCTTGTGCCCCTGGAATGGTTATTAGCCCTAGAGCAAGTGGTGTTTGTCAAGTTCACCTGAATATGTCTCTAATCCCAGTTTGTCTCCCAAATCCTGGGTGGAGGGTGATTTAGAGTGGGCAGAAAGAGCTTGGTAATGCCATTTGTAATCTGGGTGTGCATCACACCGTGGTTCAGGACCAGTCCGGTTTTGCCTCCTTGCACTTGGCTCTTGCCTCTCTGACTGGCAGTGGGCAGCATGGCTCTTCCCGCTCCATTTCCCACCCACCATTCACAGTCAGTCCAGGTGTGTTTTGACATTGGCCTCTACCTGGCTGCTTTGGACTGGCCCTCAGGTCAGCCAGGCCTGGAAGGGGAGTGGGGGGACATCTTGCGATCTAAGGGGCTGTGTAAATCAGTGTGACAGGCTCTGTTCGTGCCTGCCAGCCTGCCTGACTCCTTTCTTTCCCAAACCCCCTTCCCGTGTGTTTATTTTGGTTGCGGATTTATTAGACACACAGTTAAAGTGCCCATTTAACTCTGCGAACTGTCATCGAGCCTGCCTCATGAATAAGATCATTCACGGACAAAACCCTTTAAACATTTTTATTTTTGAAAGAAGGTGGGGGAGGTACAGGGGAGAGGAGCAGGAAATAGTGCCCCAGGTCAGTAAGGAGGCCAAGAACACCCGAAACCCAAGCAGAGGCCCCTCCTACAGCCCAAGAATGTAACAAGGGCCCTCAGAGGTGCCTGGATTTACCCTGTTCATCAAGACATGTGTCATCTCTCCCTCACACGCTGGGGTCCAGAGTTCATTCCTTTGTCTCGCCTGCTAGAGAACACAGTTTGAGACAGGCTGAGTGGCGGCTGTGCACCTGCTCAAAAATGCCTGCCAAGAACCTCAAGACATGTCAGGCCGAATCCTCAACCCCTTGGGATCAGAAACCAACTCTCTTGATCCAAACTCCCAGTGTTCTCTCAGGCTTTCCCTCCTTCAAGGCTTTCTTCCCAAGCACCTGGGTTCCCATTCATACAAGTTGTTTGACTGAAAGTAACAATGTCCAGGGCTGCTGACTTTTTAACGCATCCCGACAGTACACTAGGGATTAGGTAGCTTGCACAGCTACTTGACATAGCTGGAGCTCTGCTCGTTCCCCACACTAGCTTTTGGCAGCTTGCTCACAAGGAGGCTGATCTCAGGACAAAGTTGAACAAGGCTGATCGCAGGACAAAGCATAGAGGCTGGCAGACCCTGTGTACCCTGATCCTTCCTACAAATACCTTTTGCCTCTGCTCCCACACAGATGATATACAGGTATCATTCTTCATAGATTGGGGTACAATCTGTCCCCCAAATGATATGTCCAGGTTTCTTCTCACCTCTTCTATTGTGTATCCAGAGGCTTAAAAGTGTTAAGGGGCACTGAAGTGGGTCGTCATTTTCAGGACCCTTGGAAGCAAGTGTTAACATCTGGATGAAGATGGAGGGAGGAGTCATATCTGAAGCACTGTAATAGACTTGCCTTCTCTTAATGTTCAAGGATGTGGCTACTTACACAAGGGTGGGAGGAAATGTGTGAGGAAGATGTGGGACTTTGGATGTTGTCTGGTGGAGCACTAAAATACAGAGTTCCTTGTTACAGCTACAGACACCATTCTTCTCCAGATGTCCTTGAGTGACCTCTGAGGTCAAGCAGTCTTAGTGTCCTGATCCGACTCCCAGGATGACCTTGTTGATGTCCCTCAGTCATTCAAGGGCTCTTTCTCCTTTCTCCAACTGTCTCTGTCCACTGTCTTTTTGAATTTGATTTCAGCCACTGCTTTTGTTTCGTATGCACTTGGTTTTCAGTTTGTGTTCAAGGCAAACACGGAACACAGTCTGAACCACTCGCTCTATGGTGACCAATGAAAGCAGCTGTTCCCGGTGCAAAAAGGAAGCCTGTTCAGGGCATCAGCAGGCTGAGATGTGTGGGAGTTGACTGTTCTGTTTTCTAGGATGGCAAACACTGGCTTTTGTTATTAGGGCAGCTGTGTCTGTCTGCACCCTGGGACACTGCTGTGTGGTCACCAGAACTGAAGACTTCAGTGAGAACGTATTTCTTTAAAAAACGCTTCTTCACACAAAGGCAGATGGGTAACTGAACCTTCTAGAATCAGGTTAGTTTTAGACTTAGTACCAAGCACCATGCGAAACACCAGCCCAGGACTCCTAAAACAGCCTGCTTTTCATGTTATGAGGACTAAAACGCATAAAGTGTTCACAGAAACAGGGTAGTGAAGGATCTGTGAGCTGAGCTCAGGTGAGTTTTTTTTAAACAATTTTTTAGTCGTTTTTCTTAGTGGACAGTAGTGGTACAATTTGGGGATTTTAGTATGACAGCTTCCTGTATGCACACAATGCTGGTAGAGATTATTCATTCTCCACCGTCCTTCCCTGTCCCTTTCCCCTCTATCTTTACCCCCTGTCTCTTCCTAAACATTCCTCTTTTTATTTCCATGTTTTTACTTTAAGAACCTAGATCCTACTCATGAGAGAAAACACATGATATTGCCTTTCTGAGTTTGGCTTATTCAGTAAACTCTGAGGATTTCCAGTTCCTTCTACTTTTTCTGTCAAGGTCTACTTTTTCTCTATGGCTAGATAATATTTAACAAACTATGTATATGTCACATTTTATCTACCCCTTTACCTGTGAATGGGCATGTAGCTGATCTCATAGCTCTGGCATTGCCAATATTGCCACAATCAGCAGGTTTCGTATGAGGGTTACTCCTCTTGTATGCTGAGTGATTCACTTGGGTGAATAACAAGGATGACAGCAGGAGACATACAGTACTATTTTTAGCTTTAAAGATTTATTTCTGAAGTGGATGTATTTGTGTATAAGTGTGTATATATGCATGCTGGTCTGCTCCAGTTTGTGTGCATTTCACTCATGTGGTACTCTCTGAAGCCAGAGAGCATCAGCGCCCTCAGACCTGGAGCTACAGGTGGTTGTGAGCTAGAAACCCAACCTGGTCCTCTGTGAGAATGGGGTGTTGGTTAGCTTTTGGTCAGTTTGACACAAACTGATGACAGTTGGAAGGGAATCTCAATTAGGGAACTGCATGATGGGTGTAATTATGATGGCATTTTCTTGATTAGTAATGGATGTGGGAGGGTCCAGACCACTGTGAGCAGTGCTAACCCTGGGTCTTGCATTGTGGAAGAAGGCAAACTGAGCAAGCCATAAAGAGCAAGCTAGTATGCAGCCTTCCTTTGTGGTTCCTGCCTCTCTCTGTTCCAGTTTGAATTCATACCTTGACTTCCTTAATGATGGACTGTACCAGGATGTATAAGCCAAATAAACCCTTTCCTCCCTAAGTTGCTTTTAGTCCTGGGGTTTATCATAGTAACAGAAAGCAAACTAGGTCAAACAATAAACTCTTAACTACCGAGAGATCTCTCTAGCTCCTCTGTTTAGCTTTTGAGGAGATGCCATACTCATTTCCACAATGGCTGTACCAGTGTACATTTATCAGCAGTGATAAGGGTATCTCCATCCACAATATTCTTGATTTGTTGTCTTTTCTTCTTTAAACCTTTTTTTTTTGGTTTTATATTTATTGATTTTATATATATGAGTGTTGATTGCATGTTTATCTGTGTACCATGTGTGTGGCTAGTGCCTGACGAGGTCAGAAGAGGGCATTGGCTCCCCTGAAATGTGAGTTATGGATGGCTGAGAGCCACCATGTGGATGCTGGAGTCAAATGTTAACTGGTAAACCGTTTCTCTGGCCTCGTCTTCATTCCTATCACTATTTTTCAGTTGGGGTCTCATGTATTCCAAACAGGCCTAGAATTTATTTTATAGCTGAAAATCACTTGAGCTTCTTGTTGCCATGTCCCAAGTTCTGGGCATATAGACATGGACTAGCATGCCCAGTTTATATGATGCTGAGAATTGAGCTCAGCTCTCTGTGCATCCTTCATGAGCACGCCACCAACTGAGCTACATATTCAGTCTTTTTGTTTACTTTTTTTAAAACATAAAAATTTTAAACTCTTTTAGACTTTTATACATGTGTACTGTATTTACATAATTTCCATCTCTACCTCCTAACTTTCCTTGGGTCTTCTGCAAAAAACCTCATAAGTTCTCAACCTCCTCTGTAATTATTGATTTTACAAACACACACACACACACAACTCATAACACACTCACAACATACTCAAACACACTCAAACATACTTACACACACTCACACTGAGTCACCCACACTCACACATATACACTGACACACATGGATAAACACTCACACATACAGACTCACACACACATACTCACACTGACTCATACACTCACACTGACTCATCCACACTCACACACACACTCACAATACACACACAAACACACACACACAAACACATCCTATTGACTCCATTTATATCTGCTCTTATGTATATATGTTTAGGGATGGCCATTTTGGATTGCCTACTATGTCAGGATACTCATTCCTATAGAAGACTGGTCCTTCCTTTCTTAGCAGCCATTGATTGCCTATAGGCCTTCATCCAGGCATGTGTTTTCACTGATATGTCACCCAGTGTTCCCTTATGCAGGTCTTGTTTAGGCAGTGCTATCATTGTCCTATCTAGAGGGTAGTATTAAACAGTGGTCACCTGGTCATCTGGCTCTTACAATCTCTCTGCCCCTTCTTGCATGTTGTATTCTGAACTTTATGTGTAGGAGGTATGCTGTAGATGTGCCAACTGGGTATAGGCTCCCCATGGCCACTATTCTCTTCATTTTGACCAGCTGTAGATCTCCATAGTTGCCTCTGTCTGCTGAAAAAAGAAGCTGCTTTGATGAGGGGTAAGAGCTACAGTTATTTGTGGTTATAAGGATAGGCATGTAGATGATGATTAGAAAATATATTAGCTTAGGTTAATGTCAGTAGTAGGTCCTCCTCTAGGGTCTGTGACCTCTCCTGCAATAGGTTGTTGTCTAGACTTACCATATTAGGCACGAATTCCCTCCTAATGAGCAGGCTTTAAATCTAATTAGACAGTATTGATAATCTCTGAGATAACAGTACCACTACAACCTCTTTGGAGTTATGCTGTTGGGCCAGTCATTGGCTTGTAGGCTTTACAGCTGGTCAGGACTATTGATCGTTTTCTTTCTTGGTTGCTTGCACAGGACTTCTGATACTGTCAGAGCTAGCCTTCAGGGAGGAGGCTCCCAGGTCATTTCTAGCTCAAGTACTCCAAGTCCTGTGTTTGAAGTATGTGATGTCTTCAACAATAGGGTCTTACCTTCAGGTTCTGGGAGGTGACCAAGGACAATGGTAATAAGTAGGATATTTTGTTTTGGGAGTCTGTCTGTTTCCCCTGACAACAACTCAAAGGGATATTTCCATGCCTGGCACTTTGGTTTTTTGTTTCATTAGATAGTCTACAACTCTCCTGGGGCAGGACGCATTGTTACCTGATGTGGTATAACTCCATTTAAACTGTGGTGTGCGTGTGCATGTGCGTATGTGTGCATTTAAGTAAGCTTGTAAAGTATGTATCTTTAGTATTATTTATCCCTCCTCCCTCTCTCCCTCTGCCTCTGCATTACCTGCCTTCCCTGCTTGCCTTCCCCTCTGTCTTCTTAGATCCTGAGACCTACCACTCTCCCCTCTTCATCTTGGCTTCTGCACTTATTACAGGTCATATTATTCATAGCTAGGATCCACAATTAAGACACAGCATTTCGTTTTCTTAATAATGATGATTCTGACTGGGTGAGATGGAGTTTTGGTGTAGTTACGATTTGTGTTTCCCTGTAGGCTAAAAGTGTTGAACTTTTTTTGGGGGGGGTGGTATGTTTATCGACCACTTGTGCTTCTTTTAAAAACTCTTAAGTTCATTTATCCATTTATTGATTAGATTGTTCATTTAGCATTTTGTTCTCTATTCTTTTTATATAGTCTAGGTATTACTCTAGCGTAGGATAATTGCTGTCTATTTCTCCCTTTTGGTAGACTGTCTTTTCCCTTTGATAACTGTGTCTTTTGCTGGGCAGAAGCTTTTATTTGCAATCATTAGTCAATTCTGTTGTTTCAGAACTTTCTGAGTTCTACCAAAACTATGGACTATGCTAATAATGTTTTTCCTAAGGTTTTCTTTAGTAGTTTCAAGTTTTATTAATGTCTTTGATCCACTTAAAATAGATTACTGTACACCATGAGATAGGGTGATAGTTTCAGTTATTACTACATGTGGATGTCATTTGGTCAGGTCGTTTTTCTCCAACATGTGTTTCTGACACCATTGTTAGAATCAGATGGCTGCTTTTATTCCGGCTCTTTCTGGAGTCACTTTTCTGTTCTGCTGGTCTACATACCTAACTTTATACCAGTACCATGCAAGTTTTGTTTCTCTGGCTCTATAGTATAATTTGAAATCAAATATCATAATACCTCCACCATTACTTTTGCTCAGGATTGTTTTGGCCACTTGGGATCAGCTATGCCTCTGTGTGAATTTTAGGATTGGGTTTCCATTTCTGTGAAGTATGCATCTCGGATTTTGGTGGGGATTACACTGAACCCGCAGATTGCTTTCAGTTTTTTTGGCAGTCTTGATTCTTCTGAGCCCTAAACCAGAGTAGTCTTTCCATCTTCCAGGGCCGCCTTCTTCCCTCTGTGCTTTACAGTTCTGCTGTAGAGGTCTTCAGCCTCCTTGGCTAAGCTTATTCCCGGTTTACTTTTGTTTTTTAGGTTCTTGTGAATGAAATGAATTTTCCAATTTCTTTTTCAGCATGTTTGTGGTTGGTATGTAGAAAGCTACTAATTTTCTTCTTGTGTGT
Source organism: Mastomys coucha (assembly GCF_008632895.1). NCBI lineage: Eukaryota > Metazoa > Chordata > Mammalia > Rodentia > Muridae > Mastomys > Mastomys coucha. The sequence continues at coordinate 25,891,719 of NW_022196906.1, read as the reverse complement.
TGATTTTGTATCCTACTATGTTGGTTCAACTAACTATTCATTAGACCTAAGCATTTTGGTACAGACATTAGGATCCTTTCAGTATAGCATCATAATGCCTGCAAATAAGGATGATATGATCTCTTCATTTCCTATTAATTCTCCCTTCATTTCCCTATGTTGGCTTACCGTTTTGGATAAGAGTTCAGTTAGGATGTTCAGTAAGAGAGCAGATAGTCTGACCCCTGATTTTATCTAGAGTAGACACTGTCTCACTATTGACTTTAGAGGAAACGCTTTCAGTTTTTCCCCGGCTGTGGTTTGCTGCATGCAGTCTTTATTATGCTCAGGCGAGATGCTCTTCCTCCTAGTGTCCTTGGATACTTAATTTTGTCAAAGGCTTTTGCTGCATCTATTGATATGACTGTGTGATTGTTGTCCATGATTCTGTGTGCTCTTTACAGTTATCAATCTGCAAGGGCTGGTCTGCCTTTGCTTCCATTAGGAAAACACTTTGATCGAGTGTTCTGGATCTCTATCTGACTTTGGTGTCAGTAATGCTTGCCCCACAGGATGAGCTTGGAAATCTCCCTTACACTTGTGTGCAGTGTGGCAGTTTGAGGAGCATTGCTCCTGCTGCTTCTTCCTTAAAGATCTTGTAGAATTTAGCAATGGATCCATTCAGTCCTGGCCTGGCCTCTGATGGGAGACATTTTATTAGTGCTTCACTCTCCCTGCTTGTTACTGTTTGTTTATATTGTTAATGTCTTCTTGGTTCAGTATGATCACTGAAATGTATGTCTAGAAATGTCATGAATTATTCTGGGTATTTCAACCATTACAATATAATTTAAAAGGTTCTCTAAAATTTAAGATATTTTAATATTTAAAACATTAAAATATTAATTATTTAATCATATTAATATATATATATATATATATATATATATATAATTCCCTAAGTTAAAAATATTTCCTAAAAAAGTCTCCTGGATTTCATTGACATGTTATAATACCCCCTTTGTCTTTAAATATTAATTTGGATCTGTTGCGCTTATTGATTTTATTTATCTTTTCAAAGAACCAATTTCTTGATTTATTGATTCTTTTTATTCTTTTCTTTAATTACTTTCTGACATGATCCTTATTATATTTTTAAATCTACTAATTTTGAATTTGGCTTGCTTTTGTTTTTCTAAGTCTTAGAGGTGCATCCTTTTTTTTTTCTTTATTTACATGTAAATTTTTCCATTCCTAGTTTCCCCTCCAAAAAACAAAGAAACAAACAAAAACAACAAAAACAAACCCCTGTTGCCTCCCCCCTCCCCATGCTTGCCACCCTACCCTCTCCCACTTATTGGCCCTGGAATTCCCCTACACTGGGGCACAGAACTTTCACAGGGCCGAGCTCTTCTCCTCCTATTGATGATCAAATTGCAATAGAGGTGCATCCTTAAGTTATTTACTTGAGATATAATATGTTAATTTTGACCCTCACAGCTATGAACTTCCCTCTCACAACACCTCCTTTGGATTCCAAAGGTTTACCTAAGTTGTTTCCATTTATAGTTGATCCTAAAGATTAAAAAATAATTACTTTTACTTTTGTGTATGTAATTATGCATGTATATATACCTGTTTGTGTATGTGGGTGTGTGCATGCCACAGTATGTACATGTAGAAGGCAGAGATAGCTTTGGGTATTAGGCCGTCTCTGCCTTTTTGAGGCAGGACTTCTCTCTGGTCCGCTATAGCTCTCTATATTCCAGGATAGCTTAGCAGGGTTCTCCTGTCTCCACTTTCCAGCTCGTGGTAGGAGTGCTGGAATTGTAGACACACGATATCACACCTGGCTTTTACATTACCTTCTCTGCTCTTCATCTTCGAAGTTTATAGGTTGTTAAACTAAGATGTTTTGACTATTTACTAATTCTCATTTGCTTATCTAATTTACTAGTAAGCATTATTTTATGATCTCTCTTACTTGGTGTCTCTTTCTCCCTCTTTTACATTTAGTGTTCTCTTAAGCTTCGCCTGCACCACTTATTCACTGTTCCTATGGTAGCTTGTGCCTACCATAGAAATTATTTCTACTTTGATGTTGAAGGACCGTTTTTCTGGATATAGTAATCTGAATTGCCAAAGGCTTGAAATATATCAGTTTTTCAGCTTAAAAGGCATCACATGTCATGGCCTCCTGGCCTTTGGGATTTCTGCCAAGAAGTCTGCTGTTATCCTTAAGTTTGACTTATGAGTAACTTGGCCTTTCTCTCTTGAAGTTTTTATTGTTGTGTCCTAACAGCATTTATTTTTTATTGTATTTATTTATTAATTTTTTAATTTTTTGAGATTGTAATTTAATTACATTTCCTCCCTCCTCTTTCTTCCCTTTAAAATTTAGAGCCCAAACCCCTCCCATATACCCACCCCTTCTCACTCCCCTTGAGATTCATAACCTCTTTTTTCATTAATTGTTACTACAGACATATATTGTATAGTGTCTTACTTAACGTTGCTATTGATATGGGGAAAAACCATTACCAAGAGCAAGTTAGGGAGGAAAGGACTGTTTGGCTTACATTTCCATCCTACTGTTGACATCATCGAGGGAAGTAAGGACAATAAATCAAACAGGGCAGGAACCTGGAAGCAGAAGCTGATGCAGAGGCCATGGAGGATGCTGCTTACTGGCTACCTCCTCATGCCTTGCTTATCCTATGTTCTTATAGAACCCAGGACCACTATCCCAGAATTAGCACCATTCACAATGGGCTGGGTCCTTCCCTATCAATCACTAATTAAGAAAATGTCCCACCAGCTTGCCTACAGCCTGATCTTATAGAGGTCATTTCTTAATTGAGGTTCCCTCCTCTCAAATAACTTTGGTTTGTGGCAAGTTGACATAAAACTAGGATATACAACACACACACACACACCTTACCCAATATAGCATGTTGAGCCCATATAATTTTTCTTATGTGTTTGTTCTCGGGCTGACTGTTTGTCACTGGACAAACAATTGTATTCTTCCCTGGGGAGGACCACCTCTTCCACCGCTGACAAGTCTACTCAGTTGCCTGTGGTTCCTCAGGCATCACTGAGGCCTCCTGGGCTTTTCCCTGGTGAGCTTGGCATGTCCTTGGTGTCATCTTTGTTGAGCTCATCTTTGAGTGGTCATTTAAACTATTGAATCACACGATCATTTCTATTTAGGATACTAAATGCTTCCTGTACTTAAAAGTTCAAATCTCCACCAAGATTTGCAAAAATTTCTCCTATAATTTCTGTGCCTTTATTCTATGTTCTGGCTCCCTTTCCTAAACCAAGATTAAACATTTTGGTATTCTTTCTTTTACCTGGCTGAATCTTTTGGTGATCTAACCACTTAGTTTTTGAAATTTGTTTTGTTGAACTTTTTATTTCCTGGGCTTTATTTTACCTGTCTCTTTGCTGAAATTTTCTCCGTCTTCCAGTCTCTGTACCTTCAAATTCCAACAACCAGACTGGAAAAATCCAGTGATCTAGTATAAACCTGACCTTAGAGCTCCGAGTCCTGCACAGAAGCAAACCACAAATGACAAAGAGGCCAGCCCATCAGTCAAGAGCTCCCAGCTCTCCACCGGGTGTCCTTGTGAGTAGGGCCACTGGCCCCCACAGCACAAGCTTTCTGCCACCTACAGTTCTCAGCAGTTCCAGGCTCAGCTCTTTCCCCATTCCATAACTGTATCTCTTAGTATTTCTTACCCATATATTGTGGCAAATTGTCTCAATGCTCTTTGATATCCAACTGTTGCATGTTTGTAAGTCCTCAGAAAGCTCCATCTCAAACAATGAGCCCTTTCACAAGATGATATCTCATTATACACTCTGAGATACAAGGGCCAGTGCAAGAACATCTTTGTCCAATGCCAGCCTGCCATGCCAAGGAAGTCACATTCATGTCAACTACTAGATTTAAGGCTTCTCTTGTGGCCAGGCTGGTGAGTGTGTTGCTGGGCAGACTGGCTTCCTCTGTGGTTGTGGCTTTGGGTTCTCTCCTCACCCTGCACAGAGGAATGACTGGCTGTTGCCTACTTTTCTCTGCCTCATTTTTCATATTTGAGTCATACTTATATTGATAACAGTAATGATTAAAAGTTTGTAAGTCTGACAAAGATGTTCTTCTTTAATTTTACCATTGTTAGCTTTCAGAAGAAGCCAGCTCAATTTTTGCAAGGTGTATTAGGAAAATATAGCTAGTATTGCCCTGGGATAAAGGACTGAGCCTAAGAACAAGTATGTCTCCTATGTTTCTTTTTTTTTTTTCTTCTTAAGCTTTTCTTTTTTTCTTGTTTTTTAAAAGATTTTTTTATTTTCATTTCAAATTTTATCCCCTTCCCTGGTTTCCCCTCCACAAACCCCCTATCCCATCCTCCATCCCCCTGCTCACCAACCCACCCACTCCGCTTCCCTGTCCTGGCATTCCCCTACACAAGGACATAGAACCTTCACATGACCAAGGGCCTCTCCTCCTATTGATGACTGACTAGGCCATCCTCTGCTACATATGCTGCTGGAGCCATCAGTCCCACCATGTGTACTCTTTGGTTTGTGGTTTAGTCCCTGGGAGCTCTGAGGGTACTACTTAGTTCATATTGTTGTTCATCCTAAAGGGCTGCAAACCCTTCAGCTCATTGGGTCCTTTCTCTAGCTCCTTCATTGGGGACCTTGTGCTCAGCCAATGGTTGGCTGAGAGCATCTGTCTCTGTATTTGTCAGGCATAGGCTCCTGTTAGCAAGCACTTGTTGGCTTCCACAATAGTGTCTTGGTTTGGTATCGGTATATGGGATGGATCTCCAGGTGGGGCATTCTCTGGATGGCCTTTCTTTCAGTCTCTGCTCCACACTTTGTCTCTGTATATCCTCCCATGGGTATTTTATTCCCCCTTCTAAGAAGGACTGAAGTATCCACACTTTGATCTTCCTTCTTCTTGAGCTTCATGTGGTATGTGAATTGTGTCTTGGGAAAAGATCTTTGCCAATCCTACATCTGATAGAGGGCTAATATCCAACATATACAGAGAACTCAACAAGTTAGATTCCAGAGAACCAATAACACTATTTAAAAATGGGGTACAGGGCTAAACAAAGAATTTTCAACTGAAGAATATCAAATGGTTGAGAAGCACCAAAAGAAGTGTTCAACATCCTTAGCCATCAGGGAAATATAAATCAAAACAATCCTGAGATTCCACCTCACACCAGTCAGAATGGCTAAGATAAAAAACTCAGGTGACAGCAGATGCTGGCAAGGATGTGGAGAAAGAGGAACAGTCCTCCATTGCTGGTGGGATTGCAAGCTGGTACAATCACTCTGGAAATCAGTTTGGCAGTTCCTCAGAAAATTGGACATAGTACTACCTGAGGACCAAGCTATACTACTCTGGGCATATACTCAAAAGATGCTCCAACATATAATAAGGGCACATTCTCCACAATGTTCATAGCAGCCTTATTTATAATAGCCAAAGGCTGGAAACAACCCAGATGTCCCTCAACAGAGGAATGGATACAGAAAATATGGTACATTTACACAATGGAGTACTACTCAGCTATTAAAAACAATGAATTCATGAAATTCTTAGGCAAATGGATGGAACTAAAAAATATCATCCTGAGTGAGGTAACCCAATCACAAAAGAACACACATGGTAGGCACTCACTGATAAGTGGATATTAGTCCAGAAGCTTGGAATACCTATGTTTCTTTTTATCTATGGATGTCTCCATATTGTCTCTTAAGTCCTTTTCTGATTTGTGAATCAGACACATTGTTTCCATGGATGTATGAGCTTTAACTGTTGGTTGTAGGTGTCAGTGTGAATTCATTTGTCTCTAAAAACAATTGTTTCTTAGCTCTGCCCTTTGAAAAATGAAAGTAATAATGGTTAACCCAGTAGCACCTGAATGGTCCTCCCTAAAATCTCTCCCCTCCAAATAATAACTAGAACTCTTAGAGAAATGTCTTATCCCAGATCTAGGATGGGACTTTTCTAAGTCTGGCTTGGAATGTCTTGTTAGGCCAGAAAGCAGTGGGGTTGTAAAATACCAGGAGGCCATACCAAAGGAATGGGGCACACGGGAGCTGGGTTCCAGAGGCTGTCATTCACTAAAGCAGATGATGTAAGTTGGAACCAGCAAAAATTATAACCATGAGCTGAAGTACACTGGATATGCACAAGTTCATGTATTCAAAATATAAAATGAACTCATCCCCTGTAGATCAATAATAAGAAACTAACTCATGCTTTTGAGAACCAATAAAGAGAAAACAAGAAGCACTTATCTTCTAGGAAAGATGCTTCTCCATAGCTAAATAGATGGTTCAGAGAGCTGTGCCCGAAGAAGCTAAGTGAATGAGAAATGGTTTGAGCAGTGACCATCAAGGACTATCAAAGCCACGGGGAGATAATCAGGCTTTAACTGTCCCAGCAAAAGTGTACAGCATCACTTATGAAGAATTCCTGCACAATAGAAACCAAACTAGAAATCTGATCAAACTTCTAGATGGAAAAGTCAATGCAAATAATACAAAAGGATGGGGGGGGGGTGTTAAAACAGGCTCCAGAGACACAGCCAGCAGAATCTGGACAGCCTTTCTAATGCCAGAGTAAGTCATCCTTGATGTCTGGACAGGTTTCTTTTCTGTTGCTATAACAAAATATTGCATGGGTTTTTTATGGATAAATAAAATTTAGCTTCCAGCTTTGGAAGCTGAAATGCAAATATCAGGCTCATTTGAGGGCCTTTCCTGCCTCTGTTACCTCCTGGAGGATGGCAGGGAGTAAAAGATCACCAGACAAGAAGCCAGAGGGCAATCAGAGGCCCAAATTCATTGGCCTGAGATCAGTTATCACAATGGCCTAATAGTGGGCTCTACTTCTTAAAGTTTTATTTATCACTTTCACACCACGAAATTTCCAGTAGAGTTTGGAACTGGAATTGGGGACTGAATTTCCAACTGGAAATCATAACATATATGCAGAGGCCCTGGTGCAGACCTAGGCAGGCCCTGTGTATGCTGCTCAGTCCCTGTGAGTTCAGTGAGCTATGATCATGTTTATTTAGAAGGCTATGTTTTCTCAGTGTCCTCCATCTCCTCTAGCTCTTACATACTCTCTGTCTCCTCTTCTATGAAGGATTCTCTGAGCCCCAAAGGGAGGGTTTGATGGAGATTTCCCGTTTAGACCTGAGTCTTCCAAGGTCTCTCACTTTTTGCATAATGTCTGGCTGTGGGTCTCTGTATGTGTTCCTATCTGCTGCAGGAGGAAACTTCTCTGGGAATGACTGAGCACGGCACTGATCTATTGAGTATAAAAGAGTGTCATTAGGAGTCATTCTATTACCACATTTTCTTTTCCTTCTTTCTTCCCCCTCTCTTTCTTTCTTTTCTTAACAGTAGGTTTTAATTTTACCTTAGGTTCCTGGACTATCTAGTCTCAGCTTCTTGGTCACCCACTCTGTGTCAGGTATGGGTTCCATCTCATGGAGTGAGCCTTAAGTCAAATTAGATATTGATTGGTTATTCCCACCAGCTTGGTGCCATATTTTGCAGGAAGGACAACATTGTAATGATTAAAGGGGTTGTGGCTGGGTTGGTGTTTATGTTTCTTCTTTGGTAGTGTGCTGAGTACCTTCACATACCAAAGATACTAGGATGTAGGGGTGAAGGCTCTTTGTAGGCACAAGTTTGACTTTGCCATGTTAAAGGAGTATTGTAGATATTGTCTTCGGCCAAGTGTGACCTTTCTGTCAGTTTGTAGAGAGCAGCCCATTGTCTTGGCAACAGAATGACTTGTTTGGGGATTCTCACAGACCCCTTTGGCCAACAACTCAATGAGATGTAACCCAATTCTAGTATTGGAAACTTCATTTGGTGACAAGAGATGGTATCCAGGACTCTGTCTTCCCATTATTTGGTGACTTCATTAAGTTCACCCTCATATATGTATATATTTTAGAAAGATCCTACTGTATTAGGTCTCCATACTTCCTTCAAATGGCCTTTAATTTTAGTTCTCTCTCCCCTGTATTCCCACCATTTCCCTATCTTCTCCTACTCCTCCATCAATCCTCTTGTTCTAGAACCCCCCTCATCCATCTGTAGCTATCCTATTTCTCTTTCCTAGCAAGGTCTATCTGGTCCCTTACTCTGTGCCTACCCTCTGTGGTTCTGCAGATTGTAGCTTGGTTATCATTGACCTAACAGTTAATATCCACATATAAGTGAATATGTGCCATATTTGTCTTTCTAGGTCTGGAAAATCTCACTCAGGGTGATTTTTTTCCCCTCCATTTACCTACAAATTTCATGATGCCATTGAACATTCCATTGTGTAAATGTACCACATTTTCTTTATCCATTTTTCTGTTGAGGGACATCTGGGTTGTTTCTAATTTCTGGCTATCATGAGCAGAGCAACAGTGAATAGTTTCATAAGAACTTTTAGCTCTTTCCATTTTTAAGTTTATGAATCCTATAGCCATTCTCAGACATCACCAGAACCTCCACTCGATCCATAGGTGAATTTCCTCAGACAATTAGCTTTGTCTTTTTTCCTCCAAATTCACACTAGATTCTACATCCTGCTGGTATCCCTTTTATATTTTTGCCATCACTGTCTGCAGAGGGAGTCTGGTTGCTCTGGAGAAAAATCACATGAGGAATAGACACAGTTACCTATTCACGATGATTGCCTTCTGTCACACCCTAACACTTTCTGGAAATTGTTTTTCTGCTTAAGAAAACTTTGCCTTCTGTCTGCAGTGATTAGTTCACACTCCACCTCATATTCAGCAGATTATTTTGTTTCTAACTCTTCATTAAAAAAATAGATGAGACTCCTTCAATTTCCTGTTTCAAAACCTGCACGTAGTTATCTCTGCGTCCCTGCTTTCTTTCCCTCCTCCTGTTGCTAAAAGGAGTTCTTTCTCTTTGTAAAACTATTTTTTCCACCTGTGTGTTGGATGCCCCTTTCTCAACTTCTGTAAACTTACCATAGAGATTGCAACTTTTAATTCACTCCTCTTTAATCTCCATGCCTACTTCAGAAGTTATTATTTTTAAATAGTTTTACAGAGGGATAATTGACATACAATAGACTGTAAATATTGCAGGTGTATAATTTGACAGGCTTTGACATATACACATAAAAGCCAACACCAAAATCAAGATAGTGAATGCATCCAACATCTCAAAAGGTTTCTTCATGCCCCTTTTTAATCCCTTTCTCTAGCTCCTCCCTGCCTGTCATCCTCAAATAACCACTGATCTGTCTTCTGTCATTATAGATTAGTTTGCTTTCTAAAGATTTATAGAAGTGAATCATGCTCTATGTACTTTTTGTCTGGCTTCTTTAAGTCAGTGTAATTATTTTGAGGTTCATGTTGTTTATAATAAATCATTTTTATTGCTAAGTAACATTCTAAAGTATATAGAAGCAAAATTAATTTATCCATTTACCAGTTGATGGACACTGGAGGTGTTTCCATTTTCATGCCATTATGGATGAAGCTTGTATGGATATTAATTTACTACCTGCATTCTTTTCTCATAGGTAAGTACCTAAAAATGGCAGGTCATTGTGCAATTCTTGTTTAACTTCTTACAAATCTGCTAAACTGTTTTCCAAAGTGGTTGTACTAGTTTTCATTCCTACTCAACAGTGTGAGACTTCCTGCCCTCTGTATTTGCACTAACACACCATAGTCACTCTTTCTACCTGTAATTTATAGGTCCATACTAGTTTTTAGTCATGGTTTTTATCTTATTTTATTTTTGAGACAAGATCTCATTTTGTAGCCATGACTGGTCTGGAACTCACTATGTAGTCCTGACAGGCCTCAAAGTAGCAGCCACTTGCCTGCTCTACTTCTAGAGTGCTGGGATTAAAGTTGTATGCCACTATACCCAGCCCACTTACTGTGTGCTTGTTTTGATACATATTGTTATTATATTATTTTCAATTGAATTTTTCATACATTTTGATCATTTTCCCTCCCCCAAATCCCTTCAGATACATTCTACCTCTCTACTAACCCAACTTTATCAATTTTATCTCTGTCACTCTTTCAAAGAAATAAAAAAATCCACAAAAATAGAAATAAAGACAAACAGGAAAAAATCAGTAAAACACGAAATACACAAGCAAAACAAAACAAAACGTCCATCCCCCAAAATGCATAAAGGTAATTTTGTGTTGTCTGGGTACTCCTGGGCATAGTCCCCACCCTAGAGTGTAGTTTATATACCCAGTGACACGCCATTGGAGAAAACTGATTTTGCCCTTTACCAACAAGTATTAGTTCCAAATAGCTTCTACTTCCCATTTTCAGTGCTGGAACCCTATCTGGATTGAAGCTATGCATGGGTCCATACTTATGTGAGGTCATATGTGCACCAGTCCTGTCGTGTATGGAAGACACTGTTCCTTTGGAGTTTTCTGGGGTTTTTTTAATTGCATTATGATAAGAAAAGTTACATGATTTCAATTTATCCGAATTTGTTAACATTTAAAAACATATTTTAAGTAAATAGAATTAAATCACATTCTTGTTTTCCTTTTGTACCTCAACCCTCCCAGAAACCCCCCTTCACTACCTACAATATCTTTTTCTGTCATATTCCTTAAAGTTTATAAAATATTATAACAATAAAAATGAGTATTATAAAAGTTGTTTGATATAAAACAACAATCAATTTAACAGTCTTATGTAGATGTTTGTCTACGGCAATACTGAAAATACATACATTTTTCTCAATATAAATTTTAAATAACTCCAAATGTATTAACTGTATATCTCAAAATAATACATCACTACTAGTATTTTCTTAAATGAATATAAATATATAAAGTGTTTTTGTTTGTTTGTTTTGTATTTAGTAGAGCTTAAAATCTTGGCTCTTACTGTGGTAACTTGATACGAGTTACAAATGTCAAGCAAAGCATTCAGTCTTACTCTTTGTTGTTCTCTTACAAGCCCCCTCTCAATTTAATTGTCACATTTCTTGTGGGTATATAAATACTTTTAAAATATGTAAGCTGTTCTGAAAACCATAGTATAGTGTAAAAACATGAAACAAACAATACTACTAATAGAGAGGCTGAGATAGGAGAAGCAAGATTTCAAGACCCTTATGTTGTACACAGCAAGACACTGTCATGAACGAACAAGCTGAAAGTGTATATGGATTGTATAATATTGGACCTCTTTCTCCAATTACCAAATTAGAGAGACCATTGGATGACAATCAACAAGTTGCTAATTCCTCATGTTTTTGGATTTCAATTGATTAGGATATGTTGGTAATATTAATTTTCATATTAAGATATTAAGAAAAAGTAATTGTTACTTCCTGTTGTTTTTGTTGTAGGAGGTGGAATTAGGATTGTGTGGATTTGTTGAAAGATTACTTTCTTGCTTCTTCTAGGGTGTAGTTTCGCCCCCTATGTTGATGTTTTTTTTTTTTTT
>NW_022196906.1:25841510-25879940 GCF_008632895.1 Mastomys coucha | reverse complement strand
AGCTTTCATAGTCTCTGGTGAGAAGTCTGGTGTAATTCTTATAAGCCTGCCTTTATATGTTACTTGACCCTTTTCCCTTACTGCTTTTAAAATTCTTTCTTTCTTTAGTGCATTTGGTGTTTTTATTATTATGTGTTGGGAGGAATTTCTTTTCTGGTCCAGTCTATTTGGAGTTCTGTAGGCTTCTTGTATAATCATGGGCATCTCTTTCTTTAGGTTAGGAAAGTTTTTTTCTATAGTTTTGTTGAAGATATTTACTGGCCTATTACATTGGGAGTCTTCACTCTCTTCTATACCTATTATCCTTAGGTTTGGTCTTCTCATTGCATCCTGGATTTCCTGGATGTTCTGGGTTAGGAGCTTTTTGCTTTTGCATTTTCTTTGACTGTTGTGTCAATGTTTTCTATGGTGTCTTCTGCCCCTGAGATTCTCTCTTCTATCTCTTGCATTCTATTGGTGATGCTTGCATCTACAACTCACGATCTCTTTTTATTTCCAGGGTTGTCTCTCTTTCTGATTTCTTTATTGTTTCTACTTACATTTTTAGATTCTGGATGCTTTTGCTCATTTCCTTCACCTGTTTGATTGTGTTTTCCTGTAGTTCTTTAAGGGATTTTTGTGTTTTCTCTTGAAGGGCTTCTAGCTGTTTACCTGTGTTCTCCCTGTATTTCTTTGAGGGAGTTATTTATGTCTTTCTTAAAGTCCTGTATCATCATCATGAGAAGCGATTTTATATCTGAATCTTGCTTTTCTGTGTGATGATATGTCCAGGACTTGCTATGGTGGGAGTATTGGGTTCTGATGATGCCAACTAACCCTGGTTTGTGTTGCTTATATTCTTACGCTTGCCCCACATCATCTGCTTATCTCTAGTGCTGCCTGCTCTTGGTAAATCTTACTGGAACCTATCCTTCCTGTGATCCTGGTTGTGTCAGAACTCCTCAGAGTCAAACTGTCTCTGTTATCCTGTGATTCTGGGATCCTGTGACCCTGGGCTTCTTAGAGCACCTAGGAGTGGAGCTTCTTCTTGGTGTTTTGGGACTGGCTGCAGAGTTTACACCCAGGGTCTGCTCAGGGCACAGGGTGGCCCAGACAGACTGGAAGAAATCTGAGCCACTGGGCTGGCAGAGTTCCAGTGTGCCTGGGATCTGCTGGTTCCAGTTACTCCTGGTGTTGGGACAGATGTTGTGCCCTCCTCACTTGTGATCCTGGGCATGTTATAGTGCCTGGGAGTGGAGCTTCCTCTGGGTTTTGTGGGACTGGCTGCAGAGCTTGCACCCAAGGTCTGCTCGGGGCACAGGCTGGCCCAGACAGACTGGAAGAAATCTGAGCCACTGGACTGGCGGAGTTCCTGTGTGCCTGGTCCCACTGGGCCCAGTTACTCCTCGTGTTGGGACAGATGTTGTGTCCTCCTTATCTCTGATCCTGGGCATGTTATAGTGCCTGGGAGTGGAGCTTCCTCTGGGTGTTGTGGGGCTGGAAAGAATCTGAGCCACTGGGCTGGTGGAGTTTCTGTGTGCCTGGTCCCGCTGGTCCCAGTTACTCCCGGTATTGGGACAGATGTGTCTTCCTCATCTCTGATCCTGTGCATGTTAGAGTGCCTGGGAGTGGAGCTTCCTCTGGGTGTTGTGGGACTGGCTATGGAGCTTGCACCCAAGATCTGCTCAGAGCACCGGCTGGCCCAGACAGACCAGAAGGAACCTGATCCTTTAGAGTTTTCAATCACCTCTGGCCATTAGAATCTTTCTGTGTCCTGTTCTTCATAGATCCCTGAGCCCTGAGGGATTGGAAACAGCTTAGACGTCCAGCAACTGAGGAATGGATAATTAAAATGTGGTATATTTACACAAGGAAATACTATCCAGGTATTAAGAAAAATGAAATTATGAAACATGCAATAAATGAATGAAGCTATAAAAGAATCATCCTCAATGAGATAACCCAGACCCCAAAATACAAATATTGCATGTTTTATACGTAAGCATTAACTTTTAAGCTTTTGAGATATATGCTACAATCTGAATAACCACAGTGATTAGGTAAGGCATCTACTAAAGGAGTAGAGAAAAGAGGGGAGTCTCCCAAGGAAGGGGAAATAAAATATAGTGTTATGGAGAAATAGAGGGAAAACTAAAATAGAATGGTTAAATAGGGGAAGGGAATGGAAAGAAGGATAATGGAAGGAATATTGGGAGAAGCAACTAACTCTAATGGACGTTTGAAAAACCACATAGAAATCTTTAGAAAACGTGTGTGTGTGTGTGTGTGTGTGTGTGTGTGTGTGTAAGGAGTCATCAAATAATAGGGGAGATAATGTCTCAACTAGACATCTTATAAAGCCAAATGAAACTTCATGTGCCAGGAATGGATTACATTTTATTGAGACATTAGCCAAATGGCTCCCAGAAATACCCCAAACATCACAGGTTATTGCCATGGATATTGGTTATTCTCTACAACATGATGGTAAGACTCCATTGCTGAAGACCACACTCACTTATATTGTTTAGCAAGCAGAAGCCAAACTGGTGCCTAACTAGATGCTTCACTCTTATTAGCATTCATAGTGCTCAGGGGTACTCTGCATGCTACTGGAGGAGAAAGGTGATTGTAAATATCACCCAGACATAAACCCTGATACCTGTAACAGTGTCCTGCCTGCAAACTAGACTGATGTAACAGTGGCACACATGTTATAGCAATAGCTACCTATTTTTAAACATTGGATTTAAGGTCCACTTCATGAGATGGAACCCATCTTTGACACTGCTAAAGGGGCCAAGATCTGAGACCTGTTAGATCACTGGCCTAAATGAAAATGTAGTGATATTATTTGGCTACAGAAACACAGTAATAAAATGACTCCTAATGACATTCTGTTTACCCATACAGAGCATTGCTCAACCCTAAAGCAGAGAAACTTCTTCTTGAAGTAGATGAGAATTAACGGTCTTCCAGTTGGACAATATGTCTCTACATTTGCAGTCTTTAGAGCACTCCTAATGAGGTTTTAATATGTATTTCCTTAATGAATACTTGTGCTGAATTTCTTTCAGATGGTTATCAGCTATCTGTTTATCTTACTTTGTAAAATGTTTGGTCCAATTTTAACTGAATTGTTTTCTTATCATTAAAATTTTAGAGGTTTTCTCATATTCTGTACTCAAGAGATCAGGCATGACGTTTATAAATACTTTTATCTTTTTCATTTATTCATCAGTATCTTGATAAACAGATGCCTCATAATTTATGGATTGTAACTTTCATATCAAATATAAAACATTTTTGTCTTACTCAAGGTCACTAAGATTTTTTTTTCATGTTTTCTTCTAGGAATCTTAATGTCATAGATCTTACATTTTGCCTTTGGTTTACAAGTTAGATTTGTATAAGGTACAAAGAAGATACCAAAGTTCTTGCTTTCTAGTCTTTCTTTTTTTGAATATTGATATCCAACTGTTATAAAGTTTATCCTGTGACCACTAAGTACTTTTAGATTTTTTTTCAAAAAGTCAGCTGTCCATAATATGTCTAGAGTACCTATTCTCTTTCACTGGTCTGTTTTTATCATTGTACCAACATCACATTGTATTAATAATAAGCATTGCACTACAGTAACATTTCTCCTCTCTGTTGTTGTTGTTGTTGTTGTTCTTCTTCTTCTTCTTCTTCTTCTTCTTCTTCTTCTTCTTCTTCTTCTTCTTCTTCTTCTTCTTCCCCCTTCCCCTTCCCCTCCTCTTCCTCCTCCTCCTCCTCCTTTTCTTCTTCTTCTTCTTCTTCTTCTTCTTCTTCTTCTTCTTCTTCTTCTTCTTCTTCTTCTTCTTCTTCTTCAACAGGAAAGTTATTTAAGTTCTTTGAACACGTAAACAGGAGATGACTTGTTTATGCACTTTCTGTACAAGTGTGAAGACCTGAGTTTAGACCACCACAACCCAGGTAAATGCTAGGTCCATGTAGCAGCTTACCTGTAATCTCAGCATGCAGGAAAAGAGGCAGGGGTCTCTGAATCAATCTAACTAGCTAGACTAGTCATACCTATGAACTGTGGGTTCAATCAAGAGACCTGCCTAAGAGAACAATGGAGAAAGGTACTGAAGAAGGTGCCAAACATTGACTTTAGGCCTCCACATGTGCATGCACATGCACCCATATGTATGCACACCCATACACCTATGCTCTGAGTTCTCTGAAACATATGTAGTCTCTCTTGGGTCAGCTTCCCTTAATGCCTGCTGCTTTCCTACAGTGCAGGGCTGGCTCTTGTTTGAACAGGGCTACCTATGAAAGTGATTTCTGGTTCATAAACATAGATATTAGAGGCTGTTGCTACCATGCACCAAAGATGCTAGGTCACTTCTTAATATGTGTGCAGAACTAGGCATTACCCATGTAGTGCTGGCTTTGCAGGCACTATATTATAAGAGTTATAGCATTATTGAGAGTTGTATCTAGGCTCCGAGAAAAAAATCCAAGGATGACATATATATATATATATATATATATATATATATATATACACATATATACATATATACACATATATATGTATATATATATTAGAATATATGTGCATTAGTATTGCTTTGTTAATTTATACAATATTGGTAAGAGTTTAACTGCAAAGACATTTAATATACAGATAAATTGAAGTAGTCATATGGTTTGATTGTGACATTTCCTCCCATAGACTGATCTTTGAAAACTTGGTTTTGGGAGGCCATGGAATCTTTGAGATTCTGGAATACCTAGAAGAAGTGCGCTACTGGGGACAGATTTTGAAAGCTTACCAGTCTCCAGTTCTTTCCAAGCTCTTTGCTTCCTCATATGCCCAGATATAACAATCCATGCAGCAAGCTCCCACCACCATGGACAGAGCCATCTGAACCCACATACCTTTTTCCACCACAATGAATGAAACAATACATCCTAAAACTACTATCAAAAACCCTTATTTTAACTAAATTACTCTCTCAGACATTTTTAAAATTTTGTTTTGTGTTTGTCACAGTGGTACAAACTTACTGAGGGAGAAAATTGTTGTCCAGAAGTGGGGCCATTGCTGCAATGCACAACAGCACGTGAGTCCTAAGCCTCTAAGAACTGGTTTACAGGAGGAATGTGGAAATGTGGTTAGAGCTTACTGACCCATTCTAGTGGGAGTTTGGAAGCATATAGTACCTATAGAAATGAGGACAGTAAAGATTGTGCTAGTGTTCTCAGGCAGAAGCAGGGAGTTAAGAAGAAATTCAGTGGAGGCTATTTACATTACGTTATGGTAAGAAATCTTATATTTTGTCCAGGGTCTGAAAATTTGAGATTCATTTTAAAAAATAACTAAATAATTAATTTGGCCGAGGAAAAATTAAATCAGGACAGATTTAGATTGTGGTAAGCTCCTACTTGCTATTCCCAGTCAGATTTATCATGAGACTTTAAAGCAAAAATGGAGCATAAAAATATAAAAGATGTGGAGCTTGGCAAGGAAAAGAACATGCAGGTATTTCAAAGAGCATACAACTTGGTTGTAGTAGTTAAAGAGATTAGTGTTAAAGACTCACCCCAGACTTAACTAGGATAACAGCTAAAGTGACTTTAGGGTAAGACCCCATCCAGTGATGATTCCAAGGTATATAAAAAAATGTGATTTAATTAGAAAGGGGAGTCTTTTTGACAAAGAGAGCCTCCAGGGCACCTTTTTGAATAGGGATACTAATGGAAGCAATTTTCCTGGTTTGTCCACATAGACACTCATAGGCCATTGCCAATATGCATCAAAATCAGTAGGCTACTTCTCAACCTATCAGCAGAACTAGACACTGTCTATGTAGTGCTCCCTTTGCAGGAACCAGAACACAACAGTTACAAAGCCACTGAAGGCAGTATCAAGATTCCAGAAAAAAAGGCAATGGTGACAGGCAATCCATGGTAGGGTGAGATTCTCTGAAGAAAGATCCTACAGTGCAAATGTATAAAGCTGTGAGAATAAACCTCAAGATTCAACAGATAAATCAGAGTGATAGAAATATCAGGCATGTAGTACATTTCCCCATGAAAGCTGCAGGCATTGAGTGGAGCAGGCCCGAGAGAGAGGCCATGTGTAGTGCAAGGAACAGAAATGGAGTTATCCAAGCCCATCATGTCCTAGATAATGCTGCACGAACCTCAGACACTGGACATTTTATGCTGGGTTTGATGTCTACCCTGTTGTACTTTGAGTTTGCTTTGGTCTTGTCTATCCTTATTCTCCCTCTATCCCTCCCTTTGGGGATGGGAATATTTACTATGTGACATTATATATTGAAAGCATGTCCTTTGACTTTACAGGAATCCACAGGTAAGAGTTTACCTTGAATCTCAGAAAAACCTTTGAACTATTGAACAGTATTGAGTCTGTTAGGAAAAGTTCTTCTCAAGTTGTCTTAAGTGCAGTTTGCATTATGAGATGGCCACGTGTCTGTGAGGGCCAAAGGTAGAATGTCAAGGTTTGAGTGTGAAATGTTGTCCATAAATTTGTTTGTTGGAACACCCAGTCCCAGGCTGGTGAAGTGCTATCTAATAGGTTGTAGACTTTGGGGGTTTTGGCCCAGCTAGCAAAAGTGGGTTACTAGGGGGCAGGTTTTAAAGGTTATGGCTGCCCCCAGGTTCTTCCGAAGCTCTCCACCAGGATAGAGCAAGTCATGTTGCAAGTTCCTGCTACCATGGGCAGAGCCATTTCAGCTGTTGTCTTTCTCAACAAACCTTTTCTTCATTAACTTGCTTCTAAAAGGCATTTTGTCACAGCAATAGAAAGTTACTAACACACGTACATAGATAGGTTAGAGTCGTTTCTCTCTACCCAAGTGCACATAGGCCTTCTTCAGTTTCTATCAATAATGTTTTCAGTTTTAGCATACAGACCTTTCATACCATTAGTTTGATTTATCTATTAAGTATCTCGTATTTGTAAAACTAATGGCATTCTGCTGAATAGTCATGGGGCATTCCAGCTGTCTGGGGTCCCCTTCTGGGCAGTTTTGTTCTTATTGCTATTCTGTGATGCAAACTTTGGCTCCATTGGTCTCTCTGGGCTCTTGGCTTTGTCTATTCAACTTAGACCACCATATGCACCATCCTGTCATGCACTGCATCCTGAAAACACAGTCAAGGTCATAAATTGTGGCCATCCATGTTTCTGAAATCTGTCACTTTTTCTTTTCTGTCCAGTGCCTGAGAAAACCTTTTGTTTTTCATATACACATTAAATACTCTTAATTTTAAAATCCAGAATCTGAGAATTCAAAAATTCCAAACTTAAACCCTTTGGAATTCTCACATGACACTAAGATCTAGAAATGGTGCATTGGGCTTCATGTGCCAAGTCAAACACAGTCAAAACAGAGGCATATTGAAAATATTCTGTAATAGTACCTCTTGCTTATGAGTATAAATTAATACACACATAAATGATGTTTGCATTTAGACTTATGCTTCACTCTCAATATATCTCATTATGTATATGTGAATATTCCAAAATCCTTTGGTCCTGAACATTTTATACAAGAGATAATTCAACATGCATTTATCTAGTGTTGATGCTGCCATATCAGGCAGGAGGGTAAATCTGGTCTCTGTTCCTCTATCCCAGGTGGAAACAGAAGTCTTTTTCATTAGTATTTAAATACCTGGAATAAAATATCCTATTGAGTATGCTTTTATCTTTAGCTATAGATCTTGCCATTTCCCCAGAAGGTGTTCTGGGGAACATTGTCTGAATTTGAAATTGAGATTTCTTTACTTCCCTATCTTTTATTAGCTGCAATCTGGATCGTGGCTCATCACATCTCTGAAGGAGTTTATAAATACTGAGCCGTCTCTAAAGCTGGGAGTAATTTTTGGGCCTGATCTTGTTTACCTTTTCCCTACATTTGTGCCATCTGTCACTCTTGACATTTACTCATCTTTCCTTCCAGCTTTCTCTTGGGTCCCTTTGAAATCTCACCTTCATCTATGAAGGTCACTCATTCTTGCCTGTCTTTAGATTCTCTGCATGTCCTCTTGCTCTCTCTATTATGTATATTTATATAATAGAGAGTATTATGTATGTTTGCAATGACATATTTATATATTACGTGTACTTATGTATTTATATATTATGAGTACTTATGTGTATAGAAGCTATCTTCTATAACACATAGCTTCAAAGGGAACTCACCTATCTGCTAGACATGTGTACTAAGTGGCTGAAAAAATACATCAGAAGCTCAGCATGTCTGCAAATTAACTTACAGTACTCCCCCAGGCTCGTTCTTCTTGGAACACAAAATAACAAAGGGAGATTCTGCTGTGCCTGTGTGAGTAGCTTTATTACAGATGCAGTAACTGAGTTGGAGATTCAGGGAGCCACTTCGTTCCTCCTCCCCTTCTTTACCAGGGCCTTTATTGTCTGGCAGGACCTTGCTTGACCCACCTTTCTGTCTCCTTCTCCCAATGCTCTCCTTCCATCTGTTGTGGACTCCAGCTCTATTGGCCTTCTCTGGGCTCTTTGAAAGCATCATCCTCTCGTGTTTCTTTGGTCACTTGGGCTCTTGGGCTCACCATCCTCGCTTTTCTCTGTTAAGCTCTGCTCAGTGTTCTGTTTCTCACGTCACACATTATTGGTTTAGGGGAATCAATCACCACAGACATTCTAGACTAGCTCAGCAGTCCCTTTTCTTTGTTGCTTATCTTGTCTTTGAAATACTAAGTATGTTTGCAATGACATATTTATGTATATTGTTTTAAATTTTTGCCGTCCACTGTCTGATCTGGACATACAAAAGTGG
Source organism: Mastomys coucha (assembly GCF_008632895.1). NCBI lineage: Eukaryota > Metazoa > Chordata > Mammalia > Rodentia > Muridae > Mastomys > Mastomys coucha. Next base: position 25,871,139 of record NW_022196906.1, on the reverse strand, counting down.
TAGAAATACTGCCTAATTTTGCTTATCTTTATAACTTCAAAGTTTCAATACCTCCCTGACTATTGTCAGACACTTGGTATTTTCTTGAATAAGTGAAAGAGTAGGATTTCAGGGCCCATCCTTAATAATGAGAGCCAGGTAGTAATTACAGTTATGGCTCCACTCAAGCATCACTTTCACCATGACCAGGACAGTCTTGTATTGCCACAAAGTTCCTAATGGTAAGGAAGTCTTTATTTCCCTAGTCACAATCACCATTCCCAGGTGCTTCCATCTATCCCCAGCCTTCCCACCCCCCTTCACTAATGCCAGGAAGTGCAGAGCCACCCACTTGCCCATTTTGTGTCCCAGAGGAAAGCTGCCAGGCCTTTGCACTTCTCTCCTTCTGTGTAAAGCTGGTTCTATTTCTGAATGTCTGTCTAATCCCCATGGCTGGTTTCCAAAGTGGATTATGAGTGGTAGGGGGATGAAAGGCAGTTAACTAGAACCATAGCCTTTCCCCAAATCAACACACACACACACACACACACACACACACACACACACTCACACACACACACACACACACACACACACACACACACACACACACACACGAAATGCATCCACCCATACCACCTTGTAGAGTGCTTTCTCTGCCCTGAAATTCTCCTTGCTTTCCTGTTCCTCTATCTTTTTTGCAACCCCTGGTGACCATGATGTTGCATCTTTACAGTTTTGCCTATTTTACACACCACACAGGTAGAGCCCTATGACGGTAGTCTTTCCAGATCAGATGCTTCAGTAGTGTGTGGTTAAGGTTCTTTCCTACATTTTGGGGCCTTGAGAGACCATAATTTTTAGAATGGATCAACAGTTCATATGTCTACCTTCTGAAGGATGTTTGCTCCTATGCTGAAGGACATCCTGCTAGCTTTCAATGTTTGATAAATTATGAAGAATATGTATGGTTTTTGTGAGGACCTATTTCCAACTTCTTAGAATAAATGCCCAAAATGATTTCTGCAGCATATAGTAACATTGTTTAAAGTATTTTCTATTATAATAATTGGATCTCATAAGGCCATCTTGTTTTAAGTGTGTAATGTACTTTCAGCATGTTTTCCCAGGTCTCTGTTGCTCTTTCTCCTGATTCTTCTATATCCTATTGTTCCTTTGTCCCCCTAGACAGTATCACTTCTAATTTTATATCATCTGTATTATATGACATGATGTCTAGTTTTATGTCAATTTGATACATTCTAGAGTCATTTGGGAAGAGCGAACCTCAAAGAGAAAATGATGCAACCAGATTAACCTGTAGGCAAGACAGTGGTGCGTTGTCTTGGTTGGTGATTAATATGGGAGGGTCCAACTCACTCTGAGTGGTACCTTTCCTGGATTCGTGGTATAATTATGTGTATAAGGGCTATGAAAGGGCAAGCTGAGAAAACTACAGCGTACAGGCAAATAAAACAAACTTTTCTGAGGCCTCTGTATCAGCTTCTGCCTCCAAGTTCCTGCCCTGCCTTCCTCTGATGATGGAGTACATGCTGAAAGATGAAATCAACTCTTTCTTATCCACATTTCTTTTGTTCATAGTATCTTATTACAATAGAAACCCTAAAGATTGTATATGATTTTATGTATCTATACAGAATCTAAGGCCCATAAATAGAGAAGACATGTAACATATATCTTTCAGAAACTAAATTTGCTTAGTGGGATTATTTTAAGTTGTGTCCATTTTTTTCTTGCAGCTGACTTAACTTCATTCTTCCACATGGCTGATAAAATTCCATTGTGTATATACAGCACATAACTTAGCCATTGTGAGTAGTGCTGCAATAAGCATCAGTATGCAAGTATGTCTACGAATTGTTGACTTAGAGTCCTTCAGGTAAATACTTAAGAGTGACATAGATCATGCCATAGGTCTGGATTTAGTTTTCCAAGGAGCTTTGATGCTGACCTCCACTGGGCCTGGACTAATTTACATTCCTACCTACAGTGTGTAGGAGTTTCTTTTGTCCATGCCCTCATTAGCATTTGTTGTTGTTTTCTTAATTGACATTCTGTCTGGGGTCAGAAAGACTCTCAATGTAGTTTTGGTTTGCATGTCTCTGAAGGTGAGTGTTTTTGAACACACTTTCACATATTTGCTGGTTGTTGATATTCTGAGAACTGTGTGCTCATTTACTTAATTCATTTATACTTGGGTTGGTTGATTTCTTGTTGGTTTTGAGTTATTTGTATGGTGTAAATATAAATTCTGTCAGGTGCATAGCTAGCAAAGATTCTCTCTCATTCTATAGGTTTTCTAGTCATTGGGTTCTTTACTTTGCTGTGCATAAGACTTTTAATTTAGTGAAATCTCACTGCTTAGTGGTTCAGAGTTTTCTGATTTTTCTTTCTTTTTTTCTAAAATCTACTTTTATTCTTTTTTATTATATATTTTCTTTATTTACATTTCAAATGTTATCTCCTTTCTTGGTTTTCCCTCCCAAGACTCCCTATCCCATTCTCCTTCCTCCTGCTCACCAACCCACCCACTCCTGTTTCCCTGTCCTGGCATTTCCTTACACTGGGGCATCGAGCCTTCACAGGACCAAGGGCCTCTCCTCCTACTGATATCCAACAAGGCCATCCTCTGCTACATATGCAGCTGGAACCATGGTCTCTCCATGTGTACTCTTTGGTTGGTGGTTTAGTCCCTCGGAGCTCTGGGGGTGCTGGTTGGTTCATATTGTTGTTCTTCCTATGGGGCTGCAAGCTCCTTTAGCTCCTTGGGTCCTTTCTCTAGCTCCTCCATTGGGGACCTTGTGCTCAGTCCAATGGTTGGCTGAGAGCATCCACCTCTGTATTTGTCCTGATTTTTCATTAATGGCCATTGATCCATTTGAAGACCATTTTATAGACAGTGAAAGGTAAGTAATAACTCATCTCATTTCTTCCACAGGTAGATATCCAGGTTTTGCTGTCTACCACTTGTAGAAAAGGTTGACTTTTCTCCAATGGATAGTTTTAGGATCCTCTGTCAAATCATGTGGCTACATCTGTGTGAGTTCATAACTAGGTCCACTCTTCTCTCCATTGATCTATGCCCCTATTCTTGTTCTAGTATTGTGTACTTTGTTACTAGGTGTTGAGTGAATTTTTTTCTGGGGAGACAGGAACAAATGTTTATTCATCCCAGATAGCATACCACAGTACAATTTCACCAAAGTCCAAGTTTGTGGACCAATCAGTTTATTGATTTATTCATAGAGCATATTGAGAAGGCCTACTTACAGGAAGCTGACTCCAAACCAACCACACCACAGAAGAGTCTCATCCAGCATGAATGAGAAGTTCTCCATAGTTGCATAGTGGAGTCCCCTATGCAACTTCAGTTCATAGAAAGTTAAGTTCAGTTAACTTTCTACCCTCAGTGTACTCAATCACTTCCAGAGATGACTAGATCATATGCAGCTTGTACAGAATTGCATGCAACCAAGAGAGAAGTTTAGGAAACAATGGCTGGAACCTCAGTTGAGAGTCTTATGATCATCTGGACACCTTTCTTTAATAGGATGCCAACAGTCCCAATCTTGAAGATCTCTGGGAAGCAGTCACAGCTGCTCCCATGGAGATGGTAATGGCTCTTATGGTCAGAGGATGATACTTCTTCTCTCTAGTATACCTTGAGAACAGGTAGATGATGCCTCTAGCATTGCTCTTCTACTCAGGGTTACCTTAGTTATCTCGAGTCTTGTCCTAGATAACCACAACTGTCAACTTGACAAGGGCCCATAGTCATCTGAGGAAGTCTCAATTGCGGGACTGCCCAGATCAGATTGGCCTGTGGCCATGCCTGTGAGTAAATTGTCTTGATGTGGGATAGTTCAGCCCCACTGTGGGTGATGGCATCACTGGGCAGGTGGTCCTGGGCTGTATAACACCCAGACTGAACAGAAAATCAACAAACAAGCCAGCATAAAGCATTCCCTAAGGTTGTTGCTTTGTTCTCTAGTGCCTGCCCAATTCCTTCAGGAAAGGACTATGACTCAGAACTGTAATCCTTTCTTCTTCCAGTTGCATTTTGGTCCATCAACAACTAACTGGAATAGGTCTTTTGTGTGCTCATGTGAATTTTAAGATGTTTTTCTATCTTTATGAAGAATGGTATTCAAATTTTGATGGAAACTGCATTGAATCTACAGGTTACTTTTAGTAGCAAGGTCATTTTCAGCCTGTTTATTTTTCTAATCCATAAGAATGCAGACTTCCTCTTCTACTGTTTTTGTTCATTTGCTTTTGTTTTTCTCTTCGGTGCTTTAAAGCTCCATTGCAGAGGTCTTTCACTCCCTGGGGTAGGTTCATTCCTAGGGCTTTGTTTTCTGCGGCAATTGTGAGCAGGATTGTTTCCTAGAATGCTCGTTATCTCCATACAGGAAAGCAACTGATTTTTGTGTATTCATTTAGTATCTTGAAATATTCATCAGCTCTAAAGATTGTCTAGTGGAGTCTTTAGGGTCCCTTTTGTGTAGAATCGCATCACTTGCGAGTCAACACACATGGACTTCTTCCTTTCCTACATTTATCCTTTTATTTCCTTCTTTTGTCCACCAGACTTAACTAAGATTTGAAGCATCACACTGAATAGGGATGGAGAGAATGAATGTCATTGTCTTACTCTGGGTTTTAGTGGAGATGCTTTGAGTTTTCCCCCATTTACTATACCACTGGCTATTCTTTTGTTGTATAACCCTTTGTTATACTGATATATAGCTGTTCTGTTATGCTTCTTGAGGACTTTTATCATGATGCTAAATTTTGTTGAAAGCTTTTTGTGTCTACTGAGACAATCATGGGACTTCCTCACTGAGGTCATTCATGTGACATTGCATAATTTGTCTGTTGAATCACTTCTGCATCTCTGGAATAGAGCCAATTTTTATTGTGGTAAGCAATCTGGTTTTCTATGTTCTTGAATTTGATTTGAAAATATTTGAGAACTTTTGTGTCTATGCTCCTTAGGGAGATTGACCTATAATTTTCTTTTATGAATTGTTTTTGTATTTGCATTTTGGCATCATGGGTGTGCTTCTCTTTCTCTTCAGTCCAAAGCAATTTTTCAGCTGTCTTTAGTAGTGCTAGTTCAGTGGTCACAGATTCTTTCAATTCCTTTCCGTCAGCAGAGTTCGTTCTCCTTCAATAGTAACAAACAGCTTTGCTGGATGTGTAGTCCAGGACGGCAAGCAGTGTCTTTTTGTACTTAGACCATGACATTCTGACATTCAGGGTTTGGGAAATATGCTGTAATTCTGATGGGTTTCCTTCATGTGTGACTTGGTGCTTGTCTTTTTTAGCTTTTAATAATTTTCTTTGTTCTCTAACTCTCATGTAATGCAGATAGTTCTTTTCTGTCCATTTGGTGTTCTAGACATCTGCTCAGAGAATGGTCATCTCTTTTTCTAGATTTGCAAAGCTGTCTAGGATCTTATTGAATATACTGTTGATGACTTTAGATCGAAAAATCCTTTGTGTGTGTACTTGTGCACTTGTGTGTGTGTGTGTGTGTGTGTGTTTCATAGCATGTATATGGGTGTCAGAGAATACCTTGCAGGAATTAGCTCTCTCTTTGCATCATGTGGATTCTGGGGATTAAACTCAGGTTGTTAGGGCTACTCATTAGCACTCCTACCCATGGAGCCATTTCATCAGCCCCATTTCTAAAATTTAAGTTTGATTTGTTTTCAGTACTTCTCTTTTATTGAATCTTTATTTTATATCATATTTATTTTATTATTTCACTCAGCTGAGTTCTTTTGGAATTCATTTAGGAGTTCATTTGTGTCTTCTTTAGTTTTAATATATATATATATATTTTGGTTTTTCGAGACAGGGTTTCTCCGTGTAGTCCTGGCTGTCCTGGAACTCACACTGTAGACCAAGCTGGCCTTGAACTCAGTAATCCACCTGCATCTGCCTCCCAAGTGCTGGTATTAAAGGCATGCACCACCACCGCCCGGCAAAAATATTTTTATAATCACTCTTCTAAAGATTTCATCCATATGACTGTCATTAAGAGCCAGTACTGTGGGACTGTCATTTTTTTCCAGGGGGAACATCATACAGTCTTGAGGTTTTTTTCATTACTTCACTTGGACTTATGCATATGGGGTTATTTCACTGACTCCTGTAAGTCATTGTATCATGGACTGTATTCATTGAGTTGAAGTACTTGCAATATCCAGTTGAGGCTGCATTGCCATGGGGTTCAGGTGGATAGTTTATAAATTAAACACTGAATCCATGTGCTCAGTGTAAGCAAGGGCACAGTGAAACTACTGAATTAGACTACCCCATGGGTGGAAAGAAAGGTTTACTCAAACTGCCAAGGCAGAGAGAGTGGCAAAAGGCAAGGAAAGCTTTGCTGGTTTTATAGAAACAGGCTGTGGGTTGGAGAGATAGCTTAGTGGTTAAGAGCAGTGGCTGCTCTTCTATAGGACCCAGGTTCAATTCTCAGTATCTACATGGTGGCTCGAAAGACTCTAACATTCTCTTCTAGCTTTTACATGCAATGCATGCTCACGATGTATGGAAATATACACAGGCAAAGGAACCAGACTGCATCAGAAGGGAGTCTGTAAGATGGAACCGCATGGAAGTTAGAATAGCTATGGGGGAGGTTCACAGGCCAGAAGAGCTGGAGGACTAGCTTGAGGGGGCTTTGCTATGTGTTGCAGATATGTTTTAATAAGGATCCAAATGCCTTTGTTGCTGGACTATAAAGGCTGATAAGGGACCTAGGGGCTCCTCTTAGCAGGCAGAAACCCACCTCTCAACCTTCTGAGGAATGCTGATTTTTTGCCTTTTGTTTGCTAGTAATCCTTCTGTTTATCTTGTCAGATTCCAGCCTGAGTGGAGCCCAGCTATCATTTAGGACCTTGTCAATGGTAACTGTCAATGGTAATTTGGGAGGTTAGGAACCCACTTTAGACCTAACACTCACTGCACACTAACTGTAGAGGCAACTGCAGTTGCTGAATAAGCCTGTTGTACTAGTGTGCTAGTCAATTATAAAGAGTAATCCTTTTAAGATCAATAATTATTGGAGAATAAGTCAGCAGGAGCAGCATGCTATATACTAGAATTAGTTAGTAGGATTAAAAGTGGAAAGAAAATAAACGGGATAGGAATTTTAGATTAGTATTGAATCAGCTGAGAAAAATAGAATTGGGAAAATTAAGTGGGAGGGGAAGGCTGGGATAGTTCTTAGAGTTCACAAAGTCTTAAAATTATTAGAATTACGGAAGGCTGTAGTTAAGAAATAACAAGAGTAGATGAGTCATGGAGAAATGGGAAAAGAGGTAGGGACGAGAGGAAATGTGTATGAGGTGTGTGTGGGCAGACTAATAGAGCATACACAACAGCAGAGTGGTTAGAGAAACATGTAAAGTCTAACAAACATACAGACCAAAGCAAGACCCCCACAGCCACTTATGCAAGAGTAAAGACTAAAAAGAAATAAAAACAACAAAGTTATCAACAGAAAAGATGATGTGTAATAACATTAGGTTAAAAAAATACTGCACCAGCCAGTACTTCTTCCTCGATGGGATGGATTTTGAATACTTTTCCCTCCCTGTGATGTTTCCTGTAGCAAAGTAAGCTAACGGAGGAAATGTATGTAATTTGCAGTTCCAATTCAAAGCCATAAAGGCTGATTTGGAGTGTGCATTGCTCCAGTGCAGCTGAGACCAATGCCATTTGAATTTCTCTCACAACTGTTCCGAGTTGAGTTTAATTCTCAGTTCACTCCTTTCTCCTCCTTTAGGATCCCCAGAGCTCAGAGTAGGTTGGGTGGGTTAGTGTAAGAATATTAAGGCTAGGATCCAGCCTTTGGTAACGTCCCATCTGCAGCATTCTGCTTTTACAGATCCTGACATGCATTGTCTGTGATTCTGTGCACCCCCACCTAACTGACATCTAAGATTAGAATCACCTGGGAAGTGGGTTAACATCAAAGTGGGTATAGGCATCCACAATAGTGTCTGGGTTTGGTGACTGTATATGGGATGGATCCCCAGGTGCAGCAGTCTCTGGATGGTCTTTCCTTCAGTCTCTGCTCCACACTTTGTCTCTGGATCTCCTCCCACTGGTATTTTGTTCCCCCTTCTAAGAAGGACTGAATTATCTATACTCTGGTCTTTCTTCTTCTTGAGCTTCATTTGGTCTGTGAATTGTATCGTGGGTATTCCGAGCTTCTGGGCTAATATCCACTTATCAGTGAGTGCATACCATGTGTGTTCTTTTGTGATTGGGTTACCTCACTCAGGGTGATATTTTTTAGTTCCATCCATTTGCTTAAGAATTTCGTGAATTCATTGTTTTTAATAGCTGAGTAGTACTCCATTCTGTAAATGTACCACATTTTCTGTATCCATTCCTCTGTTGAGGGACATCTGGGTTGTTTCCAGCTTCTGGTTATTATAAATAAGGCTGCTATGAACATGGTGGAGCATGTGTCCTTATTACATGTTGGAGCATCTTCTGGGTACATACCCAGGAGTTGTATAGCTGGGTCCTCTGGTAGTACTATGCCCAGTTTTCTGAGGAACCGCCAAACTGATTTCCAGAGTGCTTGTACAGCTTGCAATCCCACCAGTAGCCTGATATAGCTGTCCCCTGAGAGGCTCTGCCAGTGCCTGACAAATACAGAGGTGAATGCTCTCAGCCAACCACTGGACTGAGCACATGGTCTCCAATGGAGAAGCTAGAGAAAGGACCCAAGGAGCTGAAGGAGCTTTCAGCCCTATAGGAGGAACAACAATATGAACCAACCAGTACTCTGAGAGCTCCCAGGGACTAAACCACCAAAGAGTACACATGGAGCGCTCCAGCTGCATATGTAGCAGAGGCCTTGTTGGACGTCAATGGGAGGAGAGGCCCTTGATCCTGTGAAGGCTCGATGGCCCAGTGTAAGAAAATGCCAGGAGGGAAGTGGGAGTGGGTGGGTTGGTAAGCAGGGGGAAGGGGTATGGGATAGGGGGTTTTGGGATGGGAAACCAGGAAAGGGGATAACATTTGAAATGTAAATAAAGAAAATATCTAATTAAAAACAAGAACAAAAACAAAGTGGGTATAGGTTATCACACATGCTGGTCCCTATCCTGTTCCTTGCCTCTTGCCTAGGTATCAAAGAACCTGGCTTCAGGTGTGTGCTGTGAATCTTCCCCCAATCCTCAGGAAAGTATAAGCGCAAACCTTACTTTTGCCACAGGGCCTTTGATTTCTCTCTTCAGTCATCTCTACCATGCAAGGAGCTGGGCTTTGAGTTCTACTCTGAGTCTTTGCCATGCTGTTGCCTGACTGCCCATCTGACCATGACAACAATAACTCTTCTAACAAGCCCCTTACTCTCTAGTAACCCACCTCTGTCCTTTTGAGCTCCTGTAAAACCTTTCAGGTTATGGGTTCCTGCTGAATTCAGCCAAGGATGCTGTCCCAGACTCACAGTGTCAAACTCCAGTCGAGGCCACCACAGTCAGGACTGTTCCCCAATCCTATCCCCTTCCAGGTTCTGCAGTAGCTCTTCCTGAGTGCTAATGCGGCAGGGAGCGGAACGTATAAACTTCTATGTGATGGCTCTCACTGACCTCAGCTGGAATTTTGGGAGCTGAGACGGAAGCTTCGCAGCTTCAGGATTCAGTATCAACTGTGTGTCCAGCTCTTGGCTGCATGACTAACTGTTCCTGGGATGCTAGTGTGGGTGAGACCTCTCTGCTGGTTTGTGCTGACCTTGTCAGAGCTGCTTAGTGCATCTAGGCATGGCTTTTCAGCATCTCTTGTCTGTTTCTTCAAGGAGATTAACTTTGGCTTGATAAATTTGGTTGCTGATATTGTCTTCTATGAGTAGAGAATGGTTTTGTTGTTGTTGTTGTTGTTGATTTTTTTAACTTCCGTTGAGTTACACTGATGGATTACCTAATCTTTTGTCTTATGCAAAAGTTATGTTTTTAGGGTTGTAAGAATTTGTCAAGCTGCCTTTCAAAGTGGCTGGACCAGTTTTTATTTGCATCAGCAATGAGTGAGAGGTTCCTTCCCATCACTCCATCTTTCTACATCCTTCTCAGTGCTTGGTGTTGTCGTGTTGTGAACTCTGGCCACTCTAATAGGTGTATTGTACAACCTCATTTGATTTATATGATGGTGGGAATCTCCTGGTATCTATATTTGTCCTCTAACTACTTTCATGAGAAGTCTGTTCATAACTTCCATTTAGATCAAACTTTTTTTAAAAAAATTATTGAGTGTTCATTATATATTTTGGATAAACTTTTATCAATTATATCTTTTGCCTCGTCTTCTTATTCTCTTGACAGTGTATTCCCTACACCCCAGAGTGGAGGTTTTTATTTGTAGCAAAATCTTCCCATTGATTGTGTCTTTCATGTGTTATGCCTATGACATCATGTGAAGGCTGCTGGTAAACCCATGGTTATGTAGATGAATGTGAATCTGATCTTCTGGGATTCTCTTTTTTTACACATTATATTTAGTTTTCCACTTTGAGCTACTCCTTGTGAAGAGTATAAAGTCTGCCTAGACTTTAAAAAGGATTTCATGTCATGTACAGGTGCTCTTGCTTCTTAAAAAGGCATATAGCCTTTGCTCCTCCATCAAAATTCATCTGATCTCATGGTGAGGGCCTATTTCTGTTCCCTTCATTCTGATCCACATATCTGCTTGTCTTTTCCTTCATCAGTAACTCCCTGTCTGGAGTGCTTTAGGAATAAACAGATCTCTTGAAGTCAGGTAATAGCATTTCTTCAACTCTGTTCTTTAATATTCTTTCAACAATTCTAGGTATTTTACCTCTCCTTTAAAACTCTAGAATCAGTTTCCCAGTTCAATAAGACAACTTACTCTGATTCTGATCATTATCTCATAGAATCTATGAGTAAAGTTATGCTGATTGCATCTAAAACAAACAAACAAAGACCACATGTTAAGAAGAATTTAAAGCATTTTTTGGTTGAGAAATTTTCAAGAGGTTTCTAGTGATCTCTTAGAGACCTGAGGTGTTCCATTACATTTGGTGAGGCCATTGCTGACTTACTGTCTGTCAGTGGAGTGGTTTTTGGCAGAAGGCTGACCCTGAGACAATTGCTCCAGGACACTATGTGTGGGCTTGCCCAGTCAGGAAGTGTGCTGACTCTACTGTACGCACAGTTCAAGTTAATATTTGCGCTTCACCCTTTCATAGCTGGTTTTCTAGACTCAGTCTCTGGGTCACCAGACTCCTCTCTGCAAAACCCACTACATTTGGTCTTCTCCCAATACTTCGGTAGTCAGAGTTCTTGCTAAGGGTATGAGAAGCTTTCTGGTACAGGAATCTATTCCCATTTGGTCTCTCTATGGCAGACATCACTAGAATAGACTTTCTGAGCTCTCCATGTATATCCTTTATTACCCCTATTGCCTATTCTCTTCACTATTTAGCAACAGCTCTGAGTCTGCCCTTAAGACCCCTCTTTCTGTTTCCACCCTAGTATTGGCATCCTCTAAGATTCTGCCACAGTCTTCCATCTACTGGATAATGTCTTTCTCTCCTAGGGCTTCAGTTGCTAACCCATCTTACAATGATGTTCAAATCAATATCTGTTGGGTCCCATTTGGCCATGGTTTGGGTCTCAAAGGCAAACCTAAGCTTGGCTCAAGTTTTGAGACCTGTCTCAGTCACTTGTGTATTGGGGTGACTCAGCAAGACCTGTTTAGCCCTGCCTCTGCCCCACGCCATTGCGAGGTAGAGCTTTGCTATTGACCCTGTCAGTCACTCCATACCCTCTGCCACTGTTCCAGGTCTCCTACGTCATCTTACCCCATCAAAAATCCCCCTCCCTATGTTCTGAACTTATATAAGTGAGAGGCTGATGCCATAAAATTGAGTTCCTGCTTCGACAAGACTCCCGGCTTGGTGTGTTTCTTTTGGGCTGTTGACACTCGCCATCCTGGACCGGGACCTCTCTCCTCTCTCCTGGACCTGCCAGCAAGGAGCAGGCAAGTATCTTCAGTCTGGGTCATTATCTTAAGGCACTTTATCTCCATCCACCAATGAGAAGTCTCTACCTGGAAGTAACTTAGGAATCTCAATCTTGAGGTCATTTTATTCCCTCCCAAGCCTCACCTTTGACCTTTTCTCCTTTCTCTGCTTTCTGATAAAATGAACTACAATTCATTCATCAACCTTTATCAAGATCCTGAGAGCTATCCTTAAATCTTCTCTCATTATTTAGGCTTCCATACCCAACTTGGTGCCAACTGTTCTTAAAACTGCTGGTGGATGAATCCATACAGGCCCTTGTTGACTTTTGCAATGACAACAACCTGTCAAATTATTTCCTGGTCTCTGGTCTCATTTCCTTCTCAGTCAATTCTTTACTATGCCCCTAAACTAACCTTTTAAAAATACACGTCTAGACATATAACTCCCAAGCTTAAATACCTTTAAGGTTTGTGTTTGCTGAAAGAGAATGTGTAGAGTTTTGTGCATGGCCCACAAGGTCTTCATGATTTGACTTCGCACTGCTGGGTTTACACACTTCTTCTAGTCTTCAAGACTCCTCCACAAACACCAGCTGCAATCAACTATCTGGAGTTTCCTTTATACCCCAGAGTTTCAGGCTTAAGTTGCTTCTGCATATTCTTTTCCAAAGATACTAAATTTGTCTCAAATACCTTCCTGACTCCAATGTCTTATTGATGATAATTTATGTGTCTATGTCCTCTTCCTCCTTGCCATCAAGACCATAAGCTTTTGGAGAGAAAAAACATTTTTCCCCAGTCATTTTAGTTTCCCAAGAACCAATCCTGGTGCCTGAAGATGTTCACCAAATGAATAATGAATGTATGATTGGAATGAGGTGACAGTGACGCTCGGCTAAAAACAAAAGCTGTGTTGATGTAAGATGAGAAGTGGTGTATTATTTTGGGCTGGGGTGTGGGAAGGGCTCTGAGAAGAGCCTCCCACACTTTCCAGAATATCCCACCCTTCTAAATCCAGTGACTCACAGGACAGAAAGAAGCCTGTGGCAGAACGGCACACAGGACACATGTAGCAATTTTGATCCTGCTTTTATCAATGAGTTGCTTAAAACAGTGCTTCTTGTAAATGATTTTGGGGCCTCATTTATCAGCTCTACAGCTTGGCCAACCTTATCTCCAGGCTCCATTTTGATTCTCTTGTTGTTTTTCTGTAACTAGTAACAGAATAACAAGGAAGAAATAAACAAGGCTCAGCTGTGAATCATGTAGATGGGAAAAGGGCAGAAGGTAGAGGACCCAAGGAGGGAGATACTCAATCATTCAAGTTTGATTTTTTTCTCCTTCAGAAGGCAATGCAGGGGTTGAGGCAAGAGAAATACACAGATTTAACTGAGAAAAGATGGCTTTAGGAGTAGATCCATAAGCCAGTTTGACATTTTGTTTTTGCAGTGTGCTGGAGATAGAACCAGGGCCTCACCCACACTAGGGAAATACTTTACCGCTGAGCAGTACCTGATTTAAAGTGTTGTGGAAAGGACGGGACAGTAGACCAGGAAAAGATGGCAAAGAGGTTGGGTGAGAGAAAGGCCATAAGTTCTTAGAAATCTCACTGTTGAGATAGTGACCTTGGGCAGAGCAGCAACCATCCTGGTGCTGGCTTATTGCTCGGCTTGACTTAGTGGGAGGCATGGGGGATCTTCTTTGTTGTAGAAATAACAAAGCTTTAAAAAGTGTGTGTGTTGGGGAGCAGGCCTTGCTTCACCCCAGTCAGCTTACATGCCTCACAACAAATGTAGTGTGTCCAGCTTTGCCACTAGCTACCTTCTTTGGGACCATCCTCTCAGACTAATGGCTATAAGAACACTACAGATAAAAGGACACAAGGTATTCTTTTATACAGATAAAAAATATAACAATAATCATAGATAGCCAGGTTATTAATACCCCATGCCGTTATCAAATAGAGGTTTCACAATGAGATAAAAGAATACGATGATTCCAATACTGTAACATCAAGGGAAAATAATACTTAGGAATACTAAAACATTGTTTATGCAGGTCTTCCAGCAACACAACCTAATGTCGTAGGGTAGTCACCAGAGAAGACTATTCAGCCATGGGTTTACGCAAGTAGAAAGTCTTTATTAGTCAGACAGCAACTGTGCTAGGTGTTCGGGATTTCAGTGTAGCTCTGAGCCTTTTTCAGGGTGAGCTTTTAAGCACAAAAACCATGTCCGAGGTTGACACACTTCAGTTAGCAAGAACAATTAGCTAGAATCAGAATGACATAAGCCAGAAAACAAGGTTAGTACATTTAGACTTTCCCATAACTTTGATGGATTAGGCCTTTGTTTAGTTTTGGCAGGTTAGTGTTGCCTACATGCCAACTTTACAGCCTGAATGGTACTTCCACCATGGAGCCAGTTATGCTGAAGTCTTGGGGCCTACTTAAGGTCTGTGGCCCTGTTACATTGATAGAGTATATCTTTGTCTCTCTGGCACTATTTTCTTCTTTTCAGTCTTGGTTGGGTCACTATGAGTAATCCACATTATTTTTTTCCTTTTTGAGATAGGCTCTTTTGTATCCCAAGCTGGCCTTGAACTCACTATTTGGCCATGGTTTCTCATGAAATTCTGATCCTCCTGATTCTACTTCCTTAGTGCTAAGATTAAAGATATGTACTACTGGTTTTATCTATTTTTATGGCATCTTGGTAATTCAACCCAGGATTTTATTCATACCAGGCAAGCATTCACCTAACTGAGCTATGTCCTTTACCCAACATAAATTGGAGATACCAAAATTGGTCACTTTCAAAGCATGTCTTTAGAAACCTAAGCTTTGGGTAGATTGGGTAAAGCAAGGTCTTAAATGTTGGTAAACAGTCATTCGGTGGGCCTCTCTAGTTACAGACACCTCTATGACATTTCTGGAGTAATGTGTCTCTTTAACTGGCTTGTTCAGAATGAAAGAAGGATAGAAATATGTTCATGGAAGGGGCCTAGCTAAGAACACAGGTACAGAAAAATGAGGTGTCTATGACTTTAAACTCCATGTTTAATATTAACATACATGTACACAATTTCTTTCCAAATTATACTAGCTACTTCCAGGGTTATGGTAGTTTTAAAACAGAGATGAAGTTGAACAGCAAAAGGAAAATGAGATGCCCACGTATTAAAGAATTAAATTACAAGGATCCTAAGATCAGAGGTGAGGAGGACACATCTGTCACAACACTGGGACCAACAGGACTCAGGCACCCAAGAACTCTGCCAGCCCAGTGGCACGGGTTGCTTCCAGTCTGTTTGGGCCAGTGCCCTAAGCAGACTTTGGGCACAAATTCTGCAGCCAGTCCCATAACACCAAAGGAAGCTCCACCCCCAGGTGCTCTAACACACCCAGGATTCTAGGATCAGAGATAAGGAGGACACAATATCTGTCCCAACACTGGGAGTAACTGGGACCAGTGGGACTCGGGCACACAAGAATTCTGCCAGCCCAGTGGCACGGGTTGCTTCCGATTGGTCTGGGCCGGTACCCTAAGCATACTTTGAGCACAAATTCTGCAGCCAGTCCCACAACAGCCAGAGGAAGCTCCACTTCCAGGCACGCTAATAAGCCCAGGATCACAGGATTCCAGTATCACAGGATCACAGAGACAGCTTGATTCTGAGGAGTTCTGACACAACCAGGATCACAGGAAAAACAGGCCCCAGTCAGATTTAGCCAGGGCAGGTAGCACTAAAGATAACCAGGTGGCGGGAGGCAAGTGTAAGAAAATAAGCAACAGAAACCAAGGTTACTTGGCATCATCAGAACCCAATTCTCCCACCATAGCAAGTCCTGGACACACCATCACACCTGAAAAGCAAGATTTGGATCAAAATCACTTCTCATGATGATGTTAGAGGACATTAAGAAGGACATAAATAACTCCCTTAAAGAAATACAGGAGAACACAAGTAAACAGCTCGAAGCCCTTCAAGAAGAAACACAAAAATCCCTTAAAGAACTACAGGAAAAAAAACAAACAGGTGAAGGAATTGAAAAAACCATCCAGGATCTAAAAATGGAAATAGAAACAATAAAGAAATAACAAAGGAAGACAACCCTGGAGATAGAAAACCTAGGAAAGAGATCTGGAGTCATAGATGCAAGTATCACCAACAGAATACAAGAGATAGGAGAGAGAATCTCAGAGGCAGAAGATACCATAGAAAACATCGACACAACAGTCAAAGAAAATGCAAAACTCAAAAAGCTCCTAACCCAAAACATCCAGGAAATCCAGGACACAATGAGAAGACCAAACCTAAAGATAATAGGTTTAGAAGAGAGTGAAGACTCCCAACTTAAAGGACTAGTAATTATTTTCAAGAAAATTATAGAAGAATCTCCCTAACCTAAAGAAAAAGATGCCCATGAACATACAAGAAGCCTACAGAACTCCAAATAGACTGGACCAGAAAAGAAATTCCTCCCAACACATAATAATCAAAACATCAAATGCACTAAAGAAAGAAAGAATTTTAAAAGCAGTAAGGGAAAAAGGTCAAGTAACATATATAAAGGCAGGCCTATCAGAATTATACCAAGAGACTATGAAAGCTAGAAGATCCTGGGCAGATGTCATACAGACCCTAAGAGAACACATATGCCATCCCAGGCTACTATACCCAGCAAAACTCTCTATTACCATAGATGGAGAAACCAAGATATTCCATGACAAAACAAAATTTACACAGTATCTTTCCACAAATCCAGCCCTAGAAAGGGTAATAGATGGAAAACATCAACATAAGGAGCAAAACTACACCCTAGAAGAAGCAAGAAAGTAATCTTTCAACAAACCCACACAAACATAATTCCACCTCTAATAACAAAAATAACAGGAAGTAGCAATTACTTTTCCTTAATATCTCTTAATATGAAAATTAATATTACCAACTTATCCTAATCGATTCAAATTCAAAAGTATGAGGAATTGGAAATTTGTTGGCTATCATGTTGGTCTCTCTAATTTGGTAATTGGAGAAATAGGTCCAATATTGGACAATCCATATACACTTTCTGCTTGTTTGTATCTGACAGTGACTTGGCAGGGTACCAAATAATGGTCTTGAAACCATGTTTCTCCTGTGTCAGCATCTCTATTAGTAAGATTGTTTATTTGATGTTTTTACACTATACTATGGTTTTCAGAACAGCTTACATATTTCAAAATTTTTTATAGAGCCAAAAAATGTAAACAATTAACTTGGGAGGTAGCATATAAGAGAACAACAAAGAGTGAGACTAAATGCTTTGCTTGATGTTTGTAACTATTGTATCAATTTTAAAGAAGAGGACTTTATAAGTTACTCTTTCTCTGAGATGAATGCTTTTCAAAATTATCACAGCCAATGAACCAGATTCTTACCCTCACCTAATGTCTGTACCACCCTCCAAGCAGAACCATTGTTCATTGAAACAGTTGGTGAATGACTTCATGGATAGACCATCTTAATACACACACCATTTCTTTAAATGAATGTAACTTGTTCCCTGTGGGCTGAGAATGAAGACAATCACTTCAGTCAAATAGCTTTGACCATAGCAGGAAATCTGTATCCAACTATCACGCCTACAATTCATTCCTTGGCATAGCAGAACTGTCAACTCTCAGCTTAACTACTAGGGAGGTAAAATCTTTTGATGATCTGAGGGACATTGAAGTACAGTCTTATTATAATGAACTCCAATGTCTAAAAATTGTTCTTATTTTGGTCTTGTACCATAGTAAGAGCCAAGATTTTAAACTCTACTAAAAACAAAACAAACAAACAAACAAAAAGACTTTATCTCTTTATGTTCATTTAAAAAAACTAGTAGTGATATATTATTTTAAAATATACAGCTAATATGTTTGGAATTATTTAAAATTTATATTGAAAAAATGTATGTATTTTCAGTATTGCTGCAGACAAGCACATACATAGACTGTTTAATTGATTGTTATATATCAAACAACTTTTATACTACTCATTTTTATTGTTACAATATTTTATAAAATTTAAAGAATATGACAAAATAAAAAAAACAAACAACAACAACAACAACAAAAAGAATTCAATTACAATTCAAAACCAGTGATAGAACAGCAGTAAACAACAGGAAGGGTATGATATACAGAAGACTGGGATATGGCAGATCCCATTTTCTTGGAGATGCCACTGGTACCCTAGGAGCCAAACCAGGGTGAGCTAAGCTTAGGGTGAGCTAAGCTCGTCCCTGATTGCTCTGAGGCTTCAGGTGGGAGCTCTGGTGGGTCTGGTTCTCTGGCATGAGTCTTTGCTGGCTCTGCCTGGCGAGGATCATATCCGTCTGCCTTGCTCACCTATGCGTGTGCTCAGTAAACGTGTTTAATCCGGGGGTTGTGCTGTACTCCTGTACTCTTAGCTACTGAGGGTCTGAGGCGGGAGAATCACAATTTCAATACTAGCTTAGGATCCATAGAGAGGCCCTGTTTTAAATTTCTTTGTTGTACTGTAGACAAGAATGACTGCCCTCCGTATTCCTCTTTATTGAAAATACTTTTTTCACATAATTTATCCTGATTATGAATTCCCTTCTCTCCTCCTCCCAGCTTCTTCCACCCCTGAACCTGAAGCCATGCCCTTTCTGTCTTTCATTAGAAAACCAACAGGATTCTACCAGATAATAATAATAATAATAATAATAATAATAATAATAATAATAATAATAATATAAAACAAAAACTTACACGTTGGAATTGGACAAAACAGAAAAAAAGAAAAGATCCCAAGAGAAGGCACAGGAAGCAGACTCGCATCCCCACACTCAGAAATCCCATAAACCATTCAACTGGAAGCCATGACAGTTAAGTAGAGCAGAGGGCTCGCTTTCTGCTTTCTCCACGGGGTTCCCTGACTCCTGAGTGGAGGGACTGATGGAGACACCTGTTTAGGGCTGGGCATTCTAAAGTGTCTCACTCAGTGTAATGGGTCTCAGCGTTTGTTCCCATCTGCTGTAGGAAGAAGCTTCTCTGAGGATGGCTGAGCAAAGTGCTGATCTGTGACAATGATAGATACTATCATTAGAAGTAATTTTATCACTACATTTTCTTTTTTAAAGCAGTAGTATTTAGTTTTACTCAGATGCACCAGAAGAGGGCATCAGATCTCATTATGGGTGGTTGTGAGTCACCATGTGGTTTCTGGGATCCGAACTCAGGACCTTCGGAAGAGCGGTCAGTGCTCTTACCTCCTGAGCCATCTCGCCAATCCACCCTAGAATATCTTGCAGGCAAGACACCATTGTGGTGGAACAAAGTGGTTGTGGCTGGATTAGTGCTCGTGATTCTCTTTGGGGAGTATGCAGAGCAGCTTCCTGTACCAATGATGCTAGAATGCAGGGGTTAAAGCATTTTGTAGGCACCATCTTGACCTCTCCATGTTTAATTCTGACATGCTCTAGAGTCTTCAAGGACCATGCTAAAGGCACGCATGGCAGCTGGTACTGTACCTTCTGGATTGGAGTCTGCCCATGTTCAGGTCTGTGCTTCTGCTTTTTAGCACAGATCACAAGCTACAAAACAAATGTTAGGTATGGGAGTGGCTGTGAAAGGAATTAAAAACAAGGAGGAGCCAGAGGAAGGAGAAAACATACAACAAAGAATATATATGGCTCCAAGTCTAAAATGTATGTCATGGGTCTGGAGAGATGGTTCTGCAGTTAAAAACACTGCCTACTCTTCAAGTGGATTTGGGTTTGATTCCCAGCACTCAAGTGGTGGCTCACAACCTTCTGTAACTTCAGTTTCAGAGGATACTTCCACAGGCACTATGCTTATCTGGTGCACAGATACACACCCAGACAAAACACCCATACACATGAAATAAAAATAAAATCGAATTAAAAAAAAAAAACATGGCCTGAAAAATAGTCGATTCTCTTAGTTAAAGCAGAAAGAGGCATCCAGACCTTGGGCAAACCTATGTATGTAACTTTCTGTGTCTTACATTTTGTTTGTTTGTTTGTTTTGAGGAAGGGTTTCTCTGTGTAACAGTTCTGGCTGTCCTTGAACTCACTCATTAGACTAGGCTAGCCTTGAACTCACAGAGATCTCCCTGCTTCTGCCTCTTTGCTGCTGAGAATAGTGAATGTCCATTAAGTATCTTTTATTTGAAATGCATAGACATGAAAAATGATTCAAATTTTGGATTTGTTTGGATTTTGGAATATTGGCACGTTCCACAATGAGATATCTTGTGTAGGGGAAAAAAAATTAAGCACAGAATTTATTTATATTGTGTCCATATGTTACACAATATGTTACCATGTTTTTTTTAGCAATGTTGCGGTGTTTTCCTCTTCTGCATCATCTTGACACTAAGAAAAAAAATTCTGTATTTTATATCACCCTCAAATTTCAGATATCCAGATTAGGAGTGTGCAACAGGAATATAAGTGTTTTGTTTTTTAAAAATAATAACTTGTCGAGACTTCGGGGAAGTACTTAATACAGAATAAAATAAGTGCTATATAAGTATTTGATGTATGGAGTATGGAAGAAACCTAAATGTTTTTTTCTGAATATAAAGAATCATTGAACCAAGCATTGTCAAATGCATTGTCTCTACGTTGTTTCAAAGCAGGACAGTGATTCATAAAGAAAAGGAGTCCCAGTGAAAGAACAAATATGAATGCTGTGGTGATTTGAATAGAAATGTCCCCCAAAGACTCATGTGTTTGAATGCTTGGCCATAGGTAGTGGCACTATTAGGAGGTGTGGCTTGGTTGGAGAAAGTGAGTCACTGTCAAGATGGGCTCTGAGGTCCCCTATGCTCAAGCTATGCCCAGTGACACACAGTCTCCTCTTGACTGCCTACAGATCAAGATGTAGTACTCTCAGTTCTTCTAGCACCACCTTTGCCTGCATGCTGCCATGATGGTAATGGACTAAACCTCTGAAATTGTAAGCCAGCCCCAATGAGATGTTCTTTATAAGAGTTGGCTTAGTCATAGTGTCTCTTCACACCAATGAAACCCAAACTAAGACACTTGCTTACCAGTTAAGATGGCTCACTAGGGGCCCTTAAATACCCCCTTCTCACGCCTTTCCTGTTTCTGAAGCTTAAGGCTGCTTTCTTTGGTCTTGTCACCTTTCTGAACTATATCATTTGTGCTTATTACAGCAGACTCCTCAGTTATGACATTGTCCCTGTTCTGCAAAATGTGTGCTACACATATTAAACAAAAGCATGCTTGTTTCACTCTTTAGTTTGTCTTTCATTACAGGATTTTGTTTCAAGTATGAATAGGTGAGTTATATTTTCTTCTGTCATCAGTAACTAGCGAGGCTCTGTGATGATATATTTAATGGGTCAACTTGCAAAAGTCATTGGGCCAAATTGTTCAATCAAATACTAAGCTAGACACTGTTGTGGCGTGATATTTTGATACAACAGACACTTAACTCCGTAGACTTCAAGCGAATGCTTAGTCTTCTAGAATGTAGGTAGTCTTCATCCAATCGGTTGAAGGCCTTAGGAAAAAAGCACCAAAGCCCCCCTCAAAGGAAAAAAAACCAGTTCTACCTCTAGTCTGCTTTCAAACTCAACACTGCAGCATCATCTGCTGGTGTTTCCAGGCTGCCAGTGTGCACTGGAGATTTAGAATTCAGCAGCATCCTCTATCACATAAGGTGATTTCTTAAAAGCTAGCTCACCTTCCTGTGTGTTTTCCCCACTAACACAGATCCCAGGATCTAACAGAAGGGACACTTGCTTTCTCGTTGTGCTTTCTCTGCCTTTTCTCCCTGTACCTTACTAATTGGGAACATTCCTCAAATGTTGCTACTTTTTGACTGCCTATAAGAACCATGCACCTGGGTTTTAGCTGGAAACCGTGTGTGGATGTGCGAGCCACCTTCTTGTGGCTGTGACAGAATACTTGGCTCAACCATCTTAAGGGAAGAAAAGAGCACTTAGACTTATATGCTCACTTCATCATGGCGGGGGCACTTGGTGGCAGGAGAAACTTACTCCTCTGCAGTGGGATCTTGCACTAATGGCCTCTTTGTAAACGTGGGCTTTCTACCCATGCCCAAGTTCCCCAAAATAATGAGTCTGAGACTGAACTCTTATATATGAATAAATGCCGACGCCCTAAGCTTTGACTTGTAAGCCCGACTAGCTTGTAATGCATTATCCCATTTACTATATTTAAAGTTCTGCCACATGGGTGGTTACTTAAAAAAAAAAAAAAACTGGTTACAGTTTTATGCAACCATCCCTTCCAGAGTTTGAGATGAATTTCTTCCATGTCCTAACTCTTTTCCAGAATTCCTCCCTACTCTTTACCAGATGTTCCCCCCTTCTAATTCTGCCTCAACTCATTGGCCGTAGGGTTTTTTTTATTGATAGATGATGCTTCCATACACTGCATGAAAGATTCCCTCTACACCCCTTTACACAACACAGATGAAGTAGCAAAGAAGCAGCCAGAACCAGAGGTAGGGGTAACTTTCATACCTCTGTGCCTACTTCCACCAGTGAGGCCTCACCTTCTAAAGGCTTCATAACAGCTTCATAAACTGGGGATGCAATGCTCACAACATGGGCCTATGCCCATGGGGGCATTAGCCTGAGCATTTTATTGCAGAAACTACATTAAGTTGTTTGAAGTGGGAGGGGATTCATTAAAGAACTAATCAAAGAATGCTGCCATGAATTTCTAGACACTAATGTCTCTATTAAGTAGCTCTAAGACAAGTGTGGTGATACTTGACTCCAACCCCAGTACTGAGGAAGTAGAGGCAAGAGGGTTATGAGTTTGAGGGCAGCCTGGGGATTTAGCTGCATAGTAGAGCACTTGCCTGTATGTATAAGGTTCATAAGGCTCTGGGTTCAATCCCCACACCACATACACAAAGAAAGGGCTGCTGGCTATTTCATGAATGAAGAAAGATGAACACTAAGGCATGCCATTGAAGTTCACAACACGGGCTCTCCAGAGCTGGCACTCAGCGTGTTTATGACTCTCTGGAACTGACACCCATGTAAAAATGGGCTTCCCCAACTGCACATAAGTTCCCTGAAGTAACAACTCTGAGACTTAATATATTTATGAATAAATGCTAAGGCCATAAGCTTGGGCCTGTTCTCCAACTAACTCACAACTCAGTTATCCCAGTAAAATAGTCTAAGTCATGCCATGTGGCTCGTTATCTGGTCCTCAGTTTTAGGAGACCATCTTCCTCTGTGTCCTGCCATGCTCCCTGCACCTGACTCAATCCCAGAATTTCTCCTTCTTTGCTGGATGTCCCACCTTCCAATCTTCCCTCAGCTCATTGGCCAATCAGCATTTTATTGACAGGTGAGTGCATTTACATAGTGCACAAAAGATTATCTCTACACATAAAGAAGGAAGAATTGCTAATGTCTGCTGCATTCACGACCTCGAGTCAATAGCTATTCCAGTAGACAGTTCTATCCTGTTTACAATGACGAGCCAAATATTTCTCCAAATTGAGCAACAGGCAGGAGTAAATGAGAAAGTTATCAGAGTCACTCTTATGCAATCTAATTGCCATGAAATTGTATTTAATTGTTTATTAGGTGGGGATATGCTTTCACATATTTGTCATTCAGGAGTATTCCTCTGTGAATTATCTAAAAATAGATTTGTCTAAATTTAAATTTGTATTTTTTATTCTTACATATAGTAGATTGCAAACTTTGCAAAATTTTAGTGAGTGGTTTGTTTTCACCTTCTGTTACTTTTGTAACTACTACTATTTCTGGCTGATATTCTTTGGGTATCATATAAAGTAAGATTCAGTTTTGTTCTTATACAGATATGTCATTCATTAAATAGCTAATCCAGTTTTCACCAGTTTGTAGTGCCTTATAAGACACATGTATACATCTGTCTAGATGTCTGTAGGGAACTTTATAATAATTTACTTTGTTAGTCTTGTTTACCTTCATAAAAATGCATGCTCATTTAATTATATATATGTATATGTATATATATGTGTGTATATGTGTGTGTGTGTGTGTGTATGATACATGACATTTATTAATGTGTATATGTTTTACCACACTTGCATCTCTGGAATGAAACAAATTTGCTCATAGTGAATAACCTTTTTAGTATGTTGGCATTTGATTTGTAAGTATGTTTTGGGAATGTTTTCATACTTGCTTATTGGAGAGAAAAAATGCCCTGTTTCTTTCTCTTTCTTTCTTTCTTTCTTTCTCTCTCTCTCTCTCTTTCTGTCTTTCTTACTTTCTTTTTTGACATTTAAAAAGATTTTTGAGATTGTATTTTTGAGATTATAATTATATCATTACTCCCTCCCTTTGTTCCTTGTTCTCTTTCAAATTCACAGCCTCTTTTTTTCATCAACTCTTTTTATATATGTATGTTCATGTGGGGAAGAATATTTTTCCTGTTCTCAGCATTCTTTAGTTGCCTACAGTTGCTTCTGTATGATTGAGGCCTCATGAATCTTTCTTCCTTCTACATTAGCTTGTCTACTGATATTGTGCTTGCTCAACTCATGTTTAGGTAGCCATGTTGGTGAGATTTTATGGTTGTAGTTTTTGAGATTCTTAGGAGATACAATCACACAGCAAACTTCCTATTCTTCTGACTTTTACAATCTTTCTACTCTGAGCCTTGGATGCAGAAGTTGTATTGTAGATGTATCAATTGGGATAGGTTCTATAAGTCTGCATTTTGATTGTGGTTGGCTGTGGTTTTCTAAATTAGCTGTGATCTGAGCAATGAGGAGTTTCCTTGATGACAGGTAAGGACTATACCTAATTGTGAGGACAAATATTTAGAATGTAGATAGAGATTATGCCAGTTTAATAAAGTGATGGTTATAGGTCTTTTCCACGGTCCTTGACTTCACTATCCCTGGGTTATTGGCTAGTTTCCAGTACCAGATGAAATTTTTCTCCTTTTTGGGTGGGGCATAAGTCCAATAAGAGAGCTGTTGGTTACCACCAAGATATGCATACCACTACTGCACCCTTGCACCCCTAGGGCCATCTGGCCATGCTGGTTGTCATTGTGGCTCTTAGGTATCATAACTGGATAGAACCACTGGTCATTTCCCTTCTTTGGAAGCTTGCATGGTGCCTTCTGGTAACATAAAACCTAGTCCTCAGGGAGGAGGCGTTTACATCAGTTCCAGCTGAGGAGCCTTTGGGCCCTAAATCTGAAGTGCATAGTTTCTTCAGCAATAGGGATGTACCTTTCCCCCTCCTGGGGGACAACCCAAAATAATAGCAGTAGCTTGTAATATTTTAGGAGTTTTTCAAATAACCCTGGCCAACAACTCAAAAGAGGGCTTTTTTGGGGGGGAGGGTTAGTCCCTCACTCCCTGTTTTTCTTTTGAGAACTCTGTTCAGTTCCAAGATCCATTTTTGAGTTGTTCATTTTTTTATTCTTCATATATGCCTAAATGTCTAGTTTCTGGGTGGATTCATAAAGCTTTGATTGTACCTTGATAAACAGAAAAAGGAAATAAAATTAGTTGAAAGACACTAGATTGTAGGAAAAAAACCTGCTGAATTAAATCAACTTGTATACTTTAAAGATGTTTTAACATTAGAATGGGAGTCAGGGAATGTGATATGTTGGGGAAGAGGTTTTGTGTATATTTCCACAGTTGATGAAAGATTAGGTGTTCAATTAAAATTGATAGAGATCTGTTCTGAATAAGAGAATCTTCTACATGAATGGCAGGACTCAAGAAAGAGACACAGAAAGACTGAAATTTAGAGGACTCAGAAAGCTGATCTCCCGGCATGGGACATTTCAACAAACCATCTGAAGAAGGATTGATCATTCATCAGACTGGCAGACTGGATACCTTGCTGCTGAAATGGACTGTTGCCAAAGACAGATAATCAGGACTGCAGTTACAAAGGGTCATCACATTAACGGATCTTCATAAGGACATTCAGACTGTTAGGTTTATGGGATTAATAATAACTCTTTCTGTTGTAAAAAGTAAAACTGTGTAAAATTATTAGTGTAGGCAAAAGGGGGGAAATGTTACAAGATACTTGGTCATACTGTGAACCCTGAGATTGTGTTATAAACTGAAAAAAAAAAACCCTGTTTCTAGTTGTGGTGTGACTCAGCCCTTAGCACATAGCTTTAATCCCTCTGTCTGGAACATAGGCATGTCCTTAGTATACACTTTTAATCACAAACACTGAAGGTTAAGTTAGTTTGTACAAAGAAGCATCCATGTTTTAAAGTAACTTCTAATTGAGTGGCAGACAAAGTGATGAATCAGAGAAAGATTTGACATGATAGGATATATACAACTCTCACAAGAAGAGGGAAGAAAGGCAGGCTACTTAGGAGTAATGCAGAGAAAGAGAGAAAAAAGTAATTTTACTAGAATAGTTGTACAGTGACAGGTTACAGAGAGAGAACAAACTAGACACAGGTGAAGACAGAATGAGCCAGAGAGTGAGAAGGAGCCGGAAGATCAGAACAGATTATAAAAGTTAGTATGAGGTCAAGCAGAACAATCTGGTAAGAAACTGAGAGAACCTAGATTGAGTCAGTCAGCTTGACAGTTTTGAGCCAGAACAGCTGAGTTGAGCCAGCCAGTTAGAGCTCAGAACAAACTAGAAAAGGTGTGCTTATTAAGCAGCAAGTTTCAGAGGCTGAAAACATCCTGGGCCTAGATAAGATTGTCTGGAGGCTAGAACCTTCCAGGACTAGGCCTAGATTAGCAGACAGAGGGAATAAACTTCTAGACAAAATTACATCAGGTGAATAAAAAATAATTTTATATCTGGTACCCCATGTTGGACACCAAAATGTTGTCTTTTTAAACAGAAATCCCAGCTATTAGATTTTACCAATGAAGACTCAGAAGCTAGATGCTGTGGTGAAAGCCTGAAAGCTCAGAGAGGGAGAGAAGACACCAGCTTACCTTCCCACTCCACTGTCGTCTCAGAAGGAAAAAGCTCCTTCTCCACTCCCTCTTAAATACCCTTCAACTCAATGTCTCTCCCTCCTTTCTAGTCCACTGTCTCTTAAATACTCTTCAACTTAAGCCGCTCCTTTCTACTCTTTTATGTTCACTCCCTGTCAGCTGGTTACTTGCTGTTGAGGCCTGCTTCTTTTAACATAACTGCCACTTTGTATTTAGTCTCCATTTTGCTTTTAAAGTGAAATTAAGTTCAGATTCTCAGATTCCACTTCCATAGCTGACACTGAAAAACTCTCCCAAAAGGTCATTATGGTTGTATTACTTATGTTCCATTATCTCAGTGCTCTGAAACTCCCCTGTTCACCACTAATCCACTACCCCTCTCACCTCACTTAGGACCAATCAGCTTAAAAGTCAGCTGATACTACTTTGTCTAGTTAGCCAGAATGGAGTACTGCCTCCACCCTTGCCTTCTGAACTTCTGAACTTGGTTTCTCCTATAAGAAGGCTCCTGGGTCCTTTTTTGTGGCCCTGATTGAGGAGTCTTGGGCTGTGCATTCAATAAGCTATTCTTGCTTAATTGAGATCAGTATTCATATGGTTTGTGTGGCAATTCCTGAACCCCAGCACTTGCTCCACCTCTTGACCTAGGATTGACTCTTGGATTAAAGGTATGTGCTAAGGCTGAGACACACCACAACAAGGTTTTTTCAGTTCCCAATATTGGGGTTCACAAAGTGATCAAATACCTGTAACAGTGTAATATATATCAAACATATGTAACTAGGTAATTTTAAAAAATTCAACCTTCCATCAATTCCTCGTGAATAGCACATTCATCTCCTTGTTGCCTAGCACCTGCTCTCTTTCCCCTGTAACTTCTACCCCAAAGAAGACAAAATTTTGTTGCGGAAGATGTTGTGTGCCATAGTGTATGGCACACTATTCTTGCCTTGTCCACACCTCTTTACTTGAAAATGTCTACTGCAATGAATCATTGGTCTAACTTGAGGCCTCTGACCATTGCCACCTCATCAATATTAAATCCTGACCAAGACTCCTCTCAGACATCCTGTTGTTGCTCTGCATCATGGAGATCCTGCAGCTCTGGATCCACAGCACTGAGCCCTTCATTGCTCTAGCAGTTTATAGATGCCAACTGTCCTGCTCTGATGCCATCAAGGGTGGCTCTACCATGATGCCCAGGTAAGGGGTGGGGCCAGCTCTGCACAGCCTTCAGACATCAATATGGCCCTAGGTGTCAGGCCAGACAAGGGATGTCCACCTGGCCTTTGGTGGTGTCTTAGTCAGGGTTTCTATTCCTGCACAAACATCATGACCAACAAGCAAGTTGGGGAGGAAAGGGTTTATTCAGCTTACACTTCCCACACTGCTGTTGATCACCAGAGGAAGTCAGGACTGGAACTCAAGCAGGTCAGGAAGCAGGAGGTGATGCAGAGGCCATGAAGGGATGTTCCTTACTGGCTTGCTTCCCCTTGGCTTGCTCAGCCTGCTCTCTTATAGAACCCAGGGATGGCACCACCCACAAGGGGCCCTATCCCCTTGATTGCTAATTGAGAAAATGCCCTGATCTCACGGAGGCACTTCCCCAACTGAAGCTCCCTTCTCTGTGATAACTCCAGCTTGTGTCAAGTTGACACACAAAACCAGCCAGTACAGGTGGTAACAGATCTCCACTGCTACAGGGCCACAGACCCAGATATAGCCCTTAATGGAAGCATGGGCTAGGACCTCAAGTTGGCCTTAGGTGGCATTCTTGGCTAGTTACATCACTACCCTCAAGTCTCCAGTTCTGCCTCTCTTCATTGTGTACTCATCCTTCTGCTTCTCCTTTTCTTCTATCTCTCTACCACTTACTTGCTCATGTTAGTGGCACCCAGGGCCTCTGAGTGTCTGTGGTCCTCTCAGGTGCTATACCCCACCTGTGTTGTGTGTTATCAGGCAGAGATTGTCTAGGGTGTGGTCTTCCCAGGCTTTTGTTGCACTGGGCTCAAGGTTATCTCAGGCTTGTTCTGACCACTCAGGGCCCCATGGTACCAGGTGGGGGTGACCTCAGGCCAAACTAGGTACTTTTTTTTACCATCATCTTTATTAAGCATTTTGAATCAATGTTCCTCAGGGATATTGACCTATAGCTTTCTGTTTCTGTTTTGTCTTTACCTGGTTTTCAGATTAGAGTGATACTGGGGCTGTAGAAGTAGTTTAGGACTGCTTCTTCTGTTTCTCTGTTTATTTATTTTTTGTCCAGAAGGCCTATGTGTTGGAGAATGTGTGGTATTGAAATCACCTACTATTTGGGGATTGGTGTCTTTAAATCTTTAGATCTGTGTCTTTAAATCCAGTAATACATTTTTTAAAAAATTGAATTGGGTGCATTAGGGTTTGGTGCATACATGTTTAGGACAGTAATGTCTCATTGGTTAATTGTTTCCTTGATAAGAATGAAGTCTTCTTCTTGATAACTTCCAATTCATTTTAGCTTGAAGTCTATCTTGTCAGATATTAGGATACAGATGTCTCTTGCATCCTGATCCCATCTGATGGAAATTCTTTTGTCCATACTTTTACTCTAAGGCAGTGCCTACATTTAAAGCTCTCTCTCTCACTCTCTCTCTCTC